>NC_092174.1:13657485-13992485 GCF_045791955.1 Oncorhynchus clarkii lewisi | reverse complement strand
CAGCATGAGAAAGCTGGGATCCTCCTTTAAATAGTGGCCAGTCAAAACTCTGTTTTTACACACGATTGTGCAATGACTGGCCTTATAAGAACACATGTATAGGCTCCGTAGGCTACGGGCTCTCCAACCTCGTTCAAGGATGTCCTAGGCATATATGCAACACTTACAGTTATCTAGCCACTACATGATGCATGGTGCATGTTGCATGGTGCATGGTGCATGTTGTATGGTGCATGATGCATGGTGCATGGTGCATGCGATTTGAAAGAAATCACACAAAAATGCATGCACTCTTTCTTGCCTTAGTCTGCACACGCTGGGCATCATTCACAAGTGATAATATTCTCACCAATCAGACTATCCTCAATGTAATCTTGTCTTTACATATACTAACTAATGTATATATATATATATATATGTGAAATTAGTTTTGATTTAGAATGGGCCATTGTCATGTACCATGGACAGGGGAAAAATACATCCGTATGCACTTGGACGGTGAATAGAGGACCCTTTACCTGCGGTTCATTTTCTTTCCATCCAGGTTGGCTACTCCAGTTGTAAAGAGAAGCAATGTGCTGAGTATTAGGAAAGTTGAGAAATATATAGAGTAGGCCTAGTTTATAAAAGGCTGATGGGATTCTCCTCTTTTTAATAGAGGCCATCACAAATTTCTTACACAATTGCATAGCCTATATACATTTTATACAATTCATGCATCAACCAGCTATGAAGAGCTGGCTCTCTCTGCACAACATGTGACCCTATTCCGCTCATTCTTTGAATGCCAGGGCTCTCATGAAGTGTTTGATTAGATTTTCTATTGCATTTGCCTTGATGTCAGAGTGATTAGAGGGACAATAGAGAGCTGAGTACCAGGCCATTAGCGATTGGCCGTTAGGAAGTTTGGTAGGCTACTAATGACCATCAGCGGCATCAGAGCGCAGTTTTGGAGAAGCCTAGTTACCGTGACTCAACGGCCAATGTAGAATTTGACTGCGGTCAAGATTCATGACTGCCGGTGTGGCGGTAATACGTCACCGTAACAGCCTTAAGCCCTTTGTCTCCATGGAGACAGTGGGGTCCCAAAACAAACGACTCCGTAATGGTGGTGGAGACGCCATATTGGTAGACAACAACACGCCGTCGCTAAATTATACATAGGTTAATTTGACTGGGCCTGATGAAATATTCATGAAGTAACAAAATGGATGCAGCGCTGCCAGTCCTGTCAAACGACAAGACCTCAGAGAGATAGAAAGAGGAAAAGAGAAAGAAAGAAAGCAGGAGGCGGGACTGAGCATGTGGGCTGCCTATGTGAAGCTTGTTTTGTGTTTCCCCTACTAAACTAGTCAAAGTAAACAGCCTTTAAAAATTGACAGGCTTTGGTGAGGATGCATTTTGTGTTTTTTTGTTTGTGTAATTAATTGCCGTTTCTCTTTACTTTTACCTCATCGAATAAAGATGCATCATTTCGAACACAGGAAAACTTGCAGATGAAATATCCTCTCTATCCCTTTCTTTCTTTCCCTCTACTTTTCACTCTCTCCCTTTTTCTTCCACCCCCTCCCCCCCCCCCCTTCTCTCTCTCTCTCTCTCTCTCTCTCTCCCTCTTCTCTTTCTATTTGTATGGAAACATTGAAACATTACAACCGCAGATGACACAGCCACAGCAGTCACTTCAGCTTTCCTGACCAGCGGCTCTCCAAAATGTCAAGTGAAAATAACTCACAGGCAATCCTATTTGATCAGGAGTTGTAAATGGTCTGTGGCAGTGCGTGCCAGGATCCTGAGTACCACTAACAAAGGGTCTTTCTCTGAGCCACTCTGAGTAGAACACCTGTGTCTTTTCAGGTCATGATTAAAGGCAGGCACAACACACAGACTTCCAAATGCATTCTTAATCACATTAAATACGAGAGAGAAAATGTGTACCCACAAAGGGTATAGTTCGATGGTTTATCTGGAATCCATCCTTTGTAGTGAACCTGTTGTGAGTGCTCAATAAACATGTAGAAGTGGGGACTGAAATCCACTAATATGACCTCGTAATCACGGCTTGGTTCAAAGCCGATAGATTTACACGGATGTCGCAACTCCCTCAATGTAAACTCCTTAGGTTGAACTTCAAAGGACGAGTTCGCTGAGTGGTTAAGGTGATGGACTACTAATCCATTGTGCTCCGCACACGGGTGTCCGACTCCCATTCCTGTCACACAACATTTGCTCTTTAGGGGCTGCAGGTAGCCTTGAGGTTAAAGCGTAGGACCAGTAACTGAAAGATTGCTGGTTTGAATACTGGAGCCGACAAGGTGATTAAAAAAAAAAAACAATGTTGCTGTGCCCTTGAGCAAGACACTTGCTCCAGGGGTGCTGTACAATGGCGACTCTGGCTGTGACCCCACTCCCTGATGGTGTCTCAGGGGGAGTTTCCATTACAGGACAAATATAAGCACCCCCCCCCCAAATTAATATGAAATTAAATCACCCTCAATTCAGACAAACGCCAACTTTTCAACTTTCTAGAACTATTATAGCTTACTCTCATAGGGATTGGAGCACACACAACACTATCACAAACAACCTTGAGCAGAAACATAAACAAATGCTATCCCAAACTAACCCGGGAGAAAACAAAGACGAAGACAGCGTCATAAAACGACAGAGAAGCGTCCACCCTTAAGGCTGTACTATATCTCAGCACACCAAGGCAATAATACTACAGCCTTTATTACAGAGTGGTAACTATAGCTAAGCCCCCACAGCTTCTTGCACACACACACACACACACACACACACACACACACACACACACACACACACACACACACACACACACACACACACACACACACACACACACACACACACACACACACACACACACTATAGGTGAGCCCCCTCCCCAGCTTCTGTCTGTCTCAGGACGTCTGATGGATGTCTTCTCACCGCTGCCTCCAGTCTCTTGCATTATTAACCGACCAACCGGGGAATCTCCTCAAACATCACCACTCAAGGGTACCAGCCTTATCTAACCAATCAGAGACAGAGATACAACAGCCTCAGTCACAGTCATAGGAGTAGTCCCGGATCTGGATGACACAGAGCTCTGGATGACAAAAAGCCTATAAAATATTCACCTGATATTGGTCTAATATTCTGAGGGGCCCTACCAGAATTGTATATTACAATTGCTTAAAAACTCAGTACAGAGGGGGGGACACCCAAGGACACCTATTTCCATGCTGCACACCTAACTTCCAACGCTTCCCATGGCATCTCTAAACAACTCTTCTCTTTCCTGTGAACACAACAATCAAACAATTCTAGGCTCGTCCTCTCCTTGTTCTCTTTGATTCAGCAGCCTGTTCTATTATTTATGGTGGCTTTGTTTTCAGGTCTTAAGATGTGTGGCAAATGAGCCACAGAGGGAGGTCAACTGGCTCCTGACCCACCATTATACATTCAACTCAGGCTCCTGCATTAGACTCCAACACCTTGTTAGGTTGCCATTGTGGCGCCATCTCCAACTGTTGTCCTGCACTGTCTCTCTGTGTGTGTGTGTGTGTGTGTGTGTGTGTGTGTGTGTGTGTGTGTGTGTGTGTGTGTGTGTGTGTGTGTGTGTGTGTGTGTGTGTGTGTGTGCGTGTGGGCGTGTGTGCGTGCGTGCGTGCGTGCGTGCGGTACTCTATACCCTCAAAGTGCATTAACATGTAGCACGTTATGCTATCTGGCTATCTGATACTATTTTGGCTTAGCCCTGGGGATTTGATGGAAGAGAGAGAGAGAGATTATGGCATGTTTAAGGGATGTCAACGTAGCTGTCAGAGCTGTCAGGATGCAGTAGACTGGAGGTCCATAGAGGAAGAAGGTCTACCAGCTGCACACAACGCCCACTAAGCCTGGCCCTGCCATAGGAGACACACACCGTCGATTCTAATGCTAGGACCAACCCCACACCTGCTACCCACAAGGGAGAGCTGTGGTGTGTGGGGAGGCGGGTGGTTGGGGGGGTCTGTGTGTTGGGGGTGTGCGAGGTGTGTGTCTGTGTGTATGTGTGTGTGTTCGCCTACAGCAGTGCCTTAATAAAGCATATTTAAAAGGCAGCTATCCTTTATTGTTCAGCTTTAAATATTCTGTAGGCTGTACGAGGAACGTGTATGAGGAACATCACAAACCATACTCACAGTTTTTAGGCCACATAATGAGACATTACAAAAACAGCCACATTTTCTCACTTACATTCCTTGAAAGCCATTGAAATGAGTAAGGCACACTTTCTTTCCACAAAAGTATCATTCCACAATAAACAAATACACCATTACAGACTAGTACTTGGACATGAATGACTTTAAAGTGCTACACAACCTCTTAGAGGACCAAAGACCCTGGGGAAACCCTTCACTCCTTCAGATGGGACAGGGGACACATTATAAAAGCCATCGTCGCCAATCGTCATAATGAGAGCCCTGGGGAACACGCGTGGAGGGACGAGACCGTCCACTCCAAAACCAGGCGCTGTCATCATAATTACACAAACTGCCTTACGACGTGACCAATTAAGACTGGCTTCAGTATAAAATAAACCCTCCTCTTTCTCTCTGTCCGTCCTGCTGTCTATAGCTACTCGTGCTGGGTACTAGGGAAGGGGGAAAATCAGTGGAAAGGGACACTTTTTCTTCTCTTCTTGTCATAATGAATCCACCTTCCTGGTGTGATGCCGAGGAGAAGAGAGGTGGGGGACTTCAGTCGCAGCAGTAATGGAGTCTTTGAGGAAGACGAGGTGTTGCTCTTCCTAATTAGTGACAACGTAATGTCTCAGGGACTAATGATGGCACCTTACTTCAATCACCAGGGATATCAATGCCTTTCAGTGTCTCTGTGTTGAAAGCCTTTTTGTCTGGTCACAACTCACAAGTCTCTGATGGGTCCTTAGCAGCTTCAAATGCTCACCGTCGATTTTTATAAAGGAAAAAAAGATGTTCAAAAACCGAGCCAAATGGCAAAAATACAGCAAAATGCTGAAAATAAACTACACGTCAGTGCACATAAGACACACATATGAAAATACACCGAAAACATCAAAATACAGAGCTAAAAGCAACAATGCGATGTCAAAACAAGCTGACATTGAGGTTAAAGAAAATCTATTTACCAGATTTGGCCAATATTTACTTTTGGACAAAATCTAGATGTCAATATTGTTGTAATGCTTTTTGCATAACATTTTTTTAAAGTCTCAATTTGAGCACATTCTGAATTTGCGGTTAATCGGGATTCATCACAGTAAATTCTAATCGTTCAACAGCCCTAGTATGTAAGGAAGGATAGACTCCTTTATCCCGTTTCTGTTCTGTTTCCTTACTGTTCTTTACTAAATAACCCATGTAAAATCCACCTCACCTTTAATTGTACAACCCTGTTGTAGGCAGTGGCGGCTGCTGTTGGTTGAATACCCGGTGCTAGGAGAGGAGGGGTGGTGGTTGGAGTTTATCAACAAAACAGCATGACAGAAATATGATGCCAAGTTTTCAAACTACCAATTGTTTTTGTGAAGATATATAAAGCGATATGTACCTTTGAACATAAATGCATCTATTTCACGTTTGCATGTCCAAAACCGAATGACCACTGCTGCCCATGCTGCCACTGAATAGATTAGATTATAGTTTTTAGAACAAGCAGCCAGCTCACGAACAAATTAGTGCACCAGAAGCAGCGAAAATACATGATCTAACTAGGGTATAGATTATCGTAATGTCACAAAGCATGATGCACTAGTAAAATAACTTTCATTCTCAAATAACTTAATTTTGCAGAGTTAGTCAATAAAGTTAGTCAATAAAGTTAGTCAATAAAAATAATAAATATATATATATATACAGTGCCTTGCGAAAGTATTCGGCCCCCTTGAACTTTGCGACCTTTTGACACATTTCAGGCTTCAAACATAAAGATATAAAACTGTATTTTTTCGTGAAGAATCAACAACAAGTGGGACACAATCATGAAGTGGAGCGACATTTATTGGATATTTCAAACTTTTTTAACAAATCAAAAACTGAAAAATTGGGCGTGCAAAATTATTCAGCCCCTTTACTTTCAGTGCAGCAAACTCTCTCCAGAAGTTCAGTGAGGATCTCTGAATGATCCAATGTTGACCTAAATGACTAATGAGGATAAATACTATCCACCTGTGTGTAATCAAGTCTCCGTATAAATGCACCTGCACTGTGATAGTCTCAGAGGTCCGTTAAACGCGCAGAGAGCATCATGAAGAACAAGGAACACACCAGGCAGGTCCGAGATACTGTTGTGAAGAAGTTTAAAGCCGGATTTGGATACAAAAAGATTTCCCAAGCTTTAAACATCCAGAGGAGCACTGTGCAAGCGATAATATTGAAATGGAAGGAGTATCAGACCACTGCAAATCTACCAAGACCTGGCTGTCCCTCTAAACTTTCAGCTCATACAAGGAGAAGACTGATCAGAGATGCAGCTAAGAGGCCCATGATCACTCTGGATGAACTGCAGAGATCTACAGCTGAGGTGGGAGACTCTGTCCATAGGACAACAATCAGTCGTATATTGCACAAATCTGGCCTTTATGGAAGAGTGGCAAGAAGAAAGCCATTTCTTAAAGATATCCATAAAAAGTGTTGTTTAAAGTTTGCCACAAGCCACCTGGGAGACACACCAAACATGTGGAAGAAGGTGCTCTGGTCAGATTAAACCAAAATTGAACTTTTTGGCAACAATGCAAAATGTTATGTTTGGCGTAAAAGCAACACAGCTCATCACCCTGACCACACCATCCCCACTGTCAAACATGGTGGTGGCAGCATCATGATTTGGGCCTGCTTTTCTTCAGCAGGGACAGGGAAGATGGTTAAAATTGATGGGAAGATGGATGGAGCCAAATACAGGACCATTCTGGAAGAAAACCTGATGGAGTCTGCAAAAGACCTGAGACTGGGACGGAGATTTGTCTTCCAACAAGACAATGATCCAAAACATAAAGCAAAATCTACAATGGAATGGTTCAAAAATAAACATATCCAGGTGTTAGAATGGCCAAGTCAAAGTCCAGACCTGAATCCAATCGAGAATCTGTGGAAAGAACTGAAAACTGCTGTTCACAAATGCTCTCCATCCAACCTCACTGAGCTCGAGCTGTTTTGCAAGGAGGAATGGGAAAAAAATTCAGTCTCTCGATGTGCAAAACGGATAGAGACATACCCCAAGCGACTTACAGCTGTAATCGCAGCAAAAGGTGGCGCTACAAAGTATTAACTTAAGGGGGCTGAATAATTTTGTACGCCCAATTTTTCAGTTTTTGATTTGTTAAAAAAGTTTGAAATATCCAATAAATGTCGTTCCACTTCATGATTGTGTCCCACTTGTTGTTGATTCTTAACAAAAAAATACAGTTTTATATCTTTATGTTTGAAGCCTGAAATGTGGCAAAAGGTCGCAAAGTTCAAGGGGGCCGAATACTTTCGCAAGGCACTGTATACTGTGCCTTCAGAAATTATTCAGACCACTTGAATTTTTACACATTTTGTTACGTTACAGCATTATTATAAAATGGATTTAAAAAAAGAAAAATCCTCAGCAATCTACACAATACCCCATAATGCCAAAGCAAAAACAGGTTGTTAGAAATGTATGCAGATTTATAAAAAATAGAAAACATTAGACCCTTTGCTATGAGACTCGAAGTTGAGCTAAGGTGCATCCTGTTTCCATTGATCTGTAACGTCTGCTTCCAACTCACACTCTCAAACACGTAGATCCCCTGAACGCAGCTCACTTTCCAGACCACTTTCCAGCTCACACCCTCAAACACATAGATCCCCTGAACGCAGCTCACTCTCCAGATCCAAATCACTTGAATTATGATCACCTGTTCACACACCTGTATGTCATTATCACACACTATTTAGTTAAGTTCTTTGCACCCCATCATTGTGAGGTATTGTTTGCTTTGTGACACACTTCTATTCAGAGCGCTGGTTTTCCTGTGATTGAATCCTCCCATGTATGATAGTTTTTGCCTGCCTCACTAACGATGCCTTTTGCCTATTCCCTACCTGTACTTTAGCCTATCGGATTTCCTGTTATCAACCTATTGCCTGATCTCCTGGACGACGTTACTAGCCTTTTTCCTGCCTGTACTGTTGCCTTTTTGGACCCCCTGTGTATGACCTTCTGCCTGCCCCTGGACCCAGCTACCTGCCTCCTCCTGTGGTCCTTTACCAATTAACACATGCTGTGCCCTGTGCTTGAAACCGGCTCTCTGTCTCCCATCGTGTTCATTGCAGAATACCTCACCAAAAACGACAGATGGACTCAGCGGAGCTACAGCTACGTCTAACCCGACAGGAGGGACGAATCGATGAACTGCGACCTCCTTCACCAGTCCATTCCTGCTTCACCGATATCAGGTGCCACACCCTCCTCTTGTTCATCTCCCCCATATCCATGCCTAATAAATACGACAGCTCCCCAGGGAAATGTCAAGGACTTCTCATGCAATGTAACCTGTACATAGACCATCACCCCGATGACTTCAGCACTGACAAAGACAGGGTGGACTTCGTCATCTCCCTACTCACAGGCAAAGCTCTGGATTGGGTCACAGCCCTGTGGGCCGCTCAAAGTTCTGATCTGTTCTCTGAATCACGTTTCCACGCCCTCTTCAAGGAGGTGTTCGACCATTCAGTTTCAGGTCGTCACATCGGGGACCTGTTATGTGAGCTGCGACAGGGCTGTCGCTCCACCACTGAGTATGCCCTTGAGTTCCGTACCATGGCTGCTGGCAGTGGATGGAGTGAACCAGCGCTCCTTACAGTCTACCGGAGGGGTCTTAATCGGGAGTTACAGATCGAACTGGCCTGCAGAGGAGATTTAACAGACCTAAATCAATACTTCCGGATGTCCATATCCATTGGCAAACTACTGGTGGACCGCTGACCTATACAGTCGCCCGTGGCCTGTGAGTCTTCCACTCCCTTTGTCCACCATAGTCTAATAGCCCTGAACCCATGCAAATCGTCCACGCCCCTCTCACACCTTCCGAGAGACATCAGAGGTTACGTGAAAACCTGTGCCTCTATTGTGGAGAGAGTAACCGCCTACTCAATAGCTGTCCGATTTGCCCCCCACGAAGGGGGGATCACAGCCCCTCCACTTCCACCAGGGTAAGCACCTTTACATTTTAAAATATTACCAAAAGGCAGTTTGGTATCCCGGCTCTTCTTTCTGCTAATGGGACCACTCAGTTTGTGGAGGGACTAGTGGACTCTGGGGCCGCAGGTAATTTCATTGACGAACAATTGGCACACCATTTAAGAGTCAAACTAATCCCTGTTAATCCTCCCATTAGGATTAATGCGCTGGACTGACAACCTCTCGGAACTGGTCTTGTGACTCGCACCACTCTGTGGTCATTCAGTTAATGGTGTTGTCTTCGCCTAAAGAACCCATCATCCTCGATCACCCATGGCTAGGCCTTCACGACCCTGCCATCTCCTGGCGGAAAGGGGAACTGCTGTCATGGTCTCCCGCCTGTTTTAAGAACTGCGTCAATCTACTCTGTCGAGTCACCTCCATAGAAGGATCGGAGTCTGCCATTCCAACCCAAATCCCACCTGTATAAGCCCAGTTCCAGAGTGTCTTCAGCAAAAAAAGGTGTCCATTCAGCCCCCTCATCGCCCGGAGGACAGCTCGATCGACCTCCTTCCTGGGGCATCGCCCCCTAAGGCTCGGATCTACCCCTTGTCCATCCCAGAGAATGAGGCTATGGACATCTATATAGAAGAGGCCCTCAACATGGGTTTCATCTGTTCATCCATGTCACCGGCTGCATCCAGTTTCTTTTTTGTGAAAAAAAAGGATGGTAGTCTCCGTCCCTGCATAGATTACCGACCCCTCAATGGCCTTACCATCAATAATCGCTTCCCTCTTCCTTTGATTCCGGCCGCACTAGAACAAGTTGGACAGGCTACCATCTACTCTAAACTGGACCTACGTAGTGCATACAACCTAGTCCGTATCTGAAGTGGGGATGAGTGGAAGACGGTGTTCATCACCGCTAGGGGTCACTACGAATACCTGGTTATGCCCTACATTCTCACCAATGCTCCCGCAGTCTTCCAGTCCTTCATGAATGAAGTTTTCCAGGACATGATCAACCAGTTCCTCATCGTGTACATTGACGATATCTTGATCTACTCTCCCTCCATTGCAGAACACGTACAGCATGTGCAACAGGTCCTCCAACGGCTACAGGACCACCCTCTTTATGTCAAGGCTGAGAAGAGCGCATTTCACGTCACTACGGTAACCTTCCTAGGTTTCGTGTTGACACCAGGAGGGGCCAACATGGACGAAGGCAAAGTCACGGCTGTGCTTAACTGGCCCAAACCTACCACCGTAAAGTAATTACAATGTTTCCTAGGATTTTCCAACTACTACCGCCGGTTCATCCAAAACTGCAGCAGCACAACTGCTCCTCTCTCAGCTCTCACCAGTCAAAAAACCCATACCCTCCAATGGACCGACACCGCCATTACTGCATTTCAGACCTTGAAATGCCTCTTCACCTCTACACCCATCCTTAGGCAGCCAGATCCTACCCTTCCTTTTGTTCTGGAGGTTGATGCATCCGAGGTCAGCGTAGGAGCGTTTCTCTCTCAGCGTGGACGGACACCTCCCAAATTACACCCATGTGGCTTCTTTTTCAAAAAACTGTCACCCTCAGAGGAACTATGATGTTGTGAACTGAGAGCTCCTCGCCATTAAGCTGGCTATCAATGAGTGGCGCCACTGGTTAGAGTGAGCTTATCACCCATTCCTTGTTCTTAGCGACTACCTCAATTTGGAGTACTTAAGAAGGGCTAAGAGGCTCAACCCCAGACAGGCTCGCTGGGCACTCTTCTTCACCCAATTGAACTTCAACTTCACCGTCAGCTATCTGCCTGGCAAGAAAAATGTGAAGGCTGATTCCTTATCCCGTCTATTTAACTTCTCTATTCCAGCTCCCGATATTCCAGCTTGTGTCGTGGGACCCATACAGAGGGAAATCCAATCAGCCGTCCAAGAGGCCCTACGCCACAACCCAGCACCTCCCGACACCCCTGCAGGCAAGACCTACGTTCCGGCGTCGATCAGGCCCCAACTAATGCAGTAGTGCCAGACCTCGCTGAGTTCTGGCAATCCCGGGATCACCCGATCCACGGAGCTACTGACACGCAAGTTCTGGTGGTCATCCCTAACAGCAGACGTCCGAGATTACGTTCTTTCCTGTCCCGTCTGTGCATGGGCGAAGAGCTCGAGCCGTTACCTACACCACACAGACCATGGTCCCACATTGCCATGGATTTCCTCACTGATCTACCAGACTTCGGGCTTCATTACTATTTTAGCTGTAGTGGACCGGTTCTCCAAGATGTGCCGCCTCATCCACCTACTTTAGCTGTACAGGCAGGGAATTGGATTTCCTGTTATAAACCTATTGCTTGATCTCCCGGACAACGTTACTAGCCTTTTCCCTGCCTGTACTGTTGCTTTCTGGACCCCCTGTGTATGACCTTCTGCCTGCCCCTGGACCCAGCTACCTGCCTCCTCCTGTGGTCCTTTACCAATAAACACCTGCTGTGCCCTGTGCATGAAATCAGCTCTCTGTCTCCCATGATGTTCATGACATGATTCTGCAGTTTGATTGGAGTCCACCTGTGGTAAATTCAATTTATTGGACATGATTTGGAAAGGCACACAACTGTCTATATAAGGTCCCACAGTTGACAATGCATGTCGGAGCAAAAACCAAGCCATGAGGTTGAAGGAATTGTCCATAGAGCTCCGAGACTGGATTTTGTCGTGACAAAGTCCTGAGGAAGGTTGCCAAAGGCAGCATTGAAGGTCCCCAAGAACACAGTGGCCATCCATCATCCATAAACGGAAGAAGTTTGGAACCACCAAGACTCTTCCTAGAGCTGACCCCTGGCCAAATTGAGCAATCGGGGGGAAGGGCCTTGGTCAGGGGGGTGACCAAGAACCCGATGGTCACTCTGACAGAGCTCTACAGTTCCTCTGTGGAGATAGGAGAACCTTCCAGAAGGACAACCATCTCTGCAGCACTCCACCAATCAGGCCTTTATGGTGGAGTGGCCAGATGGAAGCCACTCCTCAGTAAAAGGCACTTGGAGTCCAAACGACAAAAGGAACGGTCGCCCCCTCCAACCACTGTCGCCATTCGCCTAGGGCTAAGCGGATGGCGAGCAGTTTGCGGTTTCCCACATCATAGTTACGTTCCGACGGCGACAGGCGATGAGAAAAATATGCGCAAGGGTGGACCTTGTTGTCAGAGAGGGAGCGCTGAGAAAGAATGGCTCCCACGCCCACCTCTGACGCGTCAACCTCGACAATGAACTGTCTAGAGATGTCAGGTGTAACAAGGATAGGTGCGGATGTAAAACGATTCTTGAGAAGATCAAAAGCTCCCTGGGCGGAAACTGACCACTTAAAGCACGTCTTGACAGAAGTAAGGGCTGTGAGGGGAGCTGCCACCTGACCGAAATGACGGATGAAACGACGATAGAAATTTGCGAAGCCGAGAAAGCGCTGCAGCTCGACGCGTGATTTAGGAACGGGCCAATCAATGACAGCTTGGACCTTAGCGGGATCCATCTTAATGCCTTCAGCGGAAATGACAGAACCGAGAAATGTGACGGAGGAGGCATTAAAAGTGCACTTCTCAGCCTTCACATAAAGACAATTCTCTAAAAGGCGCTGGAGGACGCGTCGAACGTGCTGAACATGAATCTGGAGTGACGGTGAAAAAATCAGGATATCGTCAATGTAAACGAAAACAAAGATGTTCAGCATGTCTCTGAGGACGTCATTTACTAATGCCTGAAAGACAGCTGGAGCGTTTACGAGGCCGAAAGGAAGAACCCGGTATTCAAAGTGCCCTAACGGAGTGTTAAACGCCGTTTTCCACTCGTCCCCCTCCCTGATGTGCACGAGATGGTAAGCGTTACGAAGGTCCAACTTAGTGAAAAACCTGGCTCCCTGCAGGATCTCGAAGGCTGAAGACATAAGAGGGAGCGGATAACGATTCTTAACTGTTATGTCATTCAGCCCTCGATAATCTATGCAGGGGCGCAGTCTTTCTTCTGAACAAAAAAAAACCCCGCTCCGGCGGGAGAGGAGGAGGGGACTATGGTACCGGCGTCGAGAGCTACAGACAAATAATCTTTGAGAGCCTTACGTTCGGGAGCCGACAGAGAGTATAGTCTACCCCTGGGAGGAGTGGTTCCCGGAAGGAGATCAATACTACAATCATACGACCGGTGCGGAGGAAGAGAGGTGGCCCTGGACCGACTGAACACTGTGCGCAGATCGTGATACTCCTCCGGCACCCCCGTCAAATCACCAGGCTCCTCCTGTGAAGAAGAGACAGAGGAAACAGGAGGGATAGCAGACATTAAACATTTCACATGACAAGAGACGTTCCAGGAGAGGATAGAATTACTAGACCAATTAATAGAAAGATTATGACGAACTAGCCAGGGATGGCCCAAAACAACAGGTGTAAAAGGTGAACGAAAAATTAAAAAAGAAATGGTTTCGCTATGATTACCAGAGACAGTGAGGGTTAAAGGTAGCGTTTCACGCTGAATCCTGGGGAGAGAACTACCATCCAAAGCGAACAAGGCCGTGGGATCCCTTAACTGTCTGAGAGGATTGTCATGTTCCCGAGCCCAGGTCTCGTCCATAAAACAGCCCTCCGCCCCAGAGTCTATCAAGGCACTGCACGAAGCTGACGAACCGGTCCAGCGGAGATGGACCAAAAAGGTAGTGCAGGATCTTGAAGGAGAGACCAGAGTTGTAGCGCTCACCAGTAGCCCTCCTCTTACTGATGAGCTCTGGCTTTTACTGGGCATGAAGTGACAAAATGACCAGCGGAACCGCAATAGAGACAGAGGCGGTTGGTGATTCTCCGTTCCTTCTCCTTAGCCGAGATGCGGATACCCCCCAGCTGCATAGGCTCAGAACCCGAGCCGGCGGAGGAAGATGGTAGTGATGCGGAGAGGGGGGCAACGGAGAACGCGAGCTCCTTTCCACGAGCTCGGCGACGAAGATCAAACCGTCGCTCTATGCGAATAGCGAGTTCAATCAAGGAATCCACGCTGGAAGGAACCTCCCGGGAGAGAATCTCATCCTTAACCTCCGCGCGGAGACCCTCCAGAAAACGGGCGAGCAAAGCCGGCTCGTTCCAGTCACTGGAGGCAGCAAGAGTGCGAAACTCAATAGAGTAATCTGTTATGGATCGATTATCTTGACATAGGGAAGACAGGACCCTGGAAGCTTCCTCCCCAAAAACAGAACGGTCAAAAACCCGTATCATCTCCTCCTTAAAGTCCTGATACTGGTTAGTACACTCAGCCTTCGCCTCCCAGATTGCCGTGCCCCACTCACGAGCCCGTCCAGTAAGGAGAGATATGACGTAGGCGATACGAGCTGTGCTCCTGGAGTAAGTGTTGGGCTGGAGAGAAAACACAACATCACACTGAGTGAGGAACGAGCGGCATTCAGTGGGCTCCCCAGAGTAACACGGCGGGTTATTGATTCTGGGCTCCGGAGATTCGGAAGCCCTGGAAGTGGCCGGTGGATCGAGGCGGAGATGGTGAATCTGTCTTGTGAGGTTGGAGACCTGGGCGGCCAGGGTCTCAACGGCATGTCGAGCAGCAGACAATTCCTCCTCGTGTCTGCCTAGCATCGCTCCCTGGATCTCGACGGCTGAGTGGAAAGGATCCGAAGTCGCTGGGTCCATCGTGGTCAGATTCTTCTGTTATGCAGGTGAGTGAGGACCCAAAAGCGGTTTAACAAAAATAGAGTCCTTTAATGTAAACACAGGGAAGACATAGATCCTCTTCAGATGTAGATAATGGAAAAATAGACAACCCGCAGAGAGGGCGACCAATGAAACAAAAAGTCCTTCTGATGATTACAAAAGAGCCCCCTTCTTAGCAGCAGAGGAGAATAGCTGGGTTAGCGGCGACAGGCTGCAGGTCTCTCTGGGTAGGCGCGGGTCGTAGAGGAACAGTGGTACCTGATCTCACGTAGCATCAGATGAACTGGACACAGTACAAACGACAAGACAGTTAGCTGAGTACAGGATGCACTTGCCAGGCGGATTCCGACAGGACGGGACAGGACAAGGGTGAAGCAAACGAGACGATAGTTTGTTTCTGGCATGAGAAACTCAAACGAGAATCTGACAAAGAAAGAGGCAGGAACAGAGAGAGAAATAGAGACCTAATCAGAGGGAAAAAGGGAACAGGTGGGAAGAGGGTGAACGAGGTAGTTAGAGGAGATGAGGAACAGCTGGAGGAGGAGAGAAAGAGAAGGTAACCTAATACGACCAGCAGAGGGAGACAGAGTGAAGAGAAAGAACAGGAACAAGACATAACATGACAAGACATGACAGTTGGTCCCCCCTTTACTGATTTTGGGCAATTAGGCCTGGCGCACGATGGGGTTGAGGTCAGGGATCTGTGCAGTCAAGGTCTTCCACGTAGATTTTGACAAAGCTTTTCTATATGCACTTCACTTTGTGCACGGGGGTCTTGCTGAAACAGGAAAGGGCCTTTCCCAAACTGTTGCCACAAACTTTTAAGCACAGAATCATCTAGAATGTCATTGTATGCTGTAGATTTCAGATTTCCTTTCTTGAACTAAGGGGCCTAGCCTGAACCATGAAAAACAGCCTCAGACCATTTTTCCTTCTCCACCCAACATTACAGTTGGCACTATGCACTGGGGCAGGTAGCTCCTGGAATCCGCCAAACCCAGATTTGTCCTGTGGGAATGTTAGATGGTGAAGCGTGATTCATCATTCCAGAAAATGTGTTTCCAATGCTCCAGAGTCCAATGGTAGTGAGCTTTACACCACTCCAGCCTACGCTTGGCTTGCTGATGGTGATCTTGGGCATGTGTGCACCTGCTCAGCCATGGAAACCCATTTCATGAAGCTCCCCACTTACAGTTATTGTGCTGATGTTGCTTCCAGAGGCAGTTTGGAACTTGTTAGTTATTGTTGCAAACAAGGATAGAGGATTTTTAAGCGCTACGAGCTTCAGCACTAGGTGGTCCCGTTCTGTGAGCTTGTGTGGCTTACCACTTCATTGGCTGAGCCATTGTTGCTCCTAGACGTTTTCACTTCAAAACAACGGCACTTACAGTTGACCGGGGCAGCTCTAGCAGGACAGAAATTTGACAAACTGACTTGTCCTATGACAGTGACACGTTGAAAGTCACTGAGCTCTTAAGTAGCCCATTCTGCTGCCAATGTTTGTCTATTGAGATTGCTTGGCTGTGTGCTCGATTTTATACACCTGTCAGCAACGGGTGTGGCTGAAATAGCCGAATCCACTAATTTAAAGGGGTATCCACATACTTTTGTATATACAGCAACAATTAAAAGTTTGGACACACCTTCTTTATTTTTACTATTTTCTACATTGTAGAATAATAGTGAAGACATCAACACTATGAAATATCACATATGGAATCATGTAGCAACCAAAAATGTGTTAAACAAATAAATATATTTGAGATTCTTCAATGTAGCCTCCATTTAACTTGATGACAGCTTTGCACACTCTTGGCATTCTCTCAACCAGCTTCGTGAGGTAGTCACCTGGAATGCATTTCAATTAACAGGTATGCCTGGTTAAACTTCTTAGGGTTGAAATCCCGTTAACCGGATCGATATGACAACAGCCAATGAAAGTGCAGGACGCCAAATTCAAAACAACAGAAATCTCATAATTAAAATTCCTCAAACATACAAGTATCTTATACCATTTTAAAGGTAATCATGTTATTAATCCCACCACAGTGTCCGATTTCAAATAGGCTTTACAGGGAAAGCACCACAAACGATTATGTTAGGTCAGTGCCAAGTCACAAAAACACACACAGCCATTTTTCCAACCAAAGAGTGGAATCACAAAAATCTGAAAAAGAGAGAGAATTAATCACCAACCTTTGATCTTCATCAGATGACACTCATAGGACTTCATGTTACACAATACATGTATGTTTTGTTCGATAAAGTTAATATTTATATCAAAAAATCTCAGTATACATTGGTGCGTTATGTTCAGTAGTTCCAAAAACATCCGGTGATTTTGCAGAGAGCCACAATTTACAGAAATACTAATTATAAATGTTGATGAAAATACAAGTGTTATGCATGGATTTAAAGATATACTTCTCCTTAATGCAACCGCTGTGTCAGAATTCAAAAAAGCTTTACAGAAAAAGCAAACCATGCAATAATCTGAGCACGGCGCTCAGACAACAAATACATATATCTGCCATGTTGGAGTCAGCAGAAGTCAGAAATAACATTATAAATATTCACTTACCTTTGATGATTTTCATCAGAATGCACTCCCAGGAATCCCAGTTCCACAATAAATGTTTGTATTGTTCGATGATGTCCATAATTTATGTTCAAATAGCTACTTTTGTTAGCGCGTTTGGTAAACAAATCAAAACTCACGACACACGTGAGACCAGACAACTAGTTGCAGACGAAATGCCAAAAAGTTACAGTCCGTAGAAACTTGTCAAACGAAGTATAGAATCAATCTTTAGGATGTTTTTTTAACATAAAACTTCAATAATATTCCAACCGGAGAATTCCTTTGTCTTCAGAAAAGCAAAGGAACGGGAGCTACCTCTCATCTGACTGAATGCTTGTGACCAGCGCGTGACTGCTGGCAGACCTCTTACTCATTCCCCTCTCATTCGGCCCCCCTTCATAGTAGAAGCCTCAAACAACGTTCTAAAGACGGTTGACATCTAGTAGAAGCCTTAGGAAGTGCAACATGACCAATATCCCACTGTATCTTCAATAGGGGCTGAGTTGAATATCGACCAACCTCAGATTTCCTACTCCCTGGTTGGATTTTTTTCTCCGGTTTTTGCCTGCCATATGAGTTCTGTTATACTCACAGACATCATTCAAACAGTTTTAGAAACTTCAGAGTGTTTTCTATTCAATACTACTAATTTCATGCATATATTAGCAAAAGGGACTGAGGAGCAGGAAGTTTACTCTGGGCACCTTATTCATCCAAGCTACTCAATACTGCCCTCAGCCATAAGAAGTTAAAAAGTTAATTTGTGGAATTTCTATCCTTCTGAATGTGCTTGAGCCACTCAGTTGTGTTGTGAGAAGGTAGGGTTGGTATACAGAAGATAGCCCTATTTGGTAAAATACCAATTCCATATTATGGCAAGAACAGCTCAAAAAAGCAAAGAAAAACAATAGTTCATCATTACTTTAAGACATGAAGGTCAATCAATACAGGACATTTCAAGAACTGTGCAGTCACAAAAAACAATCAAGCAGTATGATGAAACTGGCTCTCATGAGGACCGTCACAGGACAGGAATACACAGAGTTACCTCTGCTGCAGAGGATAATTTCATTAGTGTGACCAGCCTCAGAAATGGCAGCCCAAATAAATGCTTCACAGAGTTCAAGTAACTGACACATCTCAACATCAACTGTTCAAAGGAGATTGTGTGAATCAGGCCTTCATGGCTGAATTGCTGCAAAGAAACCACTACTAAAAGACACAAATAATAATAAGAGACTTGCTTGGGCCAAGAAACACAGTCAATGGACATAAGACCAGTGGGAATCTGTCCTTTGGTCTGATGAGTCCAAATTTGAGATTTTTGGTTCCAACCGCCATGGCTTTGTGAGATGCGGAGTAGGTGAACAGATGATCTCCGCATGTGTGGTTCCCACCGTCAGACATGGAGGAGGAGTTATGGTGTGCGCTTAGTGGGACTAGCATTTGTTTTTCAACAGGACAACAACCCAACACACCTCCAGGCTGTGGAATGACTATTTAACCAAGAAGGAGAGTGATGGAGTGCTGCATCAGACGACCTGACCTCCACAATCAACCGACCTCAACTCAATTACGATAGTTCGGGATGAGTTGGACTGCAGAGTGAAGAAAAAACAGCCAAGAAGTGCTCAGCATATGTGGGAACTCCTTCAAGACTGTTGGAAAATAATTCCAGGTGAAGCTGGTTGAGAGAATGTCAAGAGTGGGCAAAGCTGTCATCAAGGCAAAGGGTGGCTACTTTGAAGAATCTGAAATATATTTAGACTTGTTTAACAATTTTTTACTACGTGATTCCATATGTGTTATTTCATAGTTTTGACGTCTTCACTATTATTTTACAATGTAGAAAATAGTAAAAAATAAAGAAAAAGCCTTGAATGAGTAGGTGTGTCCAAACCTTTGACTGGTACTGTAAGTATGCAGACCATTTACGCAATACTTTGTTGAAGCACCTTTGGCATCGATTACAGCCTTGAGTCTTCTTGGGTATGGCGCTACAAGCTTAGCACACCTGTATTTGGCGAGTTTCTCCAATTCTTCTCTGCAGATCCTCTCAAGCTCTGTCATGTTGGATAGGGAGCATCGCTGCACAGCTATTTTCACGTCTCTCCAGATATGTTAGATCGGGTTCAAGTCTGGGCTCAGGATAGGCCACTCAAGGACATTCAGAGACTTGTCCCGAAGCCAGTCCTGCATTGTCTTGGCTGTGTGCTTAAGGTCATTGTCCTGTTGCAAGGTGAATCTTCGCCCCAGTCTGAGGTCCTGAGCGATCTGGAGCAGGTTTTCATCAAGGATCTCTTTGTTCTTAGCTCCGTTCATCTTTCCCTTGATCTTGACTAGTCTCCCAGTCCCTGCCGCTGAAAAACTTCCCCACAGCATGATGCTGCTGCCACCATGCTTCACTGCAGGGATGGTGCCAGGTTTCCTCCAGACGTGATGCTTGGTATTCAGGCCAAAGAGTTCAATCTTGGTTTCATCAGATAATCTTCCTTCTCATGGTCTGAGAGTCTTTACGTGCCTTTTGGAAAACTCCAAGCGGGCTGTCATGTGCCTTTTACTGAGGAGTGGCTTTTGTCTGGCCACTCTACCAAAAAAAAGGCTTGATTTGTTGGAGTGCTGCAGAGATGGCTGTGCTTCTGGTTCTCCCATCTCCACAGAGGAACTCTGGAGCTCTGTCAAAGTGACCATCGGATTCTTGGTCACATCCCTGACCAAGGCCCTTCTCCCTCGATTGCTCAGTATGGCCCGAGCGGCCAGCTCTAGGAAGGGTCTTGGTGGTTCCAAACTTGTTCCATTTAAGAATGATGGAGGCCACTGTATTCTTGGGGACCTTCAATGTTGCAGAATTTTTTTAGTACCCTTCCCCAGATCTGCGCCTCAACATAATACTGTCTCTGAGTTCTACGGACAATTTCTTTGACTTCCTGGCTTGGTTTTTGATCTGACATGCATTGTCAACTGTGGGATCTTATATACTGTAGACAGGTGTGTGCCTTTCCAAATCATGTCCAATCAATAGAATTTACCACAAGTGGACTCCAATCAAGGTGTAGAAACATCTCAAGGATGATCAATGGAAACAGGATGCACCTGAGCAACATTTTGAGTATCATAGCAAAAGGTCTAAATACTTATGTAAATAAGGCATTTCTGTTTTTAAAAAAAAATCAGTTTTCGCTTCATCATTATGGGGTATTGTGTGTACATTGATGAAGAGAAATCCATTTTGAATTCATTTCAGAACAGGGCTGTAACGTAACAAAATGTTGAATAAGTAAAGGGGTGTGAATACTCCCACGACTGTTATAATTAGTGACATAAAATGCAATTACAATGAGCTTTTTGCTTTAGCTCCATCTGCACATGACAGAGAAGATCTAGGCTCACGTGAGGAAGTAAGCCGTCTGGCATGAGAGACTCGTTGGAAGGGAGACTAGAGCAGACCCCAGAAGTTCTGACTGAGTGCATATTTGAGCGCCTCAGGACGGTCCACTTACTTTCTGCTGTGGAATCCTGCGATTTCATTGGGGGTAGTTCCCCCGCATAGCAGCCAAAACAATCCAAGCAATGTTTGTACGGCTGTGTACCCTGCTGCTGTTGCTAGCAGAGTCACTGAGTGGTAGAGTAGTAAGTAACTGAACACAGCTCGTTTTGAACAATATACTTTTCAAACAGAAATATGTGCACATTTACCACACTTATGTGCATTTAAAACAATCTATGAATGATATAATACTGTACATCAAGGGTTGGATCCATTTCAGGGAACAGAATCAAAATACAGAAAATAACAAAATGATTTGTGGAACAGAACCAGAACTGAAAGTGATCTATTCTGTTCCGGGAACAGAACTGTTATTTTAAAAGCATGGGAACCAGTTAATATCGCTACTTTACATTCCAGACATTCTTTTCCAGTCCCACAAAAATCGCAACAGTGCATCTATGCAAAGCCCTCATTCTGTCATTCAGAAACGTATACCAGCATCTGCTTGTCAGCCCGAAATGTTGTGCCAGTGGGTGTGTGTGTTTGTGTAAGCTACCTCCCCCTTCCCTCTGAAGCACAGCCTCCTGACAACGTTACAAGCGTAATTCAGAAATTAGGGAGATGTTTAATTAGAGAAGAATGGATTGACTTTTTCAATGCTAATTAAGGATACTATAGTTATCATGTTTCACATTTGATTTCTTAACCACGATACAAAAAGGTAAGACGTGTTTTGAATTCTAGTGCTGCTCTACACACAAAAGCCTGTTAGTTAGCTAGCTAACGTTTGCTCTTGTCCAATGGTAAACCAACTCGGAAGTTCAAAGATTTTCAAAGTTCCTCAATAGAAGCTGCTCCGCCATAGGTATAATTCTGTGGGCCAAATTCAGACAATGCATGTCAAAACATGATGCCCTGCGCTTCAAAGCAAGCTTCCTCCATCCTCTCTCGTTCTCTCCTCACCCTCAAAATGTTAGTTGCATCTTACGCTCTACACTGTGACTGACAGCACAGTGTGTGTGTGTTTTTCTTTCATTGTGATTAAACCATGCTGTTATTGCAAAATACAATTTGCTCTTAATGACTTCTCTATACAGATTAAATCACTTACCCGCTACAGAGCAAGCTGCTCTATCAGCACTGATTGGTGGAGTAAATTAATGTTGAGCTAAATTGTAAAAATGCACTACCGGTCAAAGGTTTTAGAACATCTACTCATTGCAGTCGCAATAAACCATCAAGCGCTATTACGAAAATGGCTCTCATGAGGACCGCCACAGGAATGGAAGACCCAGAGTTACCTCTGCTGCAGAGGATAACTTCATTAGAGATACCAGCCTCAGGTGGAAATGTGTCCTTTGGTCTGGAGTCCAAATTTGAGATTTTTGGTTCCAACCGCCGTGTCTTTGTGAGACTCGGTGTTGGTGAACGGATGTGTATTTCCCACCGTAAAGCATGGAGGAGGAGGAGTTATGGTGTGGGGGTGCTTTGCTGGTGACACTATCTCTGATTTGGCTACTTTGAAGAATATAAAATATATTTTGATTTGTTTAACACTTTTTTGGTTACGATTCCATATGTGTTATTTTATAGTTTTAATGTCTTCACTGTTATTCTACAATGTAGTAAATAGTACAAATAAAGAAAAACCCTTGAATGAGTAGGTGTTCTAAAACTTTGGACCGGTAGTGTATATATATATACTTCAGAGGTTTTAAAAGGAACAGAAAGGAACGATATAAACCGGTACTGTTTCTGGTTCAAACCGGTTCATAACTTTATTTTGCAGTGGAATGGAACAAAAAAAAGAATGGTTCTGTTCAGAACAAAACTATTGGGGAAAATATGATGTTCCAACCCCTGCTGTATACATCACTTCCTGGATCCTGGATGACTCAACATAAGTAATGAGAACAGGATGTCAGCAAGCTGCAGCAGTCCGTGGCCACTGACAACACACCCCACCAGCCCTACCACCCACCCACCCTCCCACTCAACCCCTCATCTCCTACCCTAGGAGGTACACACACACACACACACACACACACACACACACACACCCCTCCTTACCCTAGGAGGAACACTCCCGTCCCCTCCCTCTCCGACTCTCCAGCCCTTCCTTTGCCTTTTACTGTGATCGTGTTGAGATAAAGGCACGGGCTGGACTTTGATGTCAGACGTTATTAGCTGTCAGGGAACCTGCATCTTTCACTAGCATTGCAGGGGCCCTCGCCCGCTCTCACATGTAGGGAATAGTGGGGTATGTTGAGCCATTTTTTTTTTTACATTAAGCATCACTCTGTCAAGGCAAATATAGTATTCTTTCTAATAAAGATATCTACATATATTTTTTAGGATGTTGTCTATACCTGGAAATAATCAGAGTTCATGTAAACATAATAGTGTTGAAAACATAGCTCAGAACATAGAAAACATAGCGGACAAGGTAAGTTGAGCCGTAACAACCCAACTGACCTTACAACTATGCTGGCTGTGTTGACTCAGCAAACAGAGGGAAGCATAGACCAACAGAATAAAGTTCACTTTCACTGTTTCAAAATAGTTCCGAAAGGTATTGATCAAACACACTCTGTTAAAAGAACTAGTGTCATCTTGTTTCAAACCTGTGAATCTTATTGGCTGCTCAAACAGAACTCACAATGATAAAAACTTAACCATATACAGTACTTTATTCTAGTAAAATGGCTTATGGAACCATTATTATAATTATTATACTTCAGTACAGTCTATCTATATGTATGTTTTGGTCATGTAATGTACTTCTACTTATGACAGACTTTGAGATGTATGCATGTTATTTGTCACTGTGGAATTAAATCGGTCCTTGATGTAGCTAGCCATGTGGTAAAGCAAACATCTTCAGACAAGAGAACAGATTGGCAATCTTGTCACAATGTCAAAGGTCTCCCTCCTGTGATTTCCAATGACTGCTAAATAAATCTTCAGCTCTAATTGCAAACACCCTTATGAGTCAACGCTTAAAGTACTCCAATACTGCCTGGGGACTCCCATAAGCATTATTTTCTAGCGAGCAGCAACAAATGAAACATTTACATTTTTTCCCAGCGTGCAGCCAGGCTTGGCGTTTCCTGTGTTTAAGAGCCAAGACGCTGGCCTCGAGGGAGGCCTCCCCTTCAGACAAATGCACCCCTCCGAGAGGGAGAGGCTGAATGGTGGCTATGAAACTCATTTGTTCCTCCAATAATGAGGAATGACTTAGAACCCCCCCACCCCCCACCCCCCATCCCCATCCTTCCATCACCACTCCTGTCATGGCAACAGGGATGTTTCCATGGTGATCCCCCCCCCCCCTCTCCTCGCTTCCTCCTCTCACCTGAACGCCTCGCGGAGTGCCCCCCGTTCGCTCAAAGTCGTGTGCTTGATGTCGTCGAAGTTGTTCTCCAACTTGACGCAGCTCTGGAGAGAGAGAGAGAGAGAGAGAGAGATTCTATATTAAATACTGTAGCATGATGAGATGACGAGTCCATCCTTCGAAACAGAGCCATGAAAATACTATAACAGCTGAATACATTCTAAACTAATACATTACCATAGAGATTAACTACGATTTATATATATGACCTTTTAGGAGGATTAGACCACTGAGTAATGCACTATAGCTACAGACCTCTTATGAATTACAAGCATTTCACTGCACTCCCATTAACATTTGCTAACCATGTGTATGTGACAAATCAAATCACATTTAAATTCCTTGTTTCAAATAAGGAGGATTAATTTGTGCTATTTAACATGGTAACGCGACACGGTTTACATTATCTGGGGGGATTTTTTATTGAGATCCATTTTATAACGTATACAAAGTCCACCATACGCCGTTTCCTTCATCCAATAGCCTAATACAGTTCAGGCCCAGACTCAGTTCACTGACTTAATCCTCTTGATGACGCACAATGGGAGAAAAGACTTGAGAGAGAAACCATTCAAGTAAATACAGCCATCACAATAGACCCATTTTTGATTAAAGAGCAGGGAGAAGTTTGTGTAGGGAGTGGAGAGGAGTTGCGTAGGGAGTGGGGTGGGAGACTTTATAAAGCCAATGCATATATAATTTTCTTCCTCCTGCCTCCTACCATTAAAAACACCGGAGGCACTCGGGTAATCGATATGCACGGTGCCTAGTGAAAGTCTACACACCCCTTGCACAGTCTTCACATTTTGCTGCCTTAAATCTAAACAGGGATCCAATTACACCCCCCCCCCCCCTACTGATCTACACAACCTACTCCACATTCTCAAAGTAAAAGATGTTATAGAAAAAAAATAATATATATCTCTTGATTGTGCACGTCTTGTGAATAATTTGGAATAATATTCTACCGACTTTGCAACTCTTAGCGCAACATAAGGTATTCAGGCCCCTTGACTTTTTCCAAATTTTGTTACGTTACAGCCTTGTTCTAAAATGTATTAAATAAAAAAATATCAGTCTACACAAGATACCCCATAACACCAAAGCAAAAACACGTTTTTAGAAAATGTTGGAAATGTATTACAAATAAAAAACAGAAATACCTTATTTCCCTAAGCATTCAGACAATTTGCTATGAGACTTGAAATTGAGCTCAGGTGCATCCTGTTTCCATTGATCATCCTTAAGATGTTTCTACAACTTTTTGGAGTCCACCTGTGGTAAATTAAATTGATTGGACATGATTTGGAAAGGCTCACACCTGTCTATATAAGGTCCCACAGTTGACAGTGCATGTCAGAGCAAATTTTCCGTAGAGCTCCGAGACCGGATTGTATCGAGCCACAGATCTGGGGAAGGGTACAAATCAATTTCTGCAGGGTTGAAATTGGCCTCCATCATCCATTCTTCTTAAATGGAAGAAGTTTGGATCAACCAAGACCCTTCCTAGAGCTGGCTGCTTGTCCAAACTGAGCAATCAAGGGAAGAAGGGCCTTTTTCAGGGAGATGACATGGTCACTCTGACTGAGCTCCAGAGTTCCTCTGTGGAGATGGGAGAACCTTTCAGGACAACCATCAATCAGGACTTTATGGTAGAGTGACCAGACGGAAGCCACTCCTCAGTGAAAGGCACATGACAGCCCGCTTGGAATTTGCCAAGAGGCACCTAAAAGACTCAGACCATGAGAAACAAGATTCTCTGGTCGGATGAAACCAAGATTGAACTCTTTGGCCTGAATGCCAAGCGTCACGTCTGGAGGAAACCTGCCAACATCCATGCATGAAGCATGGTGGCAGCAGCATCATGCTGTGGGGATGTTTTTCAGCGGCAGGGACTGGGAGACTAGTCAGGATCAAGGGAAATAATAACGGAGCAAAGTACAGAGATTGATGTAAACCTGCTACAGAGCGCTCAGAATCTCAGACTGGGGCAAAGTTTCACCTTCCAACAGGACAATGACCCTAAGCACATAGCCAAGACAACGCAGGACTGGCTTCGAGACAAGTCTCTGAATGTTCTTGTGTGGCCCAGCCGGAGCCGGGACCGATCAAACATCTCTGGAGAGACCAGAAAATAGCTGTGAAGCAACGCTCCCCATCCAACCTGACTGAGCTTGAAAGGATCTGCAGAGAGGAATGGGAGAAACTCCCCAAATACAGGTGTGCCAAGCTTGTAGTGTCATACCCAAGAAGACTCGAGGTACTAAGTAAAGGGTCTGAATACTTATGTAAATGTTATATTTCAGATAAAATGTTTGTAGAAATGTGCAAAATTTTAGGTTGCTGGTTGATGAGGGAAAAAAACGATTTAATCCATTTTAGAATAAGGTTGTAACATAACAAAATGTGGAAAAAGTAATGGGGTCTGAATACTTTCCAGATGCACTGTTCGTCCGTTGTTTTTGTCAAAATTGCTCAAGCTCAGTAAATTTGGTTGGGAATCATTAAATTGACAGCTATATTCAAACATTGTCTCTGGGTTACACTCTGTGTTGTGTTGTATTGGATTTGACCCAAATCTGTAGTTTTTAAATCAGAATAAAAAGTGAATATTTCTGCTGTGTTGTCTTGCCGTATTACTTAACGGTCTTGATGCAAACAGAATGGAAGATTTAGAGTGTTTTTTTTTAAACACAGGCTAGAGTGAATGCAATATTGTTGATCCATTTGTATTTCTAAGTATTGTGGTGGCAGCATCATGTTATGAGTCTGCTTGTCACCAGCAGGGACTGAGGAGTTTGTTAGGAGCAAAATAAATATGAAAGGAGCAAAGCCCAGGTAAACCCCCCCTAACTCATCTGAAGACCTAACCCTGGGATAGAAGTTAATTTTTTTCTGCGGGACAATTACACACATTTGAATGGCAAAGAGGTGTGGAGTGTTTCTGAATGGTCCAGACTCCGCCCCGACTTAAATCTGCAAACAAGGTTTGAATATTGCTGCCCATCAATGATTCCCAACCAACTGAGCTTGAGGAATTCTGATAAAAAACAATGGATATACAGTGAGGTCTGACATTATTGACAACCTTGATAAAGATGAGTGAAAATGACTGTATATCATTCAAATACTGAGCTGTATTGTATGCAAAAAATGAAAGTGAAATTCAAATCAAATGTTATGTCACATGCCCTAACCCTTAACCATCAATGCAGTTTAAAGAAAAATAAGAGTGAAGACAAATCTTTACTAAATAAACAAAATAAATAAATATTAGAGCAACAATAAAATCACAATAACGAGGCTATGTACAGGGAGTACCGAGTCAATGTGCAGGTTAGTTGAGGTAATTGAGGTAATATGTACATATAGGTAAGGGTAAAGTGACGATCAAATCAAATTTTATTTGTCACACGCACCGAACACAATAGGTGGAGTAGACCTTACCGTGAAATGCTTAAAGACGAGCCTTTAACCAACCAATGCAGTTCAAGAAATAGAGTTAAGATAATATTTACTAAAATTATATTATTTTATACCAATACAATTGCTTGGAGAAAGAGACTTTGTTTAACAAGTAATATAATATTTGTTGCGAAAAGGTAGGGGTCAAAATGATTGACACCCTTGTTTTCAATCCCTTTCAATAACTCACCTTGCGAGGATAATGGCACTGAGCCTTTTTCTAAACTTTTATATGAGATTGGAGAACTCATTGGGAGGGATCTTAGAACAGTCCTCCATACAGAATCCTTCCAGATCCTTGAAATCCTTTGTCTGCTCTTATGGACTTCCCTCTTCAATTCAAACCACAGGTTTTCAATGGATTTCAAGTCCTGGAACGAGATTGCCACTGCAAAATGTAGATTTTTTTGTGACCAATTAAACATTTCTTTGTGGATTTTGACGTGTTCTTGGGGTGATTGTGTTGCTGGAAGATCCACTTGCGGCCAAGTTTCAGCCTCCTGGCAGAGGCAACAAGGTTTTTGGCTAACATATCCTGGTACTGGGTAAAGTTCATGATGTCATTGACCTCAGCAAAGGCCCCAGGACCAGTGAAAGGATATTAGCCCCATAACATCAAAGCTCCACCACCATATTTTACAGTATGTATGGGGTTCTTTTCTGCTCATGCATTCTCTTTTCGACTCCAAACCCACCACTAGTGTGTGTGGCCAAAGAGCTCTATTTTCATGTCGTCCAACAAATGTAAATGGCTGGAGTTTGCTAAACGGCATTGACACTTGGATATGAACCGGTGCTCTGGTCAGATGACATGAAAATAGAGCTCACTGTGTTGCTCTAAGATTCGTTTTTTTGGATGGTAGAATGATATTTAAAATTATTCACAGCTGTATTGGCTGCCAAATGTGCTTCACCAAGTATAATCTCAAGGCTGTGAAGACGTACGCAATCAATACATCCTCATTTAGTATTTAGTATTAGTATTTAGTATTTAGTATTAGTAAGCGATAGGAAAATGTTCTAGAATTGTTCTTTCACTTTGAAAATGTGGAGTAGGTTGTGTACATCGATAGGGGGAAAAAATCTAATTTAATCCATTGTTAGATTTAATTTTAAAGCAGATAAATGTGAAGACTGTGCAAGGGTTGTGTAGACTTTCACTAGCGACTGTACTTTTAAATGCATACACGTTTTCTTTCCTACCCCACATTCAAAGTGTAATATATTGAGCTTTGTCGTGGTGCTGCTAGGAATAACATTAAAAGCTGCGTTAACAGTACTTCAATTGTGACTATTATATTATGTTTGTGCTTTAGGATGAACTAATAATAACGTGTTTGGAAAAATCAACACCAAAACACTCCATGTGTTCCCGTTCAAACATCTTGTTGCTCTCGCTTCCTCATTCCCTTCCCTCAGGGAACCCATATTAGTCTGCATATTGTAATCCGCTGTTTTGGAGGGTCCTGCTATTGCTGCGCTATCCTGTTATGGCAGGTAGAGATTTTCTTCCCATGTGCAATTACCTCCCCCCCCCCAATCAACCTTGCCCTTTGACCTCTTGGATAACACAATGAATACACTTGCCAGTCTGCCTTAATAGAATTAGCCCTTACAAAACCAACACCTCTGTGACATCTCGCCCGGGGGGGTTACAAAGAGGCACAAGCTTTTCATTTAAAAAAAAAAAACCTTGCCAATGCCAATTTAACATGTTGAGAGTGAAGTGCAGTGGACAGCTGAAAAGGCTGTAATGTTTATGATTTAGGACTTGATTCTGTAAAGTCTAACATGTTAGCCGAGCTCATTTGTGCTATACAATACAATATACTGTAATTACATTTCCAATTACAACCGCCAGCACAGGTCGCCACTGGGATAACCAATGACATTTTCACTGAAATTACCAGTGTTGCATTTATAGTCTGCAAAGGATTTGTCTAATTCAACATCTAGAGACCCTATTATTAATAATTAGACAAAATGCTTAGTGTTGGGAATTGCCGACATAATATAAGCATCTTATTAATATGGGTTTCTATGGAAACGAGATTGTTCTATTTATTAGAACAATCGCCATACGGCAGAGGGGAAAAGCATAAAAAATGTGAATTTGAAAATGGTTTTGAGCCTTGACTGAGGCTAGAGCTATGAGACGATAAGCAGAGGAAATGTGCAATATTTAACCGATTTAGGGCAGCAGCTGCTGGGTATGGTCTTTCTGATTCATGTCCCATTAAAGCTGATACTTCAGGCTGTTGATAGGCACTCCAAAATATTTCAATGAGGACTGAAGAGGGAAGCGTGACATTAAGAATGATTGGGATATGAATGTAACTACATCATCAGATCAGGGCTTTTTTTTCTCACTAAGTGACCTCTCCAGAAAAAACTTTGGGCCCTAGCTATTTTTCCTGGGCCTACAGTTTTTTCTGGGGTGGGTCACAGGGTCAGGAAAAATGTCTGGCCCTAGAGATGAACATGGAGCATAATGAAAAACAGTTTGTATAGAGGAAGGAAAGATGTCAGACTTACATCACAGCTCTTCTCTGGGTTTCTCTTCCAGTGTTTCCTTTCTGTCTTCTTGGCGCCCGTTGAGTGGATGGCAGCGTGGGTCTGCACCCTCGGGTTCAGAGACAGGATACTCTGTGGCACATTGAGCATGGCTCATTAACACAGGGCGGCTTATTGACCCAACACACTATTGTGAAATAGACAATTCGTGTCTGATTCACAATAAGCTGTGAGAGTGGGTTGCAACACCACAAAGGTCTCAGTCTTGAGTGGGTTTGAGAGTAGTACATGTGAGGAAATGCAGGTTATATTGGAAGAAACAGAGACGTAAAAAGGAGAGAGCATTAAGGCACATAGGAATTGTTTTAGGCCGAATCGTTAATGGTAAGAAGGATATTTTTTGTGTGTTTTAGTATAGCATATGTTTACCTTTAGGCTACATTTTTATATGGAGAGAAAATGTCAATTTCTACACTAAAAAAATAATCATAAAGTAAATCATTTTAAAATGTAGCCTGTGACACTTTGCTTCTTGAAGGTCCAATATCTTGAAAACTTGACTGCTGACATGCAAAATATTATGGGACTGTATCAACAGTGGACTAATACAAAAATGCTCAAAGACAGTTCTTTAATGGATTTTCCCTTTAACACTTATTGTGCTAAAACACCATCGGATTGTAATATCAACCTGTATTAATTACACAACACATTCATCTAATCCATAATTCCCAAGCAGGCAAATGCACCGTGAAACAAGACCCACATTGAGGCTGAGTACTAGATTCTCATCCTGTGAGGTATCGTTCTCTGAATACCCATTGCCCATTGATTCACGGTTGCCAGTCAAATGATCATGGTATGAGCAAGTCTTTCAAGATGGACACAAATGTAGAGCAGGGTCCTCTGTTCAGATGGCAAACACAATTAACAGCCAAGCTAACTGAGGGAGAGGAGGGAAGTGGGGGGCATAAACAGAAAAGGAAACAGCTATCACTGGCACACTAATACTCATTTCATGCTCTTTGTAGGGTGAAGGGGAACCATGTCTGCATTAGTTTCAGTACACACGACTATCACAATCAGATAAAGGGAAGAACAGAAAGGCCAAGCGCAAATTGAAATGAGCCACTTTTGGTCCTGGTGCTGAACTGAGACTTGAAGGCAGCTTGTGAGGCGGGTGCCAGCCGGATAATACCATTAAAGCTTGAAACACAAAGCAAGCAGATCCAAGATGTCATTCAACAGAGACCCGCATACCAATGAACTCGGATGAAAGCCCTACAGCTCTTAGTACGTTTATAAGTAGAGTGTAAATTGTGGTACGCTGTTATCAAATGTTTCAGAAATAACTTTTTTGTCTTGTCAATGTCTGAATGTTTTTCAGGTCATGACACAAACAACAACAATGAAACGGGGCTGCTATCTGCAAGATATTTTCTTTCTTAGGTTTCAGTGGGGGAATGAACAGGTCAGCCAAACCTGAAGCAACAATTTGCACTTCAGTGAGAAACTGAAGTGAATCTATTATTAAAGCCACTATCAATGTATGTAAGGGACGTATAGAGAGTACACGCTGTATTCTGCCTATGGCACAGTGCCTGTTGTGTGGAAACAGTTGTATTATCTTGAGATGCGGGGCATTTGTTGTATTCTTTATCAGACTTTGCCTATGATTCAAGTTTCATTCATTTCTATAGTTAGGCTACACCCTAAAAACACCAGAAAATGAACCAAGCACAGTTCTGAAAATAGCTTTCATTAATATTATATGATATTGATAACAGCCCTCTATTTTATTAAAGAGTAAGAATACATTATCAAACAAATAATTTGGGGAAGTGTCTTGCTATGCCTTTAGGATAGAGAAAACCATTCCCGCAGGAGGAATCCAGATACAATTTTAAACACAATTATATTCTCCTTTCCTCGCAGTCCCATGAGGAGCAGTGGAGGCTGACTTTATCAGTCTCCACTGATCACACCCGGCACCCACATCACTAATTCCACAGAGTCAGTAAAATCACAATCACACACTGCAGAAATTAGGAAGCGATGTCAGCCGTTTAGCAGTGATATTTAAACACTGGACTGCTGATGCTAATGTTTCGGCCATTGAGCGGCTTGAAGCCACCAATCGGCCATATTGGCACTCCACAGTAGGAGCAGTCCTCCATAGGAATGAATGGAATTCTACAGTATTTCAAATAAATGCTTCAAGGACAAAATCATAAGTATTTAAGTATTTTTTTGTTATTGTAGTGGGAACAGTAACATTAACATTATCTCAGAATGCCATTTCGCATCGATTGTATAATCATGCTAAAATATATGTATCTGGAACTTGTCTTTCAGCATCCGTAGAACACGCCTGACTCTCCTCCACCAGTCAAACCCAAGAAGAATGGTCTAATGCCTCCCATCAAAAAGAGAGCTGGCCCATGCAAGCAAAGGCAGCAGCGCAGTCATCAACAACAGTACATGCACCATTTCTTCACCAACTACGAAATTGGGGAAATACGTGTGCACCTGAATTGCGATAACTGCAGTGGCCAAAACAATAACAAGTTTGTGCTCTGGTATTGTGCCTGGCGGACAATGCACAAGCTCCACCACAGTCTGGACCTTCACTTCCTGATCACAGGCCACACCAAGTTTGCCCCCGACTGGTGCTTCGGCCTCAACAAGCAGCGCTTCAGAAAGACCAGAGTGAACACTGTCTGAGATTGCTGGTGTTGTGAAGGACAGCACTGTGACAGGGGTCAACATCCCACAGCTGGTTGGACTGGAGGATGGTACGGTGCTGGTGGAAAGCTACGGCTGGCAACAACACTCCGTACTTCAGGCCGCTGCCACAGATCAAGCAGTACCAGCACTTCAGGTGAAAATCATTTTCATTGCATTGCATGAGGTTATTCTTCTTATCTAAACTTGTGAGGTGAATTGATGTTGTGCAGGGTTGTAATGGCTTCTGATTTGTTGTTGTTGTTATTCCCTGTTTTACAGCTTTGTAGCCTGGTGTTGTCGCCAAGGAGATTTCGGACTGTCGGGACCAGGTTTCAGCTGCTGCGCAACGCTGACATCCTTCCTCCCATAGATGTTCTACATGTACAAGCACGACCTGAACTGGACACAGCTAGACAAACTTATATTTTTGAGAAGATCAGGGAGTTTTGCAACTAAGTCAAGGGCAGGACAGAAACAGGCTCCCCGAATATAGATTCCCTTGTTCATTCGTGGTTCGGACGGACCAGTCATCAGCACTATCTGCAGTGCCTCTATTCAAATGACTCTCTCCTAACACGTAAGTTGCTGCTACACATTTTTTTGTTATCCTGCTGCTCAGCCACTTTACCCCTGATTTTATGCATATACAGTAACTACATCGTCCATCACTGATATCGTTATTGATATTGTTCTTGTACATACTGTATAGTTGATTTTGACGTGATCTATTTCTGATATTGCTATTATGCAAGTAACCATTTGGCTGTACCGTTTAAACCTTCTGTAGAGACCCATCCACTTAGCAAGACTTCTAAATATAAAATGAATATTGATATGTGTGGACGTAACATGATTTTGTGACATACCACAACAATATCAAGTGTCCACCACATAAATATATGGTGCATCCACATAAATATATGGTGCATCCACATAAATATATGGTGAATCCACATAAATATATGGTGAATCCACATAAATATATGGTGAATCCACATAAATATATGGTGAATCCACATAAATATATGGTGAATCCACATAAATATATGGTGAATCCACATAAATATATGGTGCATCCACATAAATATATGGTGAATCCACATAAATATATGGTGCATCCACATAAATATATGGTGCATCCACATAAATATATGGTGAATCCACATAAATATATGGTGCATCCACATAAATATATGGTGCATCCACATAAATATATGGTGAATCCACATAAATATATGGTGCATCCACATAAATATATGGTGCATCCACATAAATATATGGTGAATCCACATAAATATATGGTGCATCCACATAAATATATGGTGCATCCACATAAATATATGGTGAATCCACATAAATATATGGTGCATCCACATAAATATATGGTGCATCCACATAAATATATGGTGAATCCACATAAATATATGGTGCATCCACATAAATATATGGTGAATCCACATAAATATATGGTGAATCCACATAAATATATGGTGCATCCACATAAATATATGGTGAATCCACATAAATATATGGTGAATCCACATAAATATATGGTGCATCCACATAAATATATGGTGAATCCACATAAATATATGGTGCATCCACATAAATATATGGTGAATCCACATAAATATATGGTGCATCCACATAAATATATGGTGCATCCACATAAATATATGGTGAATCCACATAAATATATGGGGAATCCACATAAATATATGGTGAATCCACATAAATATATGGTGCATCCACATAAATATATGGTGAATCCACATAAATATATGGTGAATCCACATAAATATATGGTGCATCCACATAAATATATGGTGCATCCACATAAATATATGGTGAATCCACATAAATATATGGTGAATCCACATAAATATATGGTGCATCCACATAATTATATGGTGCATCCACATAAATATATGGTGCATCCACATAATTATATGGTGCATGCATTTGTTTATGTACTGTACATGTGCACCTCACTCAGGTTTCAACTCAGGTTGCATGGCCTTAACTTATGTATGGAATACTATGTGATAAGTGCGTGTGTAACAGTATATAAAGTATACTAATGTACTGGTGTGAAGGCATTTGGGCAGTGGTCAAATACTTTAAAGTACTACTTAATTATTTTTTTTTGGGGGGGGGGGTATCTGTTCATTACTATTTATATTTTTGGCAACTTTTACTTTTACTTCACTACATTCCGAAATAAAATAATGTACTACTTTCTACTCCATACAATTTCCCTGACACCCAAAAGGACTTGTTACATGTTGACAGGAAAATTGTCCAATTCACACACTTGTCAAGAGAACATCCCTACTGCTTCTGATCTGGCAGACTCACTAAACACAAATGCTTAGTTTGTAAATTATGCCTGAGTGTTGGAGTGTGCCCCTGGCTATCAGTCAATAAAAAAAGAGAGAAAATAATTGTGCCGTCTCGTTTAATCTAAGGAATTTGAAATGATTTATACTTTTACTCAAGTATGACAAGTACTTTTTCCACCACTGGATGTGGCTGGGGGTTCTAGCATTTCTTTTACATGACCCATCAATTTAGACAAGTGTGTCTGGGTAAGTATTATCTAATATTTATAACATATTTTTATCTGGACACTTTCTGTTTACCTGGAATGTTTCTTTATTACAGGCTACTACCACTTTTAGTCTTAATCTTTACTACAATACTCACTGTTTAGCACATGACCTCATGTGAATCTTTAAAGAGATGGGTGAGGCTGGCTTAAGAGGGTGTGAACAATGCATAATGGGTGTAGACAAAGGAGAGCTCTCCAGTAGGTACCAAAATTTTCAAATGCCCTTTTCCCAAAGGTGAGTTGACAACTGTATCAACTTTCAGAGCAGAATTACTTTCCCATTGTTCCTCAAAAATGTTGTGTATGATATACCATTTTGTCTGAGTCTCTCTTTTTATCCAATGTAAAATATTTTGCTACATAAGACTGAATCCAGTTGGTGATTCACATATATAGTGCCAGTCAAAGGTTTGGACACACCTACTCATTCAAGGGTTTTTCTTATTTAAAAAAAAAATACATTGTAGAATAATAGTGAAGACATCAAAACTAGGAAACAACACAAATGGAATAAATTAGTAAACAAAAAAGTGCTAAACAAAAGAAAATATTTTCAATTTGATATTCTTCAAAGTAGCCACTCTCTGAGGGCTGACAGCTTTGCACACACTTGGCATTCTCTCAACCAGCTTCATGAGTCTTGAACAGTCTTGAAGGTGTTCCCACATATGCTGAGCACTTGTTGGCTGCTATTCATTCACTCTGCGGTCCAACTCATCCCAAACCATCTCAATTGGGTTGAGGTTGGGTGTTTGTGGAGGCCAGGTCATCTGATGCAGCACTCCATCACTCTGCTTCTTGGTCAAATAGCCCATGGGTCATTGTCGTGTTGAAAGAGAAATGATAGTCTCACTAAGGATCCATCAGACCAAAGGACAGATTTCCACCGGTCTAATGTCCATTGCTTGTGGATCTTAGCCCAAGAAAGTCTCTTCTTATTATTGGTCTTTTAGTAGTGGTTTCTTTGCAGCATTTCGACCATGAAGGCCTGATTCACGCAGTCTCCTCTGAACAGTTGATGTTGAGTTGTGTCTGTTACTTGAACTCTGTAAAGTATTTGTTTGGGCTGCAAGAGTTAACTCTAATGAACTTATCCTCTGCAGCAGATGTAACTCTGTAACTCCTGTGATGGTCCTCATGAGAGCCAGTTTCATCATAGCTCTTGATGGTTTTTGTGACTGCACTTGAAGAGACTTTCAAAGTTCTTGACATTTTCCAGATTGACTGACCTTCATGTCTTAAAGTAATGATGGACTGTCGTTTCTCTTTGCTTATTTGAGCTGTTCTTGCGATAATATGGACTTGGTCTTTTACCAAATAAGGCTTCTTCTGTTTACCACCCCTATCTTGTCATAACACAACTGACTGGCTCAAACGCACTAAGGAGGAAAGAAATTCCACAAATGGAATTTTAACAAGGCACACCTGTTAATTGAAATGCATTCCAGGTGACTATCCCATGAAGCTGGTTGAGAGAATGCCAAGAGTGTGTAAAGTTGCCATCAAGGCAATGGGTGGCTACTTTGAAGAATCTCAAGAATAAAACATATTTTGAGTTGTTTAACACTATTTTGGTTAGTACATGATTCCATATGTGCTATTTCATAGTTTTGATGTCTTCACTATTATTCTACAAAATAGCAAAATAAAGACAAAACCTGAGTAGGGGTGTGTGTGTTGGCAGGGGGGGGGGGGCTCAACACTGCAACCCCTATAAGTAATTTAGTGTATATATAAGTCATTGTTCACTCATAGGTGTAGCCTACATACATTCAGAGATCATTTTAGTTGGACACCAATGATCCTAGTAATAGGCTATTGCAGTATGGTATTTTTTATCTTACTTTTAGGTTCAACTTCATGAAACTGAGGGGGTATGAAGAATAGCACAGTGCAAACAAAGAGCTCTGTCAGTCTCCCTCCAATTTCCCCGAATGCCATTTTGAATAGCATCATACTTCAAACAAACTTGACTAAGGTCTCAGAATGCCCAGAGATCAGTACAAGAGACCCCAGCCACTCCCTCAGAGATTCTAGTCTTTCATAAAAGTAGCATATTTCCTCCCCGGAGCTGGATAGTTAAACATCAGCTGGCAATTCACTGTCTTATTGCCCTGTGTCTTCACCTGGAAATCGATAGATGAATTTCCACATATTGATCCGCCATGGGTGAGATAAAGCAACAGTATCCTACTGCACTGCACTGGGGGCATTCGGCAATATTAATTCAGTTCCAACATCTGACGCAGTGATACAGGTTATGGGGAGTGTAGGCTGTCCTGCTTGGGTTCATCCCTGAATATCGCTGTATTTAACTAGAATGGGGAAATTAAATCTAACAAAATCGCACAACTAAAGGACATGGTCCAAGGCCAAAGGCCCAATTCGATTGAAACCAGTTTATAGGCTAAAGCAACGTAGCATTTCTCGCCTAGGGGGAGAAAGCATGCTTGAATCAATATTAAGTTTGTTCTCTCCAGTTGCACATAGTAAAATATAGTGGCTCTATTATTGTAAACAGAAATCCAAATATACTCTTTCAAATTGCAAGAAAAAGAACATGATTGTGATTGGATAACTGCCCCAGCCAAGGGGACCTTATCTTGCATGAGGAGGAGGGCTGAGTTGAGGGTGGGAAGAGTTGCGGTGCAGAAGTTCAGAGCACCACACGTCCCTGACCTCACAAGCTGGGCCAGAGGGTACTTAAACACACGATACCGGGAGGAGGAGGAGGGCTGTCACCTGTGTTCAGGGGAATTATTTAACTAAAGGAAAAGGGGACAGCAGAAGACGGATGATGTGTGATTTAGCTCACTGTTGGGCGGAGAGAGAGAAAGAGAGATAAGAAGATGGGCGGAGGAGTGGGAGAGATGGGGTGATGGGGGGGGGCAGTCTCATGTTGGCAAGTCCTGGAATGATCTGTGACTTGCTGATTGATTAACAGAGCAATCAAAGTGAACTTACCCAGGAGCTACATTTGCTAGGCCATCTATTTACATGTCAGTGGTTCTTTGGCGCTGCCACAATATAGAGCCACTGATTCCAATAGGTTAAAAGTTCTGCGATAGGTAGAGCGAGATTAAGAGAAATAAGTGTATGTGTCAGGTAATCACCATGAAGAATCACGTTTAAAAGGGATAAGAGGAGAATCATTGACAGAATCACTGTAAAAACTTCCCAGCAAACAGTGAACGTTCCTGCAACAATTGTTTGGGTGCATTTCTAGAATGGGTTATCGGAACGTTCAAAGAGAAAATGTTACATCCATGTCATGGTACCATCCCTAGCTGGGAACATCTGTCAAATGAGAGACTGTTAGAAAGCTATTTTGACCTTGTCAGAACGTCCCTAATGCCAAGGTAAGCAGATAGTTCTTGGGGTCTTTATAGTGTCAAATCATGTTCAGACCTCTACAAACAGGTCAGCAGACACTTGACGATCACAACGCCACAATACGCCCGAAACAGAACATTCCAGGAAATTAAAATGTCCTCTTGGTTATTGTTGAAGAGATAAGATAAAGATTAGCTTGGCTATCGGTTCATGACCTCTTATCTCCAAGCACACTCTGATGCAACGCCTGTGCATCCCGCCTGCATCACCTGAACCTCGACTAGCATTCTCTCTTTCGGACTTTATGCTCTTTGACAAATGTGTAAGATGTGTAAGTTAATGTTTTTGTGATAGATACCCACCCTATAGCCCTATGCTATGCTTTACTCAAATGGTTAAATCACTGGGTTACATATCCTTGGGTTAAATATACAACACATCATGGGTATAGTGTCACCATTGCCATACATTATCAATGAGTGGCATACAATAAGCTGAACAACGGTGGAGGGACGTTGTGGAACATTAAGCTTATAGGCCGACATTAAAAGTGCGGTATATATATCACGTGGGTGATCACTCAGCTGGGGTATAAAACGTGCAGTGCCTCCAACACTTGTAGGATTATTCTAAGGGGTTTCATGCTTAGACTTACAGCCGTTAAAATCCTAGACGTTGACACTGAGGCGGATGTCTGCGAGACACACGTTTCCTTGTCATCATTTAAATGGCAATTTTTGGTGCCTATGTTGCCAATATCCTGTCCCTGCACTTGACTTGATAGTCCTGTTCTGTAGGCTGGCCTGGCAGGGTTCAGGGCCAGACATAAAGTGTATAGACCTTTCTGTAAGCGGACACATTAATCTAATTTCTAACGAACACTGATGGCCATCCTAGACATTTTTAATGAATCCATGAGCACACACAAAGGTGCACGTTTAGCTTTCTCACAAAGGCAGGATATTAAAACGAGACGTCTCCAGCGCAGCACAAGATGAACGGCCGGTTTAATTGCCCCGCAGACGGCCGTTATGATGACATTTAGTGGGGTATTTTCGACAGCTGACAGGAGTCATTTAGACCACGTCTTAAGCGCACCCTGACACAGCCAAGGTCACATGAGTGTTGTCATAACAGCCATTAATAGAAATGCTAATGGAGGCCGTCACTTACCCCGGCACACTCTCCATTCAAATGTCTTCAATAAAAGGAAGTCTACATGTCACCTAGGCAGAGGTGTAGGTATTGTCAAAGGATGTTATGCATGCCCATCCAGTGGCATGTCTTGGGTTGGTTTAATACAATGATGTATTCAGTAATACCAGATATTATTGTATAAAGCTCATATTTTTTAGAGGTTATGTAGGCCTATGTCCCATCATTGATTACAGTATTTGCAAGGTGAGTCATACTAATTTACAGGCATGGATTATACTCGGCCTTCTGGTCAAATGGCAGATACAAAATATCCTTATTCCTGTTTTTTGTTGGTTCAGTCTACATAAGCTGTTTTGCCTTTAGTAAAAGTGGCCTATGCATGGTGTTGATAAAATTATTGGTTTGGTTTGTAAATATTTTTCCCCCCATCAAAATAGATAGGCATAATGTAATCATGCATCTGGCTGCCCTTGCGCAGTCCATGGTGCTGAAACTGCAGTGGTAGCTACAGAATGATTGGCTAGTATGAGAAGGAAGAATGAATTCTCGTGCTAGCTGATGAGAAGCTGTAGCATTGTAGCTGGTTTATTCATTTATTTTTTACAATTGCATTGCCTGAACAAGTGTGTGAGTCTATCACATAAGGAAAAGATGGCAAAGTAGTCGGCAAACATCCGCACAAAGCTTGCATGTGCTCTCTTAGACTGAAGAAAGGGTCTCCTGGTGTTACTTTATCTAACACCTTGCTCAAAATAACACTACTTACTACCTTACTTACTGACTGACTTTATTGTCCCCATGGGGACATTTTGTTGCAGTGTCATGTACACAGTACACTATTTTAAGGTAAGTTCTCTTTCTCCATGCAGCCTAAAAAAACAAGTAATAAAAAATCCCCCCAAAAAATACCTCTATAAATTGTCAAACCTGAAGAGTAGGCTAATTTGTAAATTCCTGCTCGCTGCTCCAATCTATCTAATTCTAGCAGTTTGTCAACCCAGATTTATTTACAACATGGCTCAAGCAGGTAGGCTAAACACTGCGCATAAAAAGTAAAGCAAAAAGACACCTCACTCCCAAAACCAGGGGTCGCAAATTGAGATTGCAAGTGAATAAAACAGATGAACAACTATAAAATCATGTACCTCAATGTCCGGAAGGTCTTTACTCAGCATGTTTCTCTTTTGGTCATTTGTCTGTCAGGTAAAAGTTCAAATAAACCGTCAGGTTTGTGTGTTCAAAACTTCTCTTGCGCTCTGTAGTAGCTTATTCCCGGGCAGACTATTCCATTCTGAGTTCGAATGCGCTGTCTGAAACATCAAATATTTATTTCAAAATGTGCATCCAGTTAAACACAGCAGCACATATGTTGTCCATAAAGACTTGTGTTTCTTTGGACCAATAATAATTTTGTTAGTTCGAAATGGTGGCGCCAGACATGTATTCACACTGATAAGGGAGTTTGAAAGGTTGAAGTTTGTTATGAGTCCATTATAAGGCGAGGAGGGGGCACATAGCACACTGGGCAAAACACACACACACACACACACACACACACACACATATATACATACTAATAATACAAGTGGATGCTTTGTCCAGGGTCACATGTGCACCCACTGGGCAAAAACTGGTTGTTTCTGCTTCATTTCAACCTAAAAAGTAAATGTGATGACTGTTCAAACAAGGTGGAAAACCTAAAGTAAGGGAATTTAGTATTTTTTTTCACCCGACTGTTTTACCTAAATCCAATGACATGGTGACGTGGTGAATTTACATTAGCTGACAACTCAACCAAATGTAAATCAAAACTAGACTTTGAACTGACATCCGTTCCCAGTTGGTAGGCTACTGTAGGTTGCTGCGTTGGTTGCTGCCTTTCACCACCACGGTTTTCAAGGACAGTTGTGCAACCCTGGCCATGTGCAATAAAAGAGCTGTGATTTGTCTTTCAGCTGCAAACAAAGATATTGGAGGAGACACACCGTCCAGGGGCCTCATTTATAAACGTTACGCTCATTTATAGCGTAAATGTCACACATTTCTGCGTGCACCATTTCTGAAAAGTCTGCTCACATACATAAATATTAGGAATTATACACTTGGCACATGCCATACCATACATAAGCATGTTTCCGGCTATAAATCAGACCTATCATAAAACTGTGCGTGGGTGAACGAGAAAAACTCCCTGCATTTACCTTTTATGTTGACAATAACGTCCTTGGCTTTATTTGCGGTATTATTTGGGACTATTGGCATTAGGCCACGGCATGCAAACAACTAATTGTTGTTCAATATGTAGTATAGATTACTGGATAGATTACTGGGTTTCTATGGTCTGCCTTGGTATACGTTCTAAGATGCGCAATGATGTCATGTTCCTATAGCACACCACACGTAGCCTACCCATACAGTCAACTATTTCACGTAGCCTACCCATACAGTCAACTATTTCACGTAAACTATCGGTCTATTTACTGTGTTGTTCGAATGTTTTACTCTTCAGCAGTAATGTATGCTGTATCTGGGAAAGGACTGTCCGTTTCTGAAAGAGCAAGTTTCTGAAAAGCAACTGCAAATGTTTTGGACCTGTTAGCAGAACGTTTGAATTCATGGACTGATGGACTGCCAGCGAATTCTGAAACATTGTCTAAGGCAGGCTACTAAAATAGAAATGCAATTACAGTACTGACAGTAGGTTACTAGTAGTGATGCACCAATATGACATTTTTGGCAGATACAGATATCCGATATTTAACATTTTAGTGGCCTTTTAAGCATTCTAGTACAGTTAAATAGTTAACACACACACATGGATGCAGCGATCTAAGGCACTGCATCTCAGTGCAAGAGGTGTCACTACAGTCCCTGGTTTGAATCCAGGCTGTATCACATCAGGCCGTGATTGGGAGTCCCATAGGGCGGAGCACAATTGGCCCAGTGTCATCCGGTTTGGCCGCGATAGGCCGTCATTGTAAATAAGAATTTGTTCTTAACTGACTTGCCTAGTTAAATAAAGGTCACACACATACACACACACCACACTGACCAAAAAGTTATTTTGTTGTAATGTCTCCATTACAAGTTAAGCATAATCAAAACCTTTCACTTACTTGCTGTGCTGTTTCATTGTTCATTTGTTCAGTAATTTCATCCTCAACCAGGATTTCTATGGAATGCTGTTTGGGTCTTTGCATGTCAAAAATAACCCTATTTGACGTGTCAAATATGCATGTTGACGAATCAGGACCTGAATATGACTGCAAGTCACATAATCATTTAACGTGTTCATCATTTTTTTACGTAGTTATAACACATTGATTACACTATCACTCGTATTTCATATGTCACAATGATCCATTGTTATAATGCTGGTAAAGTTGTCTCGTGCATCTACAGTGCTGGTCATTTAAAAAAAGCTAGCTAGCTCATGGATGCAAACAATGTTCTTCACCCAAAAACAAAGCAAAACTACATAATCTAGGTGTCATCATCTAAAATAACCCTAATTTATAAAACAGTTATTGTTTGATAAAGGGTGGTCGGACCCATCTATGTGAAGCTAGCCACAATAAGGATTAGCCACAATTAGTGGACTTTGCGGTTAGCCTTCAAAATAAAACTATGGCATAATTTGACTATTTGTGTTCATTTCTATCACTGTCAATAACATACTTTTATTATGAAGGCAAACCACACATTCCACTATTGTGCCTAATCCTTATTGTGGCTAGCTTCACAACACATAACCCGGTTCGGTTGACCCTCACTAGTCAGATGAAGCTAGCTGGCTGCTTATAACGTTAGCTTTGGGCAACAGGTTTAAGTAGCTGGCTAGCTATTTATTTTTCATGAAAATAAGTTCAATTTCAATAGGCGAACAACAAGTGGCAACCTAGCTAATACTTCCTAAGCAATTCCTAAATCATTGCTAAGAATAATGAAAATTACTGCAGTTTCTACTGGTCATTGTTTTCATGCTGGTTGTATTGGTGCTAGCTAGGTACCAAGTTAAAGCTAGCTACCCCAGAAGTTGCGGTCAAAAAAATGATGCTTTATTACCAATGCGGTATTGTAATCACATCATTCGTGACTGGTTTTTGCTTGTTTGCAGACTTTTTGTACAGCTTTGACAGTGCTACTGTATATTTTTTGACACACAAAGACCCAAACGACGTTTCATAGTATGTATGTCATGAAACCATTAGCAGTAACGCTATTACTGTGTAACTCCGGTAGGGTAACATCTGAAAAATAGCGCACTTGGTAGTGTGTACCGGTGCTCGACCAGTTGGTGAAAGCCAACATCACCCACAACAGAGAACGGTTGATTGTCAAGGGCAATGAATTCCATTATCTTGGCTTTAATGGATTTTGCCTTTGAGTGACTGCTCAAATGACTGCTTGACTTGTTGACTGCTCGATCCACACAGCAGACATTGTGGGCTAGGTTAGGAATGATGTGTTGCACGTGTAGCACAACATTTTACGTGGCGTCATTACGTCATTATATAGGTATGCACGGTAGCATTGACGTTTCTAATCGGTTTTTAACATTTTCATCAGGTACAAAGTATCTATATCCACAGTAAAATGAATCCTATATCGACATATCCTGAAAGGCCACTCAGCAAGGAAGAAGCCACTGCTCCAAAAACCGCCATAACAAAGCCAGACTACAGTTTGCAACTGCACATGGGGACAAAGATTGTACTTTTTGGAGAACTGTCCTCTGGTCTGATCAAAAAAAAATGGAACTGTTTGGCCATAATGATGTTTGGAGGAAAAAGGGGGACACTTGCAAGCTGAAGAACACCATCCCAACCGTGAATCACGGGGGTTGCTGCATCATGTTGTGGGGGTGCTTTTCTGCAGGAGGGTCTGGTGCAGTTCACAAAATAGATGGCATCATGAGGTAGAAAAATTATGTGGATATATTGAAGCAACATCTCAAGAAATCAGTTAAAGCTTGGTTGCAAATGGGTCTTCCAAATGGACAATAACCCCAAGCATACTTCCAAAGTTGTGGCAAAATGGCTTAAGAACCACAAAGTCCAGGTATTGGAGTAGCCATCACAAAGCCCTGACCTCAATCCTATAGAAAATTGGTGGGCAGAACTGAAAAAGTTTGTGCGAGAAAGGAGGCCTAAAAACCTGACTCGGTTACACCAGCTCTGTCAGGAGGAAGTTCCTAGGCAACTAGGTCTAATTAAATTAGAGATGCGGATGATCATTTGTTGTATGGCTCCTTCCGGATTATGAACCCATCACGGCCAAAAAAGGTAAATACTTTATTCTGCAATGGTTAATAAAATAAAATAAATAAAAACAAGATCACTATGTCTAATTATTTTAGATTCTAAAAACAAAACACAAATCTTCGCAGTAATGGAAAATGGCTGTTCATTCCTGTTCATGTGTTTTTGTGTTTATTGTTTTTCATCAAAATACTTACATGCCAGCTTGCAATACAATATTTCAACCAATAGCAGATGTGCATACGCATGGTGTAACGTTTGCGGGGAGGTGAGCACATTCTCACTGTATAAATGCCAACTGTTGTGTACAAACTGGTGAATACACCGTTTAAGTTATGTTTTGTATATGTGCGCAGTTTATAAATGAATCCCATGGACATTGTTTGAATGATGAAGGTATCTCTAAAAGGCAAACATTCAGGTGCCTGCAGTTACATAGGTCTGCTCTATATTATACAGTAGGGAAACACTGGAAAAGCAAGACGATTGTATACACATGTAGCCTATCAGACAATACAATTCAATAAAATACAACTTTATTGTTAATTTCAGGGCTGTAGCAGGGCATTAAACATTTAGAACAACACACAAACAATCTACACATTGACAGAATGTTATTCATCCCTGTAAGTGCAGTGAACGTCACAAAAGAGATACAGTGCCTTGCGAAAGTATTCGGCCCCCTTGAACTTTGCGACCTTTTGCCACATTTCAGGCTTCAAACATAAAGATATAAAACTGTATTTTTTTGTGAAGAATCAACAACAAGTGGGACACAATCATGAAGTGGAACGACATTTATTGGATATTTCAAACTTTTTTAACAAATCAAAAACTGAAAAATTGGGCGTGCAAAATTATTCAGCCCCTTTACTTTCAGTGCAGCAAACTCTCTCCAGAAGTTCAGTGAGGATCTCTGAATGATCCAATGTTGACCTAAATGACTAATGATGATAAATACAATCCACCTGTGTGTAATCAAGTCTCCGAATAAATGCACCTGCACTGTGATAGTCTCAGAGGTCCGTTAAAAGCGCAGAGAGCATCATGAAGAACAAGGAACACACCAGGCAGGTCCGAGATACTGTTGTGAAGAAGTTTAAAGCCGGATTTGGATACAAAAAGATTTCCCAAGCTTTAAACATCCCAAGGAGCACTGTGCAAGCAATAATATTGAAATGGAAGGAGTATCAGACCACTGCAAATCTACCAAGACCTGGCCGTCCCTCTAAACTTTCAGCTCATACAAGGAGAAAACTGATCAGAGATGCAGCCAAGAGGCCCATGATCACTCTGGATGAACTGCAGAGATCTACAGCTGAGGTGGGAGACTCTGTCCATAGGACAACAATCAGTCGTATATTGCACAAATCTGGCCTTTATGGAAGAGTGGCAAGAAGAAAGCCATTTCTTAAAGATATCCATAAAAAGTGTCGTTTAAAGTTTGCCACAAGCCACCTGGGTGACACACCAAACATGTGGAAGAAGGTGCTCTGGTCAGATGAAACCAAAATTGAACTTTTTGGCAACAATGCAAAACGTTATGTTTGGCGTAAAAGCAACACAGCTGAACACATCATCTCCACTGTCAAACATGGTGGTGGCAGCATCATGGTTTGGGCCTGCTTTTCTTCAGCAGGGACAGGGAAGATGGTTAAAATTGATGGGAAGATGGATGGAGCCAAATACAGGACCATTCTGGAAGAAAACCTGATGGAGTCTGCAAAAGACCTGAGACTGGGACGGAGATTTGTCTTCCAACAAGACAATGATCCAAAACATAAAGCAAAATCTACAATGGAATGGTTCAAAAATAAACATATCCAGGTGTTAGAATGGCCAAGTCAAAGTCCAGACCTGAATCCAATCGAGAATCTGTGGAAAGAACTGAAAACTGCTCTTCACAAATGCTCTCCATCCAACCTCACTGAGCTCGAGCTGTTTTGCAAGGAGGAATGGGAAAAAAATTCAGTCTCTCGATGTGCAAAACTGATAGAGACATACCCCAAGCGACTTACAGCTGTAATCGCAGAAAAAGGTGGCGCTACAAAGTATTAACTTAAGGGGGCTGAATAATTTTGCACGCCCAATTTTTCAGTTTTTGATTTGTTAAAAAAGTTTGAAATATCCAATAAATGTCGTTCCACTTCATGATTGTGTCCCACTTGTTGTTGATTCTTCACAAAAAAATACAGTTTTATATCTTTATGTTTGAAGCCTGAAATGTGGCAAAAGGTCGCAAAGTTCAAGGGGGCCGAATACTTTCGCAAGGCACTGTATATAAAAGTATAAAGTATAAAATAACCATGCCCAACTGATCATCTTTAAGAGGACTCCCTTATATGTTTTGATAATTACCAAGAACCTCTAATGATATCCACACATAAAATAAGTATCTGAGCATTGCAAGTGTGTGGAACAGTGAATATAATTGAATTTGATGACAGAGGTATGAACTGCATATCAGGACAGTGCAAGTGGGTCATTGTGGTGTGTTACTGTACACTGGCTCTTGAACACACACACACACACACACACACACACACACACACACACACACACACACACACACACACACACACACACAGACACACACACACACACATATACTTACCTCATGCCATTAGTTGTACATTTTTACTTCCTGTTAGCAGCTGACTCAGACAATCCCATTGGTCAGTGTGGTGTGAAATTGTCCCCTCCAGAAAGCTTTAATAGATTTGCTTACAAACAGTATATTCATATTGTACACCAGCCAGCTCAAGGTCAAAGACTGGGTCAGGAGTTGATTGATTGATGTGCATGCTCAACCAATCCGGTCCACTGTCCTAGGCCTGACAAACATGGATGTGATGATTCAGCAGGAATTCTGTCTGGGGGAGATGTCATTCAAAGTGAGTTGATTTACAACTCCTGGCTCTGGCTGGCACACTGTCGGCTGGTGTAAACCCTAATGCATCCATCCCTTAAATACACATGATTAAATTACGAGAGAGAGCAAGGAAGAGAGCGAGAGAGAGAGAGAGAGAGAGAGAGAGAGAGAGAGAGAGAGAGAGAGAGAGAGAGAGAGCGAGAACGTAAAAACAAAGACAAAATGTATTGATTTTAAATAATGTATCCACTATGCAGGACTGTGTACCCTTCTTTTCTTACACATTGCTCATATCACATTCTGAGGTTGTTCTTTGCCATCTGTCTTTTTCCAGCGAATGCCAGGGATCTCCGGTGGGGGACTATTCATGTTGTGTTGTGAATCCACTGAGGGGCTGACACCTGGTTGTGGACAGAAGAGATAAGGAGCTGAGATGGTGCTGAGCTAAAATAGACAAATAATGTACAAGAGATCAGGCAAGTATACTCTTATCTTAAAGTTATTGTAATATAATAAGCATATTATACGTATTGCATACTCTTTATTCATCAGAAGGATTGCAGTTGTTATGAGTGACGACTGGTCAATATTCCCAAAGTTTGACCAATATTATTTTTTCCTAACAGAACTGTAGATGAAGGTTGATGTTTTTTGGAATGAGTCTTGTCCTGTAGGCAGGACTGAGAAATTTCCACTAGATGGGTTTGTTTTTTCCACTAGTTGAAATTGTCTACAGTCAATATATTTGTTAAAATTTTTGGTCTTAATTTGAAGTTAGGGTTAGGCATTACGGTTAGCAGTGTGGTTAAGGTTAGGCTTAAGGTTAGGTTTAAAATCTGAGTTTATGTCTTTTCAGCTGTGCCAGCTAGTGACCACTGCAGAGCTGCCTTCAGAACAAGATTCATTACAAGAAACGCAAACCTGCGTAGTAGGCTTACCTCCATCTAAGTCTAAGTGATGGTAAGGAGAAACACTGGCTCATATACTGTACAGTGCCTTCAGAAAGGATTCACACACCTTTACTTTTTCCACATTTTGTTGTTTTACATCCTGAATTAAACAGTTATTCAACTGAGATTGTGTCACTGATCTACACACAATATCCCATAATATCAAAATTGAATTTTGTCTGTAGACATTTTTTTTATTAATAAAAATGTAAATCTGAAATGTCTTGAGTCAATAAGTATTCAACGGGTTAACCCCTTTGTTGTAAGTTCAGGAGTAAAAATGTGCTCAACAAATCAGATACAGTATACATACTAGAGGTCGACCGATTATGATTTTTCAACGCCGATACCGATTATTGGAGGACCAAAAAAGCCGATACCGATTAATCGGACGATTTTTATTTATATATTTGTAATAATGACAATTACAACAATACTGAATGAACACTTATTTTAACTTAATATAATACATCAATAAAATCAATTTAGCCTCAGATAAATAATGGAACATGTTCAATTTGGTTTAAATAATGCAAAAACAAAGTATCGGAGAAGAAAGTAAAAGTGCAATATGTGCTATGTAAGAACGTTTCAGTTCCTTGCTCAGAACATGAGAACATATGAAAGCTGGTGGTTCCTTTTAACATGAGTCTTCAATATTCCCAGGTAAGAAGTTTAGGTTGTAGTTATTATATAAATTATAGGACTATTTCCCTCTATACCATTTGTATTTCATTAACCTTTGACTATTGGATGTTCTTATAGGCACTTTAGTATTGTCAGTGTAACATTATAGCTTCCGTCCCTGTCCTCCCTCCTCCCTGGGCTCGAACCAGCAACACAACGACAACAGCCACCATCGAAGCAGCATCACCCATGAAGAGCAAGGGGAACAACTACTAGAAGACTCAGAGTGAGTGATGTTTGAAACGCTATTAGCGCCCGCTAACTAGCTAGCCATTTCACTTCGGTTACACCAGCCTCAACTCGGGAGTTGATAGGCTTGAAGTCATAAACAGCGCAATGCTTGACGCACAACGAAGAGCTGCTGGCAAAACACACGAAAGTGCTGTTTGAATGAATGTTTACAAGCCTGCTTCTGCCTTCCACCTCTCAGTCAGATACTTAGATACTTGTATGCTTGTATGCTCAGTCAGATTATATGCAACGCAGGACACACTAGATAATATCTAGTAATATCATCAACCATGTGTAGTTAACTAGTGATTATGATTGATTTTTTTATAAGATAAGTTTAATGCTAGCTAGCAACTTACCTTGGCTTACTGCATTCGCGTAACAGGCAGTCTCCTTGTGGAGTGCAACGAGAGAGAAGCAGGTCGTTATTGCGTTGGACTAGTTAACTGTAAGGTTGCAAGATTGGATCCCCGAGCTGACAAGGTGAAAATCTGTCATTCTGCCCCTGAACGAGGCGGTTAACCCACCGTTCCTAGGCCATCATTGAAAATAAGAATGTGTTCTTAATTAACTGAGTTGCCGAGTTAAATAAAGGTCTAAAAAAAATAAAAAAATAGGCAAATCGGAACCCAAAAATACCAATTTCCGATTGTTATGAAAACTTGAAATCGGCCCTAATTAATCGTCCATTCCGATTAATCGGTCGACCTCTAATACATACAGTGCCTTCCGAAAGTAATCAGACCCTTTGACTTTTTCAACATTTTGTTACGTTACAACCTTATTCTAAAATAGATTTTTTTTAAAATTATTCAGCAATCTACACATAATACCCCATAATGACAGAGTGAAAACAGGTTTTTAGAAATGTTATTTACATGAGTATTCAGACCCTTTGCTATGAGACTCGATTCTGAAACAGGTGCATCCTGTTTCCATTGATCATCCTTCAGATGTTTCTTCAATTTGATTGGAGTCCTCCTGTGGTAAATTCTACTGATTGGACATGATTTGGAAAGGCTCACACCTGTCTATATAAGGTCCAACAGTTGAGAATGCATGTCGGAGCAAAGCCACGAGGTTGAAGGAATTGTCCATAGAGCTCTGAGACAGGATTTTGTCGAGGCACAGATCTGGGAAAGGGTACCAAAAAAATGTCTGCAGCATTGAAGGTCCCCAAGAACACAGTGGCCTCCATCATTCTTAAATGGAAGAAGTTTGGAACCACCAAGACCCTTCCCAGAGCTGGCCTCCCGGCCCAATTGGGAGAAGAGCCTTGGTCAGGGAGGTGACCAAGAACCCGATGGTCACTCTGACAGAGCTACAGAGTTCCTCTGTGGAGATGGGAGAACTTTCCAGAAGGACAACCATCTCTGCAGCACTTCACCAATCAGGCCTTTATGCTAGAGTGGCCAGATGGACGTGGCCCGTTTGGAGTTTGCCAAAAAGCACCTAATGACTCTCAGACCATGAGAAACAAGGTTCTCTGGTCTGATGAAACCAAGATTGAACTATTTGGTCTGAATGCCAAGCATCACGTCTGGAGGAAACCTGGCACCACCCCTACGGTGAAGCATGGTGGTGGCAGCACCATGCTGTGGGTATGTTTTTCAGCGGCAGGGACTGGGAGACTAGTCAGGATTGAGACAAAGATTAATAGAGCGAAGTACAGAGAAATCCTTGATGAAAACCTGCTCCAGAGCACTTAGGACCTCAGACTGGGGATAAGGTACACCTTCCAACAGGACAACGACCCTAAGCAAACAACCAAGACAAGGCAGGAGGTGCTTCGGGACAAGTCTATGAATGTCCTTGAGTGGCCCAGCCAAATCCCGAACCTGAATAAACTTCTCTGGAGAGACCTGAAGATAGCTGTGCAGCAACGCTCCCCATCCAACCTAGCAGAACTTGACAGGATTTGCAGAGAAGAATGGGAGAAACTCCACAAATACAGGTGTGCCAAGCTTGTAACTTGTAAACGCTGCCAAAGGTGCTTCAACATAGTACTGATTAAAGGTCTGAATACTTATTTAAAGGTGATATACAGTGCCTTGCGAAAGTATTCGGCCCCCTTGAACTTTGCGACCTTTTGCCACATTTCAGGCTTCAAACATAAAGATATAAAACTGTATTTTTTTGTGAAGAATCAACAACAAGTGGGACACAATCATGAAGTGGAAAGACATTTATTGGATATTTCAAACTTTTTTAACAAATCAAAAACTGAAAAATTGGGCGTGCAAAATTATTCAGCCCCTTTACTTTCAGTGCAGCAAACTCTCTCCAGAAGTTCAGTGAGGATCTCTGAATGATCCAATGTTGACCTAAATGACTAATGATGATAAATACAATCCACCTGTGTGTAATCAAGTCTCCGTATAAATGCACCTGCACTGTGATAGTCTCAGAGGTCCGTTAAAAGAATCAACCTGCAAGTTGGCCTCTTTTCCCCCCCTTAAACCTAAAACATGATTTCACATGAAATTTCACATGTGAAATCATGTGAAAACATGTTTTTTGGAACACTTCACATGATCACATGTTTCACCATGTGTAGTTTCATGTTATTAAATCCCACTGGGAACAGCACATCATTTCAAGTGGATAATTGGGTAATATGTGGTTGATGCGTTGATACATTAGATTACAACCTATATTCACCTGCAGAAAGTTAGTTGAATTCCCAATGTTTCATCACTATGCTTTCAACCATCTAAAAGTACAACCAAATTCCAATGAAAAAACAATGTCTGATTTCTCATTTAGTTGTCACCCAAATGTCTATCACGGCGCGCTCAACCATTTAAAAGCAAAGTTCAAAGGGGAATACAATATCAGATGTTTGTTTTATCACTGGTCTTCTCATCTAATTTGTGTATTTATTATTATGTATTTCACTTTTCTATTATTTTGATATTCTCTCTGCATTGTTATGAAGGGCCATAAGAAAGTACACTGCTCAAAAATATAAAGGGAACACTAAAATAACACATCCTAGATCTGAATGAATGAAATATTCTTATTAAATACTTTTTTCTTTACATAGTTGAATGTGCTGACAACAAAATCACACAAAAATGATCAATGGAAATCAAATTTATCAACCCATGGAGGTCTGGATTTGGAGTCACACTCAAAATCAAAGTGGAAAACCACACTACAGGCTGATCCAACTTTGATGTAATGTCCTTAAAACAAGTCAAAATGAGGCTCAGTAGTGTGTGTGGCCTCCACGTGCCTGTATGACCTCCCTACAACGCCTGGGCATGCTCCTGATGAGGTGGCGGATGGTCTCCTGAGGGATCTCCTCCCAGATCTGGACTAAAGCATCCGCCAACTCCTGGACAGTCTGTGGTGCAACGTGGCGTTTGTGGATGGAGCGAGACATAATGTCCCAGATGTGCTCAATTGGATTCAGGTCTGGGGAACGGGCGGGCCAGTCCATAGCATCAATACCTTCCTTTTGCAGGAACTGCTGACACACTCCAGCCACATGAGGTCTAGCATTGTCTTGCATTAAGAGGAACCCAGGGCCAACCACACCAGCATATGGTCTCACAAGGGGTCTGAGGATCTCATCTCGGTACCTAATGGCAGTCAGGCTACCTCTGGCGAGAACATGGAGGGCTGTGCGGCCCCCCAAAGAAATGCCACCCCACACCATGACTGACCCACCGCCAAATCGGTCATGCTGGAGGATGTTGCAGGCAGCAGAACGTTCTCCACGGCGTCTCCAGAATCTGTCACGTCTGTCACATGTGCTCAGTGTGAACTCTCTTTCATCTGTGAAGAGCACAGGGCGCAAGTGGCGAATTTGCCAATCTTGGTGTTCTCTGGCAAATGCCAAACGTCCTGCACGGTGTTGGGCTGTAAGCACAACCCCCACCTGTGGACGTCGGGCCCTCATACCACCCTCATGGAGTCTGTTTCTGACCGTTTGAGCAGACACATGCACATTTGTGGCCTGCTGGAGGTCATTTTGCAGGGCTCTGGCAGGGCTCCTCCTGCTCCTCCTTGCACAAAGGCGGAGGTAGCGGTCCTGCTGCTGGGTTGTTGCCCTCCTACAGCCTCCTCCACATCTCCTGATATACTGGCCTGTCTCCTGGTAGCGCCTCCATGCTCTGGACACTACGCTGACAGACACGGCAAACCTTCTTGCCACAGCTCTCATTGATGTACCATCCTGGATGAGCTGCACTACCTGAGCCACTTGTGTGGGTTGTAGACTCCGTCTCATGCTACCACTAGAGTGAAAGCACCGCCAGCATTCAAAAGTGACCAAAACGTCTGAGAAGTGGTCTGTGGTCACAACCTGCAGAACCATTCCTTTATTGGGGGTGTCTTGCTAATTGCCTATAATTTCCACCTGTTGTCTATTCCATTTGCACAACAGCATGTGAAATTTATTGTCAATCAGTGTTTGATTTCACAGAAGTGTGATTGACTTGGAGTTACATTGTGTTGTTTAAGTGTTCCCTTTATTTTTTTGAGCAGTGTATTTCAATGTTAGTCTACACCTGTTGTTTACAAAGCATGTGCCAAATACATTTTTATTTTATTTCAATTACAGAACCAAATTACCTATATTGCATTTCAACGTTTGAGATTCTGCACAGACTATTACAGAAATTGTGAAAATCTCCACAGACCTGCGTTGATCTATGCATGCTATCTTAAACATGCATGCTTTATATGATTACATAAGAAGAAATGTATAGTAACAGAAACCTCAAAATGTGGCCATTGATGTGTTACAGTACTCATTTTAAGATTCAATGTTGCATTTGTTTGTAAGATATTCTTAACTTTAGGCTATTTACTGTAATATACAAATGTAATATTGAATTGTGTTTGGTTGACAACACAACCAAATATCAGCATTTAAAGGAGATGTATCTACTGCTTGGATTAGTTCCAGCTGAGCCACTGGCTTAATCCCATTATTTAACGTCTATTTGTGGTATGCAGGTAACAATTGTGAGAAGCATTGGAGTCAATTTAGGCCAGCATCCCTATGGAACACTTTCGACACCTTGTAGAGTCCATGCCTGGATGAATTGAGGCTGTTCTGAGGGCAAAAGAGGGTGCAACTCAATATTAGGAAGGTGTTCCTAATGTTTCGAACACTCAGTGCAGATTCCACATCGCAGAACGTTGACAAATTACGTTGCAACAACGTTGATTCAACCAGTTCGTGCCCAGAGGGTTGTTGCTTTACATGTTGCGACATGTTATCACATTAACTTCACGTAAGATCATGTGATCACATGAAAATATGTGTTTTTGGAAAGCTTCACGCGTTCACATGTGAAGTTCCTGCAGTTTTCCATTAGGACCTCCTCTCCTTCCTTGTTTCTACTTCTGTGGCTATATTCAGAGCTTGTTTCATCCCAGCACACAGCAGGTGAAATGCTCTCACAGAGCTTGACGTTCAAACACCTGCGTAATTGTGCAGGTTGGTTTTAGTAATGCGGTACACTGGTGTGCATTGTACTCCCTCTCCTAGCAGGTGTGTTAGTATTACTGTGTGTGTGGAGGAGGGGGGGCTGTGTGTGTTCGTGAGAGCATGCATGTGTGTGTGTGTGCGTGCATGTGTGCGTGCTCACTCCTCTGTAGTAGCTGTTGTGGCTCATGTCTTTTAGAGAAATGCTCCACTATTGTCTTTCCACACACGTTCTTGGCATAACAATCAATAACGGGCAGCATTTATTGATTTGTTGGAACTTTTGCAAGATGGGATCTCTTGAGATGAACCATCTCGTTTTCAGGCGTGTCCCCCAAAAAACAAGAATAATGTCAACTAGTGTCTGATAACAATAACAATTAAATAATTAAAAATGTAAAATTAAAACATACATTGCCCTACAGTGCTTCAATACATAATTATTCCTTAAAAACTCATTTGAATATCAGAAAACATTTGTTGCAGCGACAGGGTATTGTTTTAACACTCTCATTCCATTAAAACACACTAAGATCTTATTCTAATAAGGCAAACCTTAGGCTAATAGTTTTTCTCCACATTAATATTCATGTTTGGAAAATGTAACTGTTGTTGTAGCTAAGTTGTTCCTGCTGACAGCTCAAAAGCTTAAGGCGCCACACTGATCAGAGAGTGCACTTGATTCCGGGGCAGCATCAGGTCTACAACTGAAATGTCTGCTGTTGGGGGTACTCAGCACTATTCAAAGGAAGTGCTTTATAACACCAAAACCAGTGGCAACTGAGCTGCCACCAACTTGAAGGAGACAAAACCCTAACTTTGCTGGAGTATTGGAACACATCATCCTGAGAAGTTTTGATACATTACATGCTGTGTTGTAACACCTTGCCAGGGTCTGGGAGCACTACCGGAAAAGATTGAAAACACAATTTTGGTGTTTCGAGTCTTGTTCAGTGCAGATTTAGATACGTTCTCTTTTGGTGTCGTTTCCTCTGTTTATATCTTCTAAACACCATAATAGTGTTTCAAATCCTGTCTAGTGCAGAGTTAGATCACTTCTTCTGGAGTATTTAATGGTTAACATTGGTTTATGCATCTGATCATTTGCCAGTTTAACCCATTTTGGCAGGCAGTGTCTAGAGGTTTTACAGTAAGAATTGCAGGATACTGTATTTGCCTCTACCATAGAAAGTTAGAAATGTGGGAATGGGTCGTCACATCATTGAACGTAATTTAGCCTGCTGGTTTTCATATCATTCATCATGATCCATTACACCTCATGGTACAACAAGCTGCTTAGTACTAATATAGATGATACATTTCTTTCTTCAAACATGGATACAACATTTTGTAAAATAATCATTAAGTTAAAAAAAAAATGGAATTACCCTCAGTCCTCTGAAGACAGAGCCACGTGGCAAGATAGGAAGTGCAATGAGATTAAAACCAGACTTCCAATGGGTTCAATCACAAAATGTCCTCTATCTTTGGTTATCGTCATAAAATATACTTAAATTCATATTAACTTGGTTTTTATTCTTAAATCTTTTGGTGAAATGAAATGAACAAATTCTTGAAACGCCTTGCAATAATTTGTAGTAACTTCTGCCTATCTTTTTATGTTTGTTTTTGTTGTAAATTTCAATTCACCAAAAATGACTTTTTACAGTGTGGCTTTGTGGTTGCGTGTGTCAAATTCCAATGAAATGTACCATCAATTGCCACAGAAGATGGGGTTCAATTCCTGCTTCCGCCTGTCTTTCACTCCTTCTCTGTCTCCCCGTGTTCCTAATCTGTCCAAATAAAGCATTACAAAACTTATTGTGTATCATGACAATTACATTGGGTTCGAAAAACAGATCTCAGGTTAGGTGCACTACTTTTCACGGCTTTATTACACAATCTCGGTGTTCTGAATCGTTCTATTTTTACAGTGTAGGACCGGATTACAATTGAACAAATATGCAGGGAAACTTTCATAGTTAACATTCATAACATTCATAAAAAGTCAATCTCAATAGAAAACAATGGCACAGGTGTCATGCAAATGCTAGTAATTAGACATTATAATTATCATGCGTGGGCAGAAATTTCCATTTTTAGGCAACGCTCTTCAGTAGTCATAATCTCTTTGGGGTGAAAAATGAATAACCGTTAGCAACCCTATATCTATTGAAGGACATTTACCGCCCTCCCATGCGACTGTGTTGATTATTTGCATTGGGTTACACTGTATTGTACTATACATCCTCCATAGAGTTTTGCCGCTATTCACCATGACTAATTGGAAGGTAAAGAGTTATTAGTGTTGTGCAGCAACCCATGACTCACCTCCCACCACGCTTTGATCCCCAGAGAAAAAGGGCTCCGACGGAGTTAGAGTTGAAGTTAGTTCGAAGAACGTATAAAAGCCACATTGCGGGCCACTCAAAGAGAGTTCTGAGATACTAAACGCTAGAGTTCTGAGATACTAAACTAATTTGGAGTCGTCTATAATGCATTACATCATCTATACATCATTGATATCAGTTGTTATAAATGATGTAATCGACACGCGTGTGCATCAACAAAAACTAAGTAGAGTGGAAAACTGGACATTTTGGTACTTATGAAGAAGTTCTTCGTTGGAGGATAATGTGGCAGGCTTTGGCACAGGCATTTACATGATTGTTACCTGAATAAAATGGCACACAATTGATTATTTTCGTCTACAGTTCAACGTTAAAACTGTCATTATGGCTAGACAGTTGATGAAAAAGATCATTCCTAATGCTGTTGTGTAACCCACAGTAAAGCAAGGCTTCAGCGTCTGTGGAATGGCAGCAAATCAAATCAAATCAAAGCTAATTTGACTTGTCATATGCGCCAAATACAACAAGTGTAGACTTTACCGGGCTTACTTACAAGCCCATAACCAACAGTGCAGTTCAAGAAGAAGAAAATATTTACCAAGTAGACTAAAATAAAAAAGTAATAATAAAATTAACACAGTAAGAATAACAATAATGAGAATATACAAGGGGCACAGGTACCGAGTCAGTGTGCGGGGGTACAGGCTAGTTGAGGTAATCTGTACATGTAGGTGGGGGAGAAGTGACTATGCATAGGGAACAAACAAACAGCGAGTGTAAAAAAGACAACAGTTGTAGCTATGCTGTTAACTGGTGCTTCTTGTGACAGCCTAAAATGTCATCAAACGCTTCCACCTGCTTGGCTTACTGTTTTCCATGGTAACGTCTTGATAAAAATACCTTAATACCTTCATACAATCCATATGTCAACTCCCATAGCCAAGAGGGGAAAGGAAATTAGTGCTTGCTTTAAAAAAATACCGATTTAATGCCATTTTTGGGGGGCTCTTGATTTGTGGGTTTGCTGCTTGCATTGACATAGAGGAGATGTACTGTATGTGATGTCTTGTGTTTTTATGGCAATAGAAACTCGTCCCACATTCATCCCGGTTGGATTAAGGCTTGAAAATGAACATACTGTATGTCAGGGGTAGGCAACCATGGACCTGGAGTGACGCAGACACTTCATGTTTTTGATTTTACCGACCTGGAAGCTCAGCTGTGATTAATTTAGGCAATCTCTGAACTAATCAATTAGCTCAGTTGGTCAGGTGTGGAGCGTAGCTGGAACAAAATCCTGCAGTACCTGCGGCACTCCAGGAACAGGGTTGTCTACACCTGCTGTATGTCATGCTTGAAATTCTGCCTGTACGTTCCAGTGCTCTAAATGTTGGTTTAAAATGCCGTCTGGCATCTCTGTGTTTGTAGCCACAGACCGACCTCCAACACTAACAAGATTCAAGGAAGCCTAAACCCATGATGAAATAACAGCGTAAGGCACTGCAATCATGTAACTTAAAGTTCCAATGCAGCTGTTTTTATCCCTATGTCAAATCATTTCTGTCTAACAATGAAGTACACTACTGCGATTGTTTTAAATTCAGGTGGTCAAAAATTTACAAAAATGGCTTCATAGTAAAGAGCAAATTCTCAAGCAAGAATTTTACTGCGAGTGGTCTGAGTGGAGACTGAAAATTAGCTGTTATTGGCAGAGACATTAGGAACTCTTTCTTATTGGTCTATTAACTCATTTACCACCTGGTGATGTCAACGGGCAGGCGAAAAACTCCATCCCACCAAAACAGGCTGAAATTTCATGCTTCCTTTTCAAACAGCCATGTGGCATATTTCTTTCAAAGATATTTATAACTAAAATTCTCATTGGTCTGTCTGTGCTTCTGTCTTTAATGAGCTGCGCAGTATGTGTAGGTATTTCTTTCTAATGCAGCTTTTTTCGAAGGTATCATGAAGAACTGGAAAACTGTTGCTAATGCTCTCCACTTTCTGGAGGACGATTGCTGAGTCTCTCTGACTCTGAAAATGTATAATTGAACCAGACATTGTAGAGTCTTCTGTAACGGTGATCAACAGTACTGTTGTCATGGAAGAAGTTGACTGAGTTTTGAAATCAGTGGAATGCCCTGTGGAGGCAGAGTATGATAGCTAAGGAGATGGAGAAAATTCTGGCAAATTCTGGCAAATTCTGGCATTTTATTGTAAATAGGCGGAGGGAGTCAAAGAGAACACACAGAAGGCTGTTGTACAAAACACCTGTCTCTGGATTACATCTTCAAACTAAGGGCAACCATGGCATGCATCGGTGACAGATGGAGATTTCATCCATGTATAATACAGGTAAGAGAGTCTAGCTAGCTACATTTTCAGATAGTATTCAGTGCATTCTGAAATTATTCAGACATCTTGACTTTTTCCACATTTTGTTACGTTACAGCCTTATTCTAAAATAGATTAAATTGTATTTTTTCCTCATCTACAGTATCTACACACAATATCCCATAATTACAAAACAAAAACTGTTTTATAGAAATGTGTGCAAAAAATATATACAAAAATATCACATTTACATAAGTATTCAGACGCTTCACTTAGTACTTTGTTGAAGCACCTTTGGCAGCAATTACAGCCTCAAGTCTCTTGGGTATGACACCACAAGCTTGGCACACCTATATTTGGGGAGTTTCTCCCATTCTTCTCTGCAGATCCTGTCAAACTCTGTCAGATTGGATAGGGATCGTTGCTGCACAGCTATTTTCAGGTCTCTCCAGAGATGTTCTATCGTGTCCAAGTCCAGACTCTGGCTGGGCCACTCCAGAGACTTGTCCTGAAGGCACTCCTACATTGTATTGGCTGTGTGCTTAAGGTTGTTGTCCTGTTGCAAGGTTAACCTTCAACCTAGTCTGAGGTCTTGAGCTCTCTGGAGCAGGTTTTCATCAAGGATCACTCTGTACATTTCTCCATTCATCATCCCCTTGATCCTGACTAGTCTCCCAGTCCCTGCCGCTGACAAACCTTCCCACAGCATGATGCTGCCACCCCCATGCTTCACCATAGGGATGGTGCCAGGTTTCCTCCAGATGTGATGCTTGGTTTTCAGGCCAAAGAGTTCAATCTTGGTTTCATCAGCCCAGAGAATCTTGTTGCTCGTGGTCTGAGAGTCCTTTAGTTGCCTTTTGGTAAACTCCAAGTGGGCTGTCATGTGCCTTTTACTGAGGAGTGGCTTCTGTCTGGCCACTTTACCATAAAGGCCTGATTGGTAGAGTGCTGCAGAGATGGTTGTCCTTCTGGAAGGTTCTCACATTGCCATGTCCAATCAATTTAATTTACCACAGGTGGACTCCAATCAAGTTGAAGAAACATATCAAGGATGATCATTGGAAACAGGATGCACCTGAGCTCAATTTCGAGTCTCTTAGCAAAGAATCTGAATAATTATGTAAATAAGGTATTTTTTAGATATATATATTTGTATAAATTTGCACAATTTCTTAACACGTTTTCTACTTGTGATTATGGGGTATTGTGTGTATATTGATGAGGAAATGTTTTTATCTAATACATTTTCAGAAAATTGCCTTTATGTAGCAAAATTTTTAAAAAGTCAAGAGGCCTGAAAATTTTCCGAACGCACTGTACATATACTCTGGTGGTTCACTCACAATGAAAGTCTTTAAAAGGCGAAGAATGTCGGAGAACCTGAACAGTTTACTCAGCCACCTCTAAACAAAACCCCCCCAAAACGAAACAGGATAAATGTTTTTCCTGAAGAGTTAAATCCCTCAAAGCTTGCTTTAGATCTCAGATGTCCAGTTTGAGCTTTCCACACCTCTTGAACTTGATCTAAATTAGTCTGTAGTTTTTGGGGAAAGAGCATTGGCTTAAGGCAGCCTATTGATTTTATTTTACCTTTATTTAACTAGGCAAGTCAGTTAAGAACAAATTCTTATTTTCAATGACACCCTAGGAACAGTGGGTTAACTGCCTGTTCAGGGGCAGAACGACAGATTTGTACCTTGTCAGCTCAGGGATTTGAACTTGCAACCTTCCGGTTACTAGTCCAACACTCTAACCACTAGGCCAATTGATTGTATGACTCTTTTTTCTTTACACGCTTTTATGCTTTTCTGTCCATAAAGTTAGCCACATTATTGTGAACATCAAAACTTTTCCCAGATTGATTCATTCATTTTATTTGCCCGTTTTAAAATACATGACATACATTTAAATACGTGACATGCATAACACAATGAAGTCAGAAATGTATTTTCAATAAGATATCTATGGCCCTATGTTGGAGTGGAATAGCTTTCAGACAAACCTCTTACCTTGGAATTGCCGTGAACCATACATATACTCTGGTGGTTCATTCCCAATGAAAGGCATCAACATGACTATTGAGACACTGAAATTAAATACAAAGGCCACATTTCGCAGCTCAACCTGTTTGCCCTGTATATCCGTCAATATATCCCAGTCCAGACAGGTCTGTTCATTATCTGACTGGTATAAACACAGCTTTGGGCTGTATTGACTCGGCAGGGATTCTCTCTTTTACCTTTTGTTCCTTGCAGGAGCACTGTTAGAAAGCACAGGGATTAAACACTCTCTGCCTGCTTGCCTCTACCGCTGTGGTGGTAAGGAAGGAGAGGATTACCTTGGAGGAAAGGGGGGTACAGCCAGCTACACCGCTACACCTTTGAGTCTGCTCGGGGCTGTTTGGGCCACTGGTTGAAGTCCTTTATAGACTCAAAGAAGGGAATAGTACTAGGCGCCGGACAGCTTTCACCTCTAAACTGGATTGATGGGCCCCTGTTTTAGCGGACCACTAGGTTGCCTGTAGCTTTGCAACGGTCAATGTCGGGCTGCTGTCGCTTCTTATAGGAGTTTGTTTCCTCTGCTTGGAGAAGAGCAGCCCAGGTTCCTACTCTACATTTGAGAGGTTGACCCTATTTGGATGTAAGACAATGTGACAAGGTGTTCTCAGTCTTGTTCCTTGTCCCAGGATCTGGTATGAAGCTACACCATTCAGAGTCGGGTGTCCATCGCCTCAGGAGGTAGAGTGTAAAGAAATCACAACAGCGTGACATACAGTTGAAGTCAGAAGTTTACGTACGCTTAGGTTGGAGTAATTAAAACTTGTTTCTCATCCACTACACAAAATTCTTGTTAACAAACTAGTTCTGGCAAGTCGGTTAGGACATCTACTTTGTTCATGACACAAGTCATTTTTCCAACAATCGTTTACAGACAGATTATTTCACTTATAATTCATTGTATCACAATTCCAGTGGGTCAGAATTTTACATACACTAAGTTGACTGTGCCTTTAAACAGCTTGGAAAAGTCCATAAAATGATGGCTTTAGAAGCTTCTGATAGGCAAATTGACATCATTTGAGTCAATTGGAGGTGTACCTGTGGATGTATTTCAAGGCCTACCTTCAAACTCAGTGCCTCTTTGCTTGACATCATGGGAAAATCAAAAGAAATCAGCCAAGACCTCAGAAAAAAAATTTAGACCTCCACAAGTCTGGTTCATCCTTGGGAGCAATTTCCAAACACCTGAAGGTACCATGTTCATCTGTACAAACAATAGTACACAAGTATAAACACCATGGGATCAGGCAGCCGTCATACTGCTCAGGAAGGAGACGTGTTCTGTCTCCTAGAGATGAACGTACTTTGGTGCGAAAAGTGCAAATCAATCCCAGAACAACAGCAAAGGCCCTTGTGAAGATTCTGGAGAAAACATGTACAAAGTATCTATATCCACAGTAAAATGAGTCCTATATCGACATAACCTGAAAGGCCGCTCAGCAAGGAAGAAGCCACTGCTCCAAAACCGCCATAAAAAAAGCCAGACTATGGTTTGCATATGGGGACAAAGATCATACTTTTTAGAGAAATGTCCTCTGGTCTGATGAAACAAAAATATAACTGTTTGGCCATAATGACCATCGTTATGTTTAGAGGAAAAAGGGGGAGGCTTGCAAGCCGAAGAACACCATCCCAACCGTGAAGCACGGGGATGGCAGCATCATGTTTTGGGGGTGCTTTGCTGCAGGAGGGACTGGTGCACTTCACAAAATAGATGGCACCAAGAGGATGGAAAATTACGTGGATATATTGAAGAAACATCTCAAGACATCAGTTAGGAAGTTAAAGCTTGGTCACAAATGGGTCTTCCAAATGGACAATGACCCCAAGCATACTTGCAAAGTTGTGGCAAAATGGCTTAAGGACAACAAAGTCAAGGTATTGGAGTGGCCATCACAAAGCCCTGACATCAAGCCTAGAAAAAAAATCTGTGGGCAGAACTGAGTAAGCTTGTGTGAGCAAGGAGGCCTACACACCTGACTCAGTTACACCAGCTCTGTCAGGAGGAATGATAATGCACCCAATTTATTGTGGGAAGGCTACCCAAAATGTTTGACACAAGTTTAAAGGCAATGCTACCAAATATTCATTGAGTGTATGTAAACTTCTGACCCACTGGGAATGTGATGAAAGAAATAGCTGAAATAAATAATTATCTTTACTATTATTCTGACATTTCACATTCTTAAAATAAAGTGGTGATTCTAATTGACCTAAGACAGGGAATTTTTACTAGGATTAAATGTCAGGATTTGTGAAAAACTGCGTTAAATGTATTTGGCTAAGGTGTATGTAAACGTCCGAGTTCAACTGTACCAAGGTGTTAGTCTATACTGGAAGACTGGCCACCACCCTTCTGAACTCCTGCCAGGAACCAGGAGACCCAGGGCCCTCTGGCGTCCCACTATCTTGTCAATTTCGTCATTCTGTTGGATCACTGTTCTCCCCAGGCGGATGATCGGCTACAAAAGCCTTAGTAAGGTCATCAGAAGTGTGGAGAAAGTTGCATCAATAGCGCCATCAGAGGCATTGTAGATGAACCCTCTCTGACCTTACACTGATACCAGCCAGCATGGCACAGGGTGGCGTGTGGGACACATTGACCCCGGAGTTGACAGATCTCAAGGTGTGACATAGACACAATCTGAATCTGCAGGAGCACCATCCAAGCCGAAGAGAGATGGAGGAGTCACAGAGAGGGAGTTGGGTCGACAACCATCAAGCTGTTACTAAAGCCCTCCGGTCCATTTCACATTGCATCGTTTCCGTTCTGTTTTGTTTTCTTTAGGAACTCAAGGATTTAGTGCCTGTCACTTAATGAAATTAGTGACATGTGACTCGAGGCAACAGCTGTGAGGAGCATTGCATTATATTCTCCTATAGCATTGGTTCAATCTACACTAGAGCTGGTCAGAGTTAATCAGTTAACTCAAGTTCACTTTTTATCATTTTAGTGCATTCATATTTTTTATTGTTTGAAAGCATTCAAAATACACTGAAAACATCCCAACTACATAATCTATACAGCAAATGCAATGCAAAAACACATATACATTGAGGTTGAAGAAAGCGTGCTTTCTCAATTCACTTACTTGAGAAAACTGTTACTTCAGACAAAATCAAGAAGTCAATATTATTGGAATGTTTTGGTTGTATGAAAGATCTTAAATTGCAGTTTAATTTGAGAAAATTCAGAATTTGCGATTAATCACAGTAAATCCTGCGATTCAACTCAATAAAATAATTGTATCGTTTGACAGCCCTAATCAACACTAATACTGGAAGCCAGTGTGAAATGTGTACAATGCATTACACACTAGATGTTCTCTGTAGGTCCTGGAAGGAGCATGTTTTACATAAAAGACCTGCTGTAGGATTAGCAAAGACAATCATTTCCAAAACCATGACCAAGCCAATACATGCGCTTTAAATAAAACAATTTGTTCTGCCAACCGAACGCTATCCAAAAGCTCTCAGTCGCCGAGTGCAGAAGTGTTATTGTGATGCTGTGAAAGAAACTGGTGAAAGCAGAAGAAGGCACTCTTTCTTTGATCTTGGAGACGGCCCTGGCTTGCCAAGCCATTTGTTAAACAGAAGGATTCACTGCTATGTGTGTCAATGTGTCAGTTCAGTGCAAACAAATCTGGCAACTGTTGATTTAGAATTCCAGCGAGCGTGTCAACTTTTTTCAAAAGACAAACAAAGAACTCTGGGAGAGCATCACTCTGTCTGTTTATTTTCACGCTTCCCATCAGAAGGCAACGAGGTGCAGCGTGTTGTATATAGACAAAATATCTGCTGGCCATGCAGGCAGCACGCAAAGATATACAAGTTATTTCAGAAGAATATGCTAAAATATTGATGTATTGTGGGAAAGCAATACACAATACATACATTAACTATCAAATATCCCTTTGACATCCATCTGAGAAAAGAAACACAGGTTATGTGTACATACACTGATGAGGAGCATAGAACCAACAGGGCTGGAGATATTCAGGTTGAAGTGTATCGCAAAACGCAACACCTCTGTAAAATGCCTCCAATAACACCAAGCAGAAAAACATAAAGCAAGCCGAAGGTGTCTGTGAATGTGTCACAAAGCTTTGGATTCTCAGAACAGGAAGAGTTTTGACAGTAAGAAGAACTCCAAAGCACCACATTTCTCTCAAAGCTCTCATTCGAACAGACCAGTGGCCCCGACTTTGTTAAACACACACAAACACATTCTTACACAGTAGATGCACACCGGCAGCGAAACATTTTTAATTGTACCTTTTTAGAGAGCACTACAGGGTATCGTTTTAGTGGTGTGTGTGTGTGTGTGTGTGTGTGTGTGTGTGTGTGTGTGTGTGTGTGTGTGTGTGTGTTTATCAATGCAGATGAAAATTTCCCGATGGTCTAATTATCACAGAATAATTAAAGATACGGAGCGAGAGAGAGAGCGAGGGGGGGGGGGGGGGGGGGGGGGAGGGAGAGAGGAGACCAGATGATGGAGTAAACCAGGGTCTGTGTGCAGCCTCCAGGAGATGATTATGTTCCAAGAGGTCAGGGCTTCCACACACAGAGAGAGAGAGAGAGAGAGAGAGAGAGAGAGAGAGAGTGAGAGAGAGAGAGAGAGAGAAATTCTGCTGTGGCATTAGTGTGGTGTACATGGTCATTGAGTTCCATATTGTGTACTATTTATTTTTCAGCTCTTTAGATTGGAATACATCGCAAATCATTTTTGGTATTAAGAGATTTTTAAAAAAGCATCAATGGAACATGAATCAGAATAAAGGAACTATTCCAACGATGCATTTACAGAAGGTGACGTCTTTTGTACATGTTTATTCAGTCTTCTCAGGACCGGGCATCTTTTTATGGTCTTTTTTTGTGTGCAGTCCAAACGAGCCTTGATTTAAACATCCAAAGACATGTCTGTTTGGTTCAGATTTGGTGCCTTGATTTGGGTCAGACAAAGACGTCTATAATTGGTTCAGATTTGTCCAGTCCAGACCAAATCTGAACGAATCGTAGACATCTACAGTACCAGTCAAAAGTTCGGACAGACTTACTCATTCAAAGTTTTTTCATTTTTTTCCCTATTTTCTACATTGTAGAATAATAGTGAAAACATCAAAACTATGAAATAACACATATGGAATCATGTATTAACCTCTCTGCGCACTGAACCCGTTAGTGGGATTAAATTTGACAACATACGGTGAATGCTACATAAATAGTCATATTAAACATTCATGAAAATACAAGTGTTTCACATGTTTCGAAAGCCTATAATATTGCTAATCCAACTGCGTTGTCAAATTTAAAAAAGGATTTACTGCGAAAGAATACGATGCGATTATCTGAGGACCCATAAAAAAAACGATTTCAACTAGCACAGGCGTAACAAAATCACAAATTGCAATAAAATAAATTGTTTACCTTTGACGATCTTCTTCTGTTTGCAATCCCAATGCTCATTGTTACACAATGAATGGTCTTTTGTTTGATAAAATCCATTTTTATAGCCTAACACGAAACATTTTGTGAACCGCTTGTGTCATGAATTCCGTCTCATTCAATTTTTTTTGGTTTGTAACACAACCAAGCGTGATGGGTCATTTCGCGGGACGTATTGACTGAAAGAAACCGATTTGAAGACAACAAGTAATGAAATCATTGTGCACCAATTATATGACCGCTGTTTCGTTGATTGACTGTATTTTAACCCAATAACCACTGATCGTCTTGAAATCTAGCTGGGTAGATAGCCAATGAGCTGAGGTAAATGGCAATATGAAATGGTTATATGTTGGAAGACCAACCCCTGTAGTAAACTCCGGCGTAAAGAGGGTCATTCGCCATTGAAGATTCATACTGGAAGGAGCGCATGTTACGCACAGCACTATTTGGTTAAGTGCATCTTCAGCTGTTTATATATCAATCAGTATGGCGACTAAGTCAGGGAAAGCTAAATCTAAGTCTAGATATACAGATGTACACACAATTTTAGAAGAAATTGATTGGGAAAGTGAGACAGAGATTGTTGGAGGATGATTCATTTAGCTAACATAGCTTTGATTCCCAAATGGAGGAATTTTTTTGAACGGAGAGGACATCGTTTTGGACTGGTAAGTTCCTCTCATGCTAATGCTGTTGTTTGAAATTAATAATATAACATATTATTTGTGATTTTATTTTATTTTAGTAGCAATATATACAAATGTAATGAAATGTGTAAAGTACACATTGGCTATACATTGTGGGTGGGGGTGTATGTGTATGACCCATAGCCTATGTTTCTATGTATGTGTATGACCCATAGCCTATGTTTGTGTGTGTGTATATATGCATATTGTGGATTAGAGGGAGCATGGCCGAGATGCGTGTGTCTGCCGCTCCACCCCACTCCACCCCCACATGAAATAGCCTATTTGAGGCTGTTGAAGGGAGGGCAGGCCCACAACAATGGCCCAAGTGAAATGGATACAGTAGATACAGCTGGTCTGTTGTAATATAATAAAGACAGTAGATCTAGCTGGTCTGTTATAATATAATAGAGACAGTAGATCTAGCTGAAATGTCATAATAAAAAATAGACAGTAGATCTAGCTGGTCTGTCATAATATAAATGAGACAGTAGATCTAGCAGGTCTATAATAATATATTCAACCTTATGTTCCCTGTACTCTATATATATATATGTTTATTATACCTGTTGAAACAGGGCTCATATGTGAAACTATTTTAACTGAACATTTTCTTTCACAGTGACACTGACTCCGAATGGGAGCCCCCAGTGCCAAGGTGTCCATCCCCCACTGAAGCTGGTTCATCCAGCCGGACACCTGTTGTCTCAGCGCTACTGGGGCATGGACCGCAAAAAATGTCCCCATTCCAACTGCAATAAACTATAGCATGGGAGGTGTGGACCTGTCAGATGCGCTGATAGGCTATTACAATGTTCTCCATAAGACGAGGAAATGGTACAAGACCTTCTTCTATAATTTCATCGACATTGCTGTGGTGAATGCATTCATCCTACACAAGGAAATTGCTAAGAGCTGTGGAATGCCCCTCTACCTCTGTCCCTTCTGCTCCTGCCACAAGTGGTGTTCATCTGCCCAAATGTATTTCTGCAGGCATGGATGTGCCTCAGGGCCAAAAGGGCACCGCATGGAGGCGTCACTGTGTTCTTTGCAAAATGAAGTCCCCCATCACCTGCACCACATGCTTGGTGACCCTCTGCTTTACAGTAGAAAGAGACTGCTATGGCACCTGGCATCAGCAGCACAATATTGTGTAGAGGACTGAAGGTCTTCCAAATATTGAAAGTGTTATTTTGTAAATGTATATTTTTTTCTTCTTCATGTTTTTTTCTAAATTTTTTGGGGGGGTTGTGTTAGAATACCATTTTGGTATTTTGTATATAGTTATTCCATTCAAAATGTATAACTTCACCAATTTGGCCACTTGGGTACATTTGGGCTACTTGTGTGGGACACCTGGTTGACTTCATGATAAATGTAATGTAGCACACTCAATTTGGAAGTTATCATTCTGAAACTTTGCACAAGTTCTGTTGCCCTCTTATGTTTTTCACTGAAATTGTCCCCATCACCCTATCTGAATGTTTGTTTTGTCTTGTTCATTTTAAAGATGATGATACAACAATAAAAATAAAAAACATATGGTTTTTTCATTGTATTATCTAAACCAGATCTATTGTGTTATATTCTCCTACATTCAATTCACATTTACACAAACTTCAGAGTGTTTTCTTTCAAATGAAACAAAGAATATGCATATCCTTGGTTCTGCGCCTGAGCTACAGGCAGTTAGATTTGGGTATGTCTTCAGGAAATTGAAAAAAGTAGGGGGGTAGCTGTAAGAGGTTTTAAGTGTGACTTGAATTCAAAATAAATCCCTGACAGTGTCACCAGCAAAGCACCCCACACCATCACACATCCTCCTTCATGCTTCATGGTGGGAACCACACATGCGGAGATCATCCATTCACCTACTCTGCGTCTCACAAAGACACTGCGGTTGGAACCAAAAATCTCAAATTTGGACTCATCAGACTAAAGGACAGAATTCCACCGGTCTAATGTCCTTTGCTCATGTTTCTTGGCCCAAGCAAGTCACTTTTTCTTATTGGAGTCCTTTAGTAGTGGTTTCTTTGCAGTAATTCAACCATGAAGGCCTGATTTACGCAGTCTCTGTTGAGATGTGTCTGTTATTTTTTTGCATTTATTTGGGTTGAAATTTCTGAGGCTGGTATCTCTAATGAAGTTATCTTTTTTAGCAGAGGTAACTCTTGCTTTTCCTGTCCAGTGGCGGCCCTCATGAGAGCCAGTTTCATCATAGCGCTTGATGGTTTTTGCGACTGCACCTGAAGAAACATTCAAAGTTCTTGAAATGTTCCGCATTGACTGACCTTCATGTCTTAAAGTAATGATGGACTGTCGTTTCTCTCAACTTATTTGAGCTGTTCTTGCCATAATATCGACTTGTTCTTTTTCCAAATACGGCTATATTCTGTATACCACCCCTACCTTGTCAAAACACAACTGATTGGCTCAAAATGCATTAAGAAGGAAAGAAATTCCACAAATTAACTTTAACAAGGCACCCTTGTTAATTGAAATGAATTCCAGGTGACTACTTCATGAAGCTAGTTGTTCTGTGTCCTCTGTGCTCTACAGTACTAAAATGTGATGTACCATACAGTGATATTCAAAATTGTAAGACCTAGACATCTATGATTAGTCGCAGATTTGAATTTGGGCCCAACAGACCAAATTTGTACTTGTTTGGGGTGAAGCTCATTGGAATAATACCCGGCATGCTTTTCAATTGTTTGTGTTAACATTTACATTTTGGTCATTCAGCAGACATAATTATCCAGAGCGACTTCAACTGAAGAATAATTTTTTATCAGTAACCGTTACTGAGAATGTCATTGTAGTTGAAGTGGTCTGTTAATTTATTCTGTAGGTTGGACTATTGGAACATCACTGCTGCCAGTTTAAAGCTTCTTAAAAGCTAACAGATGGGAGCAGTAATAAATATTCTGTTGCACTCTTGAATTGGCTCTTCTTTCCTATATTAAGATGCTTGAAAAAGTATTGTTTTGATTTAATGCTTACTTTATTGAGAATGTATGTGCAGTTAAAACTTGGCCATATAAAAAATATATTGTCAAATACACCAGATAAGTGCAGTGAAATGTGTTCTTGTTTTAAGATGAAAATACTGTAGTTGTTCTATCATTCAGCCTACAGTAGCAGCCAATGTGTAGTGTTCAATGTAGGCCTTTTGAAAAAACATGCAGCGTTTGACATGAACCTGTTCATCCACTTGTCCTTCAGACAAGGAGGTGCCTGAAAATGTTGTGTTGTTTGATGCAAGAAACCCCTTCACAAAATGAAATGCATTATTACTCCCATACCATTATCACAGAGAATCAGACAAATGATGCTACCGTCTGCTTATTGGCTACTTAGGTTATTCAAGCCTGTTTTAAAATACAACAATGCCCCTTTAGATAAAAAAAAGCTCTTTACCTGACTAGCTTTTCAAATATGTGTAGAAATGTACACGTTTTGTGCTCTTGTAGGAAGCAATCACTCATCTATTGCTGACTACAAATGATCTATAACTGGGCTAATAACTCACTAACTAGCAAAAGTTATGAACAAAATGTGCACACGTGGCTACATGCAGCTTTGATCTCAAAACAAGCACATCTACTCATGAGCACAGGTGTAAACACGGTCCAGTTCAAAGTGAATGGCATAGATCCATATACGGCAATGGTCTATTTGCATATAGGCCTACTGCAGCTCTGATTGGCTATGCCGCACTGGTCTGTGTGGAGTACGGGCATGAGTCGTGGGCAATAGAATCCTACTCTGATGCGTTCTGCCTACAACAAAAAGCTATTGCATTGTTCGTTTAGTTTCGGAATGCTGCACTAAAAGTGGCTAGTATTGTGTTGACTCAATCACAATTGCCACAGTGAAGGGAAACGTTGATAGTGTTAACTAAGAGGGGAAAACTCGAGAAAGTTGAGTGAAGATCAATCTCAGGCTGATTTTTCTTCTAAGCTCTGCTTGGCCATCCTGGGGAGCTGCTCGACAGTCTCAGGGCTACTGCACACCCACGTGCAGCTTAGAGGGAACATTGGTGCTGGCCCATATTGATTCCAATGCTTCCCACAGTTGTGTCAAGTTACCTGGATGTCCTTTGGGAGGTGGACAATTCTTGATACACAAGATACATGGGAAGATGAAAAATCCATCAGCGTTGCAGTTCTTGACACAGTTCTTGCACCTGGCACCTACTACCATTACCCGTTCAAAGGCACAAAAATCTGTTGTCTTGCCCATTCACTCTCTGAATGGCACACATACACTTGTCTCAAGGCTTAAAAATCCTTCATTTACCTGTCTCCTTCCCATTATCTACAATGATTGCAGTGGATTTAACAAGTAACATCAATGGGATCATAGCTTACACCTGGATTCACCTGGTCAGTCTGTCATGGAAAGAGAAAGGCTTCTTAATGTTTTCTATACTCAGCGTTCAACATCTGTAAATTACGTCTTTTCAGCATCCGGAAAATACTTTTCTTCGACTTCAGGAAAATATGTTTATTCACCTTTCCATTCAGCACCTAAAATGCACCTGACGTCAACATAATTTTGCTTCCTGGGAGGCCTCAACTCTATCAACCTGACTTGGGTTGTGGATGCACTATGATCATATTCAGACAATCCCAAGCATCTCAGTGCAGTCCAGCGGATCATCAATTGATCGAAGGACTCCAATACGCTTTTCACAGTACTGTGGCAAACTGAGCTGAACCAAGCCAAGCTGTACTTGGATGGAAAGGTTGCATATCCACCATAATTGTGGAAACTGTGCTGGAATGGACAAAAGAAAATATCAGAGTCAGCACAGTAAGGTTCAGGTCAGGCTTTTTCTGTGAACCAGGAACATGACTTGTGTTGTGTAGATGATAGAGTACTGGTAGATATCGTGTAGATGATAGAGTACTGATAGATATCCAGTACTATAGCAGATCATCTCCAGCCTCCTCACCTACACACAATAATGTCAAATTGGAATTATGTTTTTACAAATTTTTTACAAATGAATAAAAAATGAATGGCTCAAATGTCAATAAGTATTCAACCCCTTTGTTATGGCAAGCCTGACTAAGTTCAGGAGTAAAGAATTGCATAACAAGTCACATAATAAATTGCATGTACTCACTCTGTGTGCAATCATAGTGTTTAACATGATTTTTGAATGACTACCTCATCTCTGTACCCCACACATAAAATTATCTGGAAGGTCCCTCAGTCGAGCAGTGAATTTCAAACACAGATTCAACCACAAAGACCATGAAGGGCCCATGAAGGGCAAAGAAGGGCACCTATTGGTAGATGGGCAAAATGAAAAAAGGCAGACATTGAATATCCCTTTGAGCACGGTGAAGTTATTAATTACACTTTGGATGGTGTATCAAAACAACTAGTCATTACAAAGATACCGGCGTCCTTCCTTCCTAGGGATTTCACCATGAGGACAATGGTGACTTTTAAACAGTTACGGAGTTGAATAGCTTTGATAGGATAAAACTGAGGATGGATCAACAACATTGTAGTTACTCTACAATAATGTATATATTTTTGTGTTGAACCTTTATTTAACCAGGCAAGTCAGTTGTGAACAAATTCTTATTTTACAATGACGACAAACCCCAGCCAATCCCTTCACTAACCCGGACGGCGCTGGGCCAATTGTGCACCTTCCTATGGGACTCTCGATCGCGGCCGGTTGTGATACAGCCCGGGATCGAACCAGGGTTTGTAGGAACGCCTCTAGCACTGAGAAGTAGTGCCTTAGACCGCTGTGCCACTCGGGAGCAATACTTACCTAAATGACAGAATGAAAAGACCTGTACAGAATACAAATATTCCAAAAATATGCATCATGTTTGCAATAAGCCACTAAAGTAAAACTGCAAAGACATTTTCTTTCATAAAAGCGTTATGTTTGGGGCAAATCCAACATGACACATCACTGAGTATCACTCTTCATATTTTCAAGGATGGTGTTGGCTGAATCATGTGATGGGTATGCGTCTCATCGGCACAGACTGGGGAGTTTTTTTAGGATAAAAATAAATGGAATAGGGCTAAGTACAGACAAAACCCTATAGGAAAACCTGGTTCAGTCTGCTTTCCAACAGACATTAGGAGACAAATGCACCTTTCAGCAGGACAACAACCTAAAACACAAAGCCACATATATATTGGAGTTGTTTACCAAGGCAACAATGAATGTTCTTGAGTGGCCTAGTTACAGTTTTGACTTAAATTGGCTTGAAAATCTATGGCTAGACTTGAAAATCTATGTCAAGACTTGAAAATGGTGGTCTAGCAATGATCAACGACCAACTTGATGGAGCTTAAAGAGTTTTTAAAAGAATCCAGTTCTGCAAAGCTCTTAGAGACTTACCCAGAAAGACCCACAGCTGCAATTGCTGCCAATGGTGATTGGAACATGTATTGACTCAGGGGTGTGAATACTTATGTAAATGAGATATTTATGTATTTCTTTTTTTAAATGTGCAAAAATTTGTTGAAACATGTTTTCACTTTGTCATTTTGGGGCTATTTTGTGTAGATGGGTGAGAAAAAAAGATTTGATCCATTTTGAATTGAGGCTGTAACAACAAAATGTGGAATAAGTCAAGGGGTATGAATACTTTCTGAAGGCAGTGTACATATTGTACTACAACTTCTGTTCTAATGTTCTGCCTGCTCTATAATCACAAAGATGGTAGGAAACATAGCATCCAAATTCTAGAATATCAGGTAAGGTTAACACACCCTTGATTACAGAGGTAGATAAGGACAAAAAGACAAACAGAACATTAAGCCCAGGTCCTGGAAGAAAATAAACATCTGCTTATTTTGGGGGGGACGGGGGACGGGGGGGGGGTAAATTACTTTTCAAACCATTACCTTCAGCCACGCCACAGTGTACTACATACAGACTTGAGATAATTGGATGGTTTGAACACTCACAAGTGTGTGTTCATTCCCTATCTCCTTTCTGTCTTTCTGTATTTAACATGGGTCTGAAGAACTGGTTGAAGAACTGCTTGAATCAACGTTGTTTCCATTTCATAAAAGAAAAATGCTATGCGATGACGTTGAATCAACGTGGAAAACTGATTGGATTAAGTCATCAACCTAAGCAATTGTTGTCTTTTTTCAACCCAACTTTTAACTTAAATCCAATGTCATGGTGATGTTTTGTTCTTGTTTATTTCATGTTGAATGCACGTTAGTCGACAACTCAACCAAATGTAAATCAAAAATAGATGTTGAACTGACGTCTGTTCCCATTGGCTACAGATTGTCACTGAACTACACTGACCAAAAATATAAACACAACATGTTTCATGAGCTGAAATAAAACATTCCAGAAATGTTCCATACCAACAAAAAATGTATTTCTCAAACATTTTGGCAACACATTTTTTACATCCCTGTTAGTGAGCATTTCTCCTTTGCCAAGATAGGCACATCAAGAAACTGATTAAACAGCATGCTGAGGACTGGGTGGGCCTGTGCCCTCCAAGGTCCACCCATGGCTGCACCCCTGCCCAGTCATGTGAAATCCACAGATTAGGGCCTAATTAATCTATTTCAATTGATTGATTTCCTTATATGAACTGTAACTCAGTATACATGTGGAAATTGTTGCTAGTTGCAGTTACATTTTTTTTCAGTAGATTGTTCTGACAGACAACTCTACATCTTGAAGGAGTGGATGATCTATCTGGTGTATGATTTAGGCGTGGTGCGTTACACTGTGTCACTACTAAAGTCTGTGTGTTAGCCTTTGCTTAGAAAGTCTCTGAAGTTCTCCATTTGCAATGCATTGTTAAATCTAGCCAGGCATAACTACAGTGGGGAGAACAAGTATTTGATACACTGCCGATTTTGCAGGTTTTCCTACTTACAAAGCATTTACAGGTCTGTCATTTTTATCATAGGTACACTTCAACTGCGAGAGACGGAATCCAAAACAAAAATCCAGAAAATCACATTGTATGATTTTTAAGTAATTCATTTGCATTTTATTGCATGACATAAGTATTTGATCACCTACCAACCAGTAAGAATTCCGTCTCTCACAGTTTTCCTTAAGAAGCCCTCCTGTTCTCCACTCATTACCTGTATTAACTGCACCTGTTTGAACTTGTTACCTGTATGAAAGACACCTGTCCACACACTCAATCAAACAGATTCCAACCTCTCCACAATGGCCAAGACCAGAGAGCTGTGTAAGGACATCAGGGATAAAATTGTAGACCTGCACAAGGCTGGGATGGGCTACAGGACAATAGGCAAGCAGCTTGGTGAGAAGGCAACAACTGTTGGCGCAATTATTAGAAAATGGAAGAAGTTTAAGATGACGGTCAATCACCCTTGGTCTGGGGCTCCATGCAAGATCTAACCTCGTGGGGCATCAATGATCATGAAGAAGGTGAGGGATCAGCCCAGAACTACACGGCAGGACCTGATCAATGCCCTGAAGAGAGCTGGGACCACAGTCTCAAAGAAAACCATTAGTAACAAACTACGCCGTCATGGATTAAAATCCTGCAGCGCACGCAAGGTCCCCCTGCTCAAGCCAGCGCATGTCCAGGCCCGTCTGAAGTTTGCCAATGACCATCTGGATGATCCAGAGGAGGAATGGGAGAAGGTCATGTGGTCTGATGAGACAAAAATATAGTTTTTTTGTCTAAACTCCACTCGCCGTGTTTGGAGGAAGAAGAAGGATGAGTACAACCCAAAGAACACCATCCCATCCGTGAAGCATGGAGGTGGAAACATCATTCTTTGGGGATGCTTTTCTGCAAAGGGAACAGTACGACTGCACCGTTTTGAGGGGAGGATGGGTGGGGCCATGTATTGCGAGATCTTGGCCAACAACCTCCTTCCCTCAGTAAGAGCATTGAAGATGGGTTGTGGCTGGGTCTTCCAACATGACAACGACCGGAAACACACAGCCAGGGCAACTAAGGAGTGGCTCCGTAAGAAGTATCCCAAGGTCCTGGAGTGGCCTAGCCAGTCTCCAGACCTGAACCCAATTGAAAATCTTTGGAGGGAGCTGAAAGTCCGTATTGCCCAGCGACTGCCCTGAAACCTGAAGGATCTGCTGCAGTGTGTGCAAACCTGGTCAAGAACTACAGGAAATGTATGATCTCTGTAATTGCAACAGAGTTTTCTGTACCAAATATTAAGTTCTGCTTTTCTGATGTATCAAATTATTATATCATGCAATAAAATGCAAGTGAATTACTTAAAAATCATATAATGTAATTATCTGGATTTTTGTTTTAGATTCCGTCTCTCACAATTTAAGTGTACCTATGATAAAAATTACAGACCTCTACATGCTTTGTAAGTAGGAAAACCTGCAAAATTGGCAGTCAAATACTTGTTCTCCCCACTGTAACTCTTTTAAAATTGCAACACATCTTAGTTACCAAACTAGGGCTCTGGTTCTACGACTAACAGTTTAAACACCCCTCAAAAAAACTGCCAAAGTCTTTATCTTTGTCTGGCCACTGCGGAGGAAATGGTGCCTTGCTAATCGAGAGGAATTGTCTATCGATTAAGGGGAGCTTATGTGTGGAGACGACATTATTCTCCTGGAGGAGAGAGAGCAGCCAGTCAGACAATCACAGGGGAATAATTGAAGAGTAAACATCGAAGTGTCCTGGGGTCAGATTTAGCCATAACACTCCAAAGGCATGAATGAATATCCTCTCATTTGTTTTGTATTACAGAGATTAAAAAAATAAAAAAAATAAAAAAACGATGGACATGATTAACATGATAAAATCACATAAGCTGTCACATATTTCAAATGGTTTGTTTATTGTTTGTCATATTGTTTTCGGACCACAATATTTTACAGATTGTCTGGGTTTTCAACATGCCATAAAAATAGATACAGTCAATTAGCGAAAATATCTGATGAGAAAATGATGTTCAAAATGTCATAAACGGAAATTACAGAATGTCAAAAGCATGCCCATTTGTCCTGCCAAACACACAGCTTTGCTAACAGTTCATTGAGTTCATTGTCTGACTGTGAGCTACAGGGCTCCCCTACTGGTAGGATCCAATTATGACAGTACAAATAGATTCAATAGAGGCTCGAGCAGACATTTGCCTTCTCCTTTCAGTCTTAGATAAGCTTGAGATTGATAGGATCATTAGATTCATAGCAGACTCAAGAGATGTCATGGTAGCATTTTTAGAGGAACTTCAATTATTTTATTTATTTTATGTGATCTCAACTAATGCAATCAAACGTAAGCTCTCTGGCCAAATTGATAAGTCGGTGGATGATTTGTCGAAGGGCAAGAAATTAAACAGCATGATTCAGCAGAAAATGACCGTCACAATAACACTGTAATGCAGGCCTCATTGATTTCCACCAGCGTAAGCTAAGAGAGGGTCATTTCCCGACACCATTAAAGCGTAATGACTCTTCTTGATGTGCAAATCATTTTGGATGAGAATGTCCCTTTGTCGCAAACACATTAAGTCAGGGAATAATGTTACTGGGCTTGCAGAATTTATCTTCAGAGGGACGGCCTGTATGGCGCAAGATTGTGGAATAAATTAAATGTGCCAGTGCAGTTTCTCTGAGTATTGATATTTACTCTGTGATCACTAACAACCAGCTCTCTGTAATATCATTTCCTTTAGTATTGATACACAGGACTGAGGTATAATATACATATGTTGGGTTCAAATTCAGTTACTCCTTCATAGTTTTTCCTTCTCCTGACATATTCTCCCAATCTACTCTTTCACTCTCAATGAGGTATCCGCAGGCAATATGGCCATCTCTGGGCAGCAGTCCTGAGGCCAGAAACCGTGTTACCACAAAATCTATTTGTATGCAAGCTAAATGTTGCGTAGGAGGTCTTTTGTATTTTTAAGACCAATACAAATGTCCATTACTGCACCAAGCAAGCCTGTAGTACCAGACACGACTCCCTAAAGTGAAAACGAACATAATAGCCTGTTTCATCCGGAAAGGCAAAATGAACAAAATGTACAAAATGCTAAATAATAAATAAACACTGGTGGAGTCGATACACAGAAGACACAACATTCGTCAGAATGGTTAATCAAATCATATTACACTGCACAATAATACGATATTGCGGAAAAAACATCCTGGGAGAGGTAACTGTAAGAGTTTAATATATCTCTCTCTCACTCTCTCTCTCTCTCTCTCTCTCTCTCTCTCTCTCGCTCTCTCTCTTGCTTTCTCTCTCTCTCGCTCTCTCTCTCTCTCGCTTTCTCTCTTCTTGCTGCTAGCGTCTATAGGGGCTGGAAAGCGTAGCTGAAAGCCCAGTAAAGTAATTAGGCTTTGTTAATCTGTCCAGTTACATGATAAATGGTCCTGGATATGGAAACCAGGCAGTCATCCTGGCTCTACTTTGGCTCATGCAGCGGGACGTTAGCTCCTTTAGCTCCTCCAAGTCAGTGTCGAGAGGACTCTCCTCAACTACGCGTATTCTTAAGCAATAACAACGTGATCCGTATTATCCACCCAAGAATACCCGTCACCGAAGAGAGTCACAGAGGAGGGGGAGGAAGAGAAGAGAGGGCATTGGGGACAGCAGCAGGGGAACTCAAGAGGTCCTCAATAGTAGTGTGAGCCTGAGTGATGTCATGTTCTCTATGAGTTGAGTGATTGATTGAAGATAGCCTGCTGCCCGAGGATGGGGCAGGTGGGGCCCTCCATGTCAGATGTGTTCTGCAAACAGAAATGAAGACACTGTGCATTTGTGAACCGGGACTGTGATGGGAGGGGTGAGTGTGCCTGGGCGGGTGTGTGTCTATGTGTATATTCACGTGTATGTATGTGTGCGTGTACAGAGGGAGGAACTAGGAAGTTGATGTCTCATTAGTGGAGCTCTTACCTGCAGGCACCAATCAGACCATTCTTCTCCTCGGAATTCCCTTCATTCGATTGCACTCCTCTGTGGCACTGGGCAATCAGCTTTTACTGACGCAAATCCAAGCAAAATGAGAGCCCTGGAACAAAAAGAAAGATGCCAGTTAGACAAACAAACATGCATAAACAAATAAGTAAATAAACACAACTGGATAAATGAGTGGCAAATGTTTCGAGGGCTTGCTATGGAAACCATGGCCTTTCAACCCCGCCTTTAACATCACGATTGCCAGCTTCATTAATAGTCAACTGTGCTCTAGCCCCACTACATTCAAGTACACACACACACACACACACACACACACACACACACACACACACACACACACACACACACACACACACACACACACACACACACACAAAGAACACGCAGACACACACACATGCACACATGAACGCACACACACACATATTGCACAAAAGACAGGCATAGAGGAGAAATCCATTAGCAGCAGGAGGCAAATTACAGATCGTTTGGAAAAAAGAGGAGGAAAAAAAGGGACGGCCCTGCAATGAAGGCTGTCAGAAACAGGAACAATGACTGTTATTAGAGCTCTCATTTTCTGAGGGGGGCAGAGGCTTTCTGTGGCCAAATGACAGAGGGGAGTAGTGTGTGTGTGTGTGTGTGTGTGTGTGTGTGTGTGTGTGTGTGTGTGTGTGTGTGTGTGTGTGTGTGTGTGCGTATATGCGTGCGTGCACGTGCGTGTGCGTGCGTGTGTGTGTGTGTGTGTGAGAGTGAGTGTGTTTCACAATTTACCGTGTGAATGTGTGAATGGAATTCACTCAGGCTATGTCTGCTCCTGTGATTTGACAGTGCACAGCATGTGTTTTTGGATATCTTTTTTTGTTCTGCTGTTGAACAGTATCATTACTGTTGAGTGGATATGTACAATTATGCATCTCTTGTTTCTGTCCAAAAAAAAGAGAAAGGGCAATTTGAACATTTATGATTAGTACAAATGTCTACTTGATAAATAGTAATACTTTAAAGCATTTGCTGAGCTAATACTGTACGTGCCCCGCTTACCATTTTGTGTGAAACTAAAACACAAGACGTGGCTGTGTAAAGGAATTGAACAAACTAAAACACCAAATGAACACTACCGAAAACTAACACTTGGACTTGTATTACCATGTCAACTGGACATTTGACCAGTTCACACACACACACACACACACACACACACACACACACACACACACACACACACACACACACACGCGCGCGAGCGCGCGCACACGCACACACTCTAAAATCACTCCAAAATGATTTAACATGGAAAGAAATATTCAGCTTTAAAATGAAAAAAGTTTAAAGCTCTTTCCCATTTAGTAATCCGGTAATTGTACTGTATCAATGAAACTCCAACGTTAGGGTCATCTACCTGCAGTTGACAACAAGAACACCTTTAATGTCAGCAACATTGCACCCCTGAGAGCAGTAATAGCCATACTTTACATTTAAACTCAAACACAGTCATATGCTCCATTGAGCACAGAAGCACTGCAAATAGGAACCACCATACACAGAAACACCAATAAAAACCTGAGATACCGACAGCTGTCCCATCAAACTGACACACATGTCACCTTATTCAAACAACTCTTTTTGGTCATCTTGTTCAAACAACCCAAAAGCGAACCTATAAGGGATGTGTGGTCTACCAACTCAGTCCCAAAATTGATTCCCATAATACGCCTGATACTAGAGAAGTTATATTACTAACAGAGCCCCTATTGCTCTCTGACTTGTCTTTCTCCAGTGCGGTGTCCATACTAGGGCTGATCACATCCTGCCACAGCCCTTCTACTGAGACAACACAGAGAGAAAGCAGACAGAGAGAGCAAATCGAGGAGCAGATTTCAGCACCACCTCTGTGGACAGCTCCGCTACAGTACTGTAGCAGCCATCTACAGCTCCACCAGAGTATGGCAGGGACAGAGAGAAAGCTGAACGCCCATACAACAGACAACCTGGGTTACGATACAGAGACTACTCTTTGATGTGACTTGAATATTTTCAGTGGTAGCAAGATAAGACTTTGACCTACAAGAGCCTAATGACAACTAGGGTGTGATACTATAAACAGAGCGATACAAAAAAAAGAGGTGCCACAACAATCTGTAAAACTGAGGAGTAATGATAGACAGATCCCCCCCCCCCCCACACACACACACACACACACACACACACCATGACAGTAGCTCCTTGACAGGTCACCTCACCGTCAAGCAATGATTGTCCTTTAATTGCAGAATGGAGAATCTATGAATATGTTAATGGTTAACCACACACTTTACAAATCCATAGCAATCCACCAAACCGGACACTGACAATGACAAGATTTACACACTCGTCATGCTTCACTCTGACACAAAATGTAAAACAATAATAATAATAATAAGAAGAAGAAGAAGAAGAAGAAGAAGAAGAAGAAGAAGAAGAAGAAAGAAAGAAAATCTCCCCTCATAGAATTTCAAGGGAAAGTTACGGTGAATCTGCATGAAGCCCTCATCCGCTGAAGTAGGCTTACCCTTAAATTCCTGTGCCTCCTGAGAGAGAGCTTCCCTTCCACTGTGCACAAAGCCGGAGAGTCAGTCATCTGACGTCGCCTCGCCTGCGAGGAGAAGACTGGGATCGTTAAGGCTGCAGTTGCTGCCGACGGCGCCGTGCGGCCCCGTTCCACGCTTGATTCATGTGGTTTACCATGCAGGGAGCACAGAGGACAGAGCGCAGGGAAATATGTGCTCCTACTGCCTCCACTGGTGCATTGAAACAGGCGTAACCCCCCCTGTATATCTTCAGCCTCTATACTGGACGCCACAGCCCCAAAGCACCCAAGACCCACCGAGTCTGTCAGTCAAACAGTCAGTAAGGCAACCAGCCAACCAGCCAGCCAGCCAGCCGTTCTAGTCCCGGAGATGCACTCTTCCAGTATGGTAGGTGGTAGAGAACGTAGGCACAGCTCACTCATTAAGGGGGAAAAAAATAAAATAAAAACAAGAAGATTGGAAAGTCACTGATCGGAGCCAGTTGTTGCACTCGCCAAGGCAAACAAACTCACGGACGGATAAAGAGGGACTGAGAAACTGAGGGAGAGACAGCGAGAGAGGAGGAGAAAGAGAGGGAGAGAGAGAGGAGGAGAGAAAGAGAAAGGGAGCAATAAAACGTCCAACCACAGGGCTTCTAGGAGCAGAGGACCGTCATTTGTTCTGAGGAGAAGAGAGAGAGAGAGAGAGAGAGAGAGAGAGAGAGAGAGAGAGAGAGAGAAAGAGGAAGGGAGGGAGGGAGGGAGGAGGAGTGGAGGAGAGAGTAATTAGATTTGAGCAGCAACACAGTTACCAAAAGCAGTGAGTCGTGAATCGGTGGCATCTAATGGTGGATTAATTGAGGGAGATCCGCCTTGCAGTCTCGCATTGGTGACATCCCATCAGGGAGACCAATGCTCTCTGGAGACCAGGGCTAATACACAACCCAGCTAGCTGCTATTCAAGAGACGTTATTCAAATATATAGATGTAAAATAGCCTTAACCAGCAACTGAGAGTAACCCATCTTTGAAGTTAAATGTTGTAAGTGTCTATGATGTTGAATATATCCATCATCACATAGAGAGAAAATTTACCTCAGAGTTAAAGGATATTTTAATTCTTAAAAGTCTAAGCTGTTGAATGGTCATTCCATGGACCATTTAGCTATTTGATTTGGAATTTTAGGACCCCTTTAGGTATCAAAAAAACCCAAATATGATTTGATAAAATATAGAATTTGACCTTTACTACTATAGCCCATAGAAATGCATTGAATAACACATTCATAAATGGCCAAAAAGACCTATGGAATATGGTTTTTAAGTGTCTGTCCTATATCTAGGATATATAAGAAAGCTCAGGAAATATATATATATATACATATGTTTTATACATTTAACCCATTTTTTAGGGTACACACAAAACTACCTCCATACTTCCATTAATTTTTTACACCGGTACTGGTTACCGTCAGACAAGTTTCGTGACACTTGTGGTAGACGGAGAGCAAAACGGAGAACACCGTCGTCTTTGGGAGAATCTCACCTTTCCATAGGCCAAACCGTTCAGACGAGACAGATGTTTTCTTGAGAAGAACGATTTCCGGGATGTCTCATGGTCTGACAAACATTGCTTTAGCTCGGCCACCTTCCACCACAGATGCGGAAGGCTGCCATAGGCGGATTGAAAAAACAAACATATCTCAACAACAAAAAGAAAAGATATCTCTAGATTAAATTGACAGATTTTGGATGGGGATTTGTATTTTTATTTTACTTTATTGACTCACCAGTGCACCAATAGACTCTAGGGGGTTTTAAGGGTACAAATAATTATTAGGTTGAAGAGGTGATTTAATTTATTCAGCCCCTTTGTTTAGGCAAGACTAAATTAGTTCAGGAGTAAAATGTGTCTTAACAAATCATATAATAAGTTACATGGACAGTCTGTGGGAAATAATAGGGGTTGACATGATTTTTGAATGACTAACCCTTCCTCTGTCCCCCATTCATACAACATCTGTAAGTTCCCCCAGTCAAGTATTGAATTTCATACACAGATTCAACTACAAAGACCAGGGAGCTTTTAAAATTAAAAAGCCTCAAAGAAGGGCGATGATTGGTAGATGGGTAACAACAAAAAATATGACATTGAATGTCTCTTTTAAGCATGGTCAAGTTAATAATTATGCTGTGGATTATATATTAAACCACCCAGACACATTAAAGATACAGTCCTCCTTCTGAACTGAGCTGCAGGACAGGAAGGAACCTGCTCAGGGATGTCACCATGAGTCCATTGGTGATCGTAAAACAGAGTTCAATGTCTGTGAGGTTAGAAAACTGAGGATACAAAATGTACATGCATCTAGTATGCAAAAAGGAACTAACGTAATACTGCCCCAAAAAATGACCCAAATGCAAATGTTTATGTTTGGGGCAAATCCAACACAACACATCACTGAGTAAGTTCCACAACACATCACTGAGTAAGTTCCACAACACATCACTGAGTAAGTTCCACAACACATCACTGAGTAAGTGCCACAACACATCACTGAGTAAGTTCCACAACACATCACTGAGTAAGTTCCACAACACATCACTGAGTAAGTGCCACAACACATCACTGAGTAAGTGCCTCCTTATTTTCAAGCATGGTGGTGGCTGCATCATGGTATGGGTATGCTAGACATCGGCAAAGACTGGGGAGTTTTTCCGGATAAACAAAACGTTATGGAGCTAAGCACAGGCAAAATCCTAGATGAAAACCTTTGTCAGTCTGCTTTACACCAAACACTGAGAGGAATTCACCTTTCAGCAGGACAATTGCCTACAGCACAAGGCCAAATCTACAGGGGAGTTGCTTACCAAGAGGTCAGTGAAAGTTCCTGAGTGGCCAAGTTACAGTTTTGACTTAAATCTGCTTGAAAATCTACGGCAAGACTTGAAAATGGCTGTCTTGCCGCGATCCCCAACATCTTGACAGAGCTTGAAGAATATTTCAAAGAATAATGGACAAATATTGCGCAAACCAAGTGTGCAAAGCTCTTATAGACTCACCGCTGTAATCGATGCCAAAGGTGTTTCTAACATGTATTAACTCAGGGAGCAGAATACTTACGCAACGACTATACTCCAGTTATTTCATTTCTATTTTCTTTCTTTTAACGAAATGTTCTTCCACTTTGACATTACAGAGTATTTTGTGTAGATTGCTGCCAAAAACGGACAGTTAAATGGGTTTTTAATCCCACGTTGTAACACAATAAAAATGTGAAGAAATCCAAGGGGTCTGAATACTTTTGCAAGGCACTGTATGCTGGGTGGCCGTGAAGACATTGTCATTTCAAAAGTACTTTGAACTCTATTCGGTGAGAGTGACTTTCAAAGGCCGCCATTTTCAATCACTCCCAGTTGGAAACAATTTAAAGCTGTAGTAGGTTAATTGTTTGATTTAAGGGCGGTCATGCGAAGAAGTGTCTCCCCGTATCAAATATACCTGTAGCCTACAAAGCCTTTGCATACATCTATGAAACATAACCCTTTACCTTTACAATGACTCCATATTAAACGCAATCATGTCGTGCATTTGTCTTGATTTGACATGCAAGCGACTCTTCATTTCACGGCTGACACACAGTTGAACTCGCAATATTCACCACAAAGCAAACAAAAAAATCATTCAAACACCAGAAAGGTGCACCTTGGGGCCCAAAGGAGATACATTATCTTGACTAATGTGGCACCTGATCATATTACGAAACACTGTATTGTTATAGCACCAGTTCCTCTGCTGCAATATTTCCACGTCCTCTCATGGTGATATTTCAAGAATGACATCTTTACACTTAAAAGAGCTATTGTTTGAATACGTCATTGAGATATTTAATAAAGCTTTACTAAACCCATATCTCAGGGGAGGTGGGAGTCGACATGAGCAAACACATGTCAAAGGCCGGTGCTTTCACTTTATATGGAATAATCATTCAACTTTCTGGTAAACATTTTTATATATATTTAAAAAATATATATATATTTGAATGCGATAGAGGCAGATCGCTGCAAAAAAGCAACGTTTTAGCTCTGACAATTTCCATGGTAAATAGTAAATAATAAAACACGTAGAGTGGTGGAGTTCAGAGAAGACAAAGGGGATTTAGCTTGTTTCCTGATGGGTGGAAATCTACTGACCCCTATTGGTCAATTCGATTGGTACTTCCTCCTCATTACAATATAATTGATTGGGGAAGTAAGACATTGTCTTTCATGTGGTCCTCATTACAATGTAATATCGATAGAGTTTTTACCCCAGTAGTGTTATATATTTTTTAAATCGTATATAGCACTGTATATCCTTCTCTACTCCATCACAAATGAAGAATATTCAGTGATTACCTGGTAGCGGTTTGAAGTCTCTCTATGGCATTGCCATAATAACAGAAATCATACCAGCTGACTAAAGCAAAATAGTTAATGTACTACTAGTGTGTAAAGATGTACGACAGAATTATAGGAAATATGGCTGAGCTATAGAAGAAACACTGTATATCACATGGATCTCTCTTCTCTCCCCCTATTCTCTCTACCTCCTCTTCCCCCCCCCCCTCCCCCTTCTCACTCTCTCTCCCCCCTCTCTATCTCTAGCTGAGCTGACACAGTCGGTTGGAGGAGGTCCTGGAAACGGCCCATCCTGTCAGATTAAAGAGAATTGGAGGGGAACGGGAAGCATTTTCCCCCATCTCTCCCCCTTTTCCCTTTTCATTACCCAGCTATACATGCTAATGATGCTCTCTTTTATGCAAATCACCAGCTAGTTTGGAGAGGTGCATGTTGCTGCTGCCACTGGGACAGCTCTGTTTTTGTATAGTCTAATAGGGCCATGGGAAGTGGTCGACATGAGGGAGCAAATGAAGCACACATGAGTAGATTCGTTAACAAACACACACACACACACACACACACACACACACACACACACACACACACACACACACACACACACACACACATGCCCATACGCATGCACACACATGCACGCGCAAGTGCCGACACACACACACAAAACAAACAGTGATTTTTTTGTAAATAACAGAATTTTCTGTTTGATATCATGCTAAGACAAACCAGGTGAAAAAGTAGAAACATTCTCAAATATACTATTCACCAATTCTCCGAACAAAGTGTCAATGCCTCTGTCCCCAATGCTGTTCTCTATCTATAATGCAGCTCTTTTCGTCAGGAGTCTCCAGCTCTTTGCCAGTTAGCTGTTTTTGGCCAATACACCAAAGAAAAATTATTTTCAGCGTAATTCATCATATGAATGGTTTTCCTTGGGGGGAAGTCACATTTGTTGCACTGTATATGTTGGGCATTACTTAACTTATATGGGCCAACCCTTACATTATATCTGGGCCCCGTTCACTGTAGTGGAGCAGAGGTCTGATGTTTAATATCATGTATGCAGGAGGTACCAAGCCTTTAATCAGACCTCTGATCAAATCCTCTGGTAGATGGCAAGACGCAGACCTCAAAGACTGTAAATGGGGCCATGCACTGTGGATCAAAACATACAGTCATTACTAATTCCTATCACAGCAAACACACGCATGTATGTTTAAATTTAAAATCAACAGGTGCAGTTAATCTGCTTTGCATTGCAGCACACACAGGCCTAGTCAAGCTGAAAGAGTGTGTGCCAATGGGTGGTGTACCAAATCATGTCAAACATATGAGCTCTTGATTGGGCGTCCACTTCAGCATGAGCTCCCCAGCAGCACGGCGGCGGTGTGCTAGCAGACAGTAGCTGATGGGCTGTTGACACATTCTCATTATATCAAGCCCACGTCGCTTTCTGACCCTAGGCAGCCTGGCCCCAGCTGTGGTTATTTTTAAACATCCTCACCCATGTCATTATCAGGTCTGTTTTAAATGTCTTTAAAATGTATTTTATTTGGGTTGTTGCCCCTTAGCTATCTGTGAATTAGGCTGTTTCAGATTCTGAATGATATAAAGAAATGAAATGTATGGTTTTGGAGATTTGTGTTGTGATGATTGGCGGATGAAACCCAACGGTGCCTTAAGATAAGAAGTGGCTGTTAAACTAGTCCCCTCAATGAAATTGTATTTTAGTCAATGTGTTTGCTAGAGTACAGCAGAAAAGGGGTTTCTAATTAGACAGAGTGACAGACAGACAGACAGACAGACAGACAGACAGACAGACAGACAGACAGATTTTTTAAATAAAACAGAACATCCCAAAAGCTTGATCCCGCATAATAGCATTAATAAACTGGAAAACCATATAAATACAGATTACCCTGAACTGATGCTAGTGTCTATCCTATTCAGTCTTCCTTTAGCCTAGTCCAGTGAACCTCAAATGGCTTCGGCGAGACGTTTCGTCAGTAAGAACCGTAATGACCAAGAGGCAGTGTGTTGGAATGGACTCCAACCAGGCTAGAGTTCAATAGTGTGGGTACATCGCCGTAATATTGCCCCCTCAACCCGCTGGCATTTGGAGAGATTTCCCTTGGACCAAAATCAAATAATGCTTTATTTGGACTGTCCGTGTAAACCGCTACATAACCCGCCATTACACTATTATTTCCAATTTCCAGATTGACTTCTCTATCAACCCCGAGAAAGTAAGGTTCATTGAGCAAAATTACCAATAAGTTTGAACAAAAGGAGGCCTATTTTAGACCTGAATAGAAATTATTGACGAGGTAGCGGCTGGTGGTATCTTTTGTTACAGTTGGGAGAGGGGGGAGAAGACGGGAGAGAGGTGAGGGAGGTAGAGGGAAATTGATAGATACATTCGCAGACAGACAGAATTAGAGAAATAGAAATAGAGAGAGTTAAGACAACGATGAGAAAGAGAGCACAATGATAAAGAAGCATGTCTTTTGAATGTTGATTTGTCCTAAGCAGTTCTCAAAAAATGGTGTACTTGGGGTAGAAAGGTTGGCTTTCGGGATATTAATAATAAGATATTATGAAAATTGCCATGATATTTTTCATGGCCATTTTCATGATACCTTATTATTAATATTAATGTTACTAAACCTTTACTAAAGATGAATGGCCTGGATCGAAGAAGGAAACCACCATGACTTTGCCAGTGCATTGCCAGACTGTGCCAGTGCATTGCCTATTCAGCAGGACCATATAGGTCTCCCCACCAGAGCTAGATCGTGTGCCAGGTGGTGATTGATCCACTTTGTTTTATCATCTCTAATTAAACATTCACACCCACAGGCTTCTCCCCATCGCCAAATCCAATTTCCTCACAATCTCAGTTCCAAACGCTGAGAAATCTCTGTTAGTAACAATAAACAGAGCAGTGTAATGAGTAAATAGGATATAACGGCTCATTTACCATATCGCAGCTGACTTGATCATTTGTATTGGTGAGCATATTGAGAGAAAAGGGGGTGAGTGAAATGAAAGAAGGGCAAGTGAAACACTGTGCACACTGATACAGCTAAAGTCATTCCGCTACCTAAGAATGGTAAAGCGCCCTTTACTGGTTCTAACAGCCGACCAATCAGCTTGCTGTCTCTTAGCAAACTTTAGGAAAAAATGGTGTTTGACCAGATACAATGATATTTCTCTGTGAACAATCTTTCAGCATACTTATAGAGAAGGACACTCACCATGTACTGCACTGACACAAATTACTGATGAATGGCTGAAATACGTTTATAATAAGAAGATTGTGGGAGCTGTATTGTTAGACTTCAGTGCAGCCTTTGATATTATTGACCATAATCTGTTATTGGAAAAACTTGTGTTACGGCTTTACATAATCTGCCATATCATGAGTTGAGAGCTATCTATCCAATAGAACACAGAGGGTCTTCTTTAATGGAAGCTTCTCTAATATAAAATATGTAAAATGTGGTATCCTGCAAGGCAGCTCTTTCGGCCCTTTACTGTTCTCTATTTGTACCAATGATCTACCACTAGCATTAAACAAAGCCTGTGTGTCTATGTACACTGAAGATTTAACATTATACACATCAGCAACCACAGCTAGTGAAATCACTGCAACCATAAACAAAGAGTTGTAGTCTGTTTTGGAATGGGTGGCTAGTAATAAACTAGTCCTGAACATATTTAAAACTAAAAGCATTGTATTTGGTACAAATCATTCCTTACCCAGCAAAACTATTGGTTCCGTGAAAGTTCCCACAACATTCATTAGGTTACGGCAAATATTCTCATAACACAAACATTATTGAAAACATTCACCTGATGTTGCAAGAACATTCCTAGAACACATTTAATCTGCTCATGAAAGGTTCCCTCAATGACTCAATAAGTTGTGGGAACAGTCTGGTGAGAACATTGTGTGGACATCAGAAAAGACATGTTCCCGAAAACACAAAAACTGTCCACTTGAACATATGATTCTACTATGTATCTTTTAGGGTGCAAAAAAACATTCATCTGATGTTATAGGAATATTCCCATTACCCATTTAGTCTGTTCTTTCAAGGTTCCCAGAATGTTTCATTAGGTTGTGGGAACAGTCTTGTGAGAACATGGTGGGGACATCACAAAATATATGTTCCCAAAACACAACCTGGCGCTACCAAGTGGCGCAGTGGTCTAAGTATATATACAGCTCTGGAAAAAATTAAGAGACCACTGCAAAATCATCAGTTTCTCTGGTTTTACTATTTATATATATATATGTTTGGGTAAAATTTAAAAAAAAAATGTTTTATTCTATAACACCTCGACAACAGCCAGTGAAATTGCAGGGCTCCAAATTCAAAACAATAGAAATCCCATAATTAAAATTCCTCAAACATTCAAGTATTATCCACCATTTTAAAGATAAACTTCTTGTAAATCCAACCACAGTGTCCGATTTCAAAAAGGCTTTACCGCGAAAGCACACCATGCGATTATGTTAGGTCAGTACCTAGTCACAGAAAACCATACAGCCATTTTTCCAGCCAAAGAGAGGAGTCACAAAAACAGAAATAGAGACAACGTTAATCACTAACCTTTGACGATCGAGATGAAAACATATTTGTGATGTCCCCACAATGTTCCCGCCAGACTGTTTCCAGAACCTAATGAAAAATTCTGGGAACCTTGAAAGAACAGACATAATGTGTTCTAGGAATGTTCTTGCAACAACAGGCAAATGTTTTATACAAACATTGTATAATCATCAGAACGACTGGATAGTTTTTAGTGTTATGAGAACATTTTCCGGTAGCTAACAAATGTTGTGGGAACTGTCACAGAACCAATTTTGATTTGTTAGAAGAACATTCCAAGGATATTTAATTTAAAACACAAATATATACAGTACAAGTCAAAAGTTTGGACACACCTACTCATTCAAAATTTATTTTTACTATTTTCTACATTGTAGAATAATAGGGAAGATATCAAAACTAGGAAATAACACATATGGAATCATGTAGTAACCAAAAAAGTGTTTCTTCAAAGATTCTTCAAAGTAGCCACCCCTTGCCTTGATGAAAGCGTTGCACACTCTTGTCATTCTCTCAATCAGCTTCATGAGGTAGTCAGTCACCTGGTGTCACAACTTCCCCCGAAGTCGGCCCCTCTCCTTGTTCGGGCGGTGTTCGGCGGTCGACGTCACCGACCTTCTAGCCAGTCTTCCTTCACACCTGGTTCCAATCCCATTAATTACATGTTGTGTATTTAACCCTCTGTTTCCCCTCATGTCCTGGTCGGAGATTGTTTGATTGTATGTTTGTGTATTATGTGTTGGTGCGCAATGGGTTTTGTACACACTTTGTAATTTTGGAGTTTTGTGAAGCACTGATTAAACAACTCCGTTTATACCAAGTTTGATTCTCCTGCACCTGATTTCCCTGCCACCAACACACACCCATTACACCTGGAATGCATTTCAATTAACAGGTGTGCCTTGTTAAAAGTTAAGTTAAGTTTCTTTCCTTATTAATGCATTTGAGCCAATTAAATGTGTTGTGAAAAGGTTGGGTTGGGATACAGAATATAGCCCTATTTGGTAAAAGACCAAGTCCATATTATGGCAAGAACAGTTCAAATAAGCAAAGAGAAATGGCAGTCCATCATTACTTTAAGACATGAAGGTCAGTCAATACGAACTTTGAAAGTTTCTTCAAGTGCAGTCACAAAACCATCAACAGCTATGATTAAACTGTCTCTCATGAGGACTGCCATAGAAAAGAAAGACCCAGTTACCTATGCTGCAGAGGATAAGTTCATTAGTGTTACCAGCCTCAGAAAATGCAGCCCAAATAAATGCTTCACAGAGTTCAAGTAACAGACACATCAGCTGTTCAGAGGAGACTGCATGAATCAGGCCTTCATGGCTGAATTGCTGCAAAGAAACCACTACAAAAGGACACCAATAATAAGAAGAGACTTGCTTGGGCCAAGAAACACAAGCAGTGGACATTTGACCGGGGGAAATCTGTCCTTTGGTCTGATGAGTCCAAATTTGAGATTTTTGGTTTCAACCACCGTGTCTTTGTGAGACGCAAAGTAGGTGAAAATATGATCTCCACATTTGTGGTTCCCACTATATGAAGCATGGAGGAAGAAGTGTGATGGTGTGGGGGTGCTTTGCTGGTGACACTGTCAGGGATTTATTTAGAAGTCAAGGCACACTTAACCAGCATGGCTACCACAGCATTCCGCAGTGATATGCCATCTCGTCTGGTTTGCGCTTAGTGGGACTATCATTTGTATTTCAACAGGAAAACAACCAACACACCTCCAGGCTGTGTAAGGGCTATTTGACCAAGAAGGAGAGTGATGGAATGCTGCATCAGATGACCTGGCCTACACATTCACCCGACCTCAACCCAATTTAGATGGTTTGGGATGAGTTGGACTGCAGAGTGAAGGAAAAGAAGCCAACAAGTGCTCAGCATATGTGGGAACTCCTTCAAGACTGTTGGAAAAGCATTCCAGGTGAAGCTGGTTGACAGAATGCCAAGAGTGTGCAAAGCTGTCATCAAGGCAAAGGGTGGCTTCTTTGAAGAATCTTGTAATTTGTTTAACACTTTTTGGTTACTACATGTTTCCATATGTATGATTTCATAGTCTTGATGTCTTCACTATTATTCTACAATGTAGAAAATAATAAAAATAAAGAAAAAACATTCAATGAGTAGGTATGTCCAAAGTTTTGACTGGTAATGTATATGTACTGTATTTTGTTATCCAAAACATTATTTTAACATTTTTGGGATGCTATCCTAATGTTAGATAAAACCCTAGCCAGAACTTAATGGGATTCTTAGCAAATGTTTTGGGAATGTTCCCAGTTTGCTGGGTAAGTTCTAGACATCAGCTGAATCTGGTAATGAATGATGTGGCCATTGAGAAAGTTGAGGAGACTGAAGTTCTCGGTGTCACCTTAGACTGCAAATTGTCATAGTCAAGGAATTTTGATTCAATTGTTGTGAAGATGGGGAGAGGTCTGTCTGTGATAAAGAAATGCTCAGCTTTTCTAACACCACAGTCGACCAAACAAGTCCTGCAGGCTCTATTATTATCTAATCTTGAATATTGCACAGTGATATGGTCGAGTGCTGCAAAGAAGGGCCCAGAAAAGCTGCAGCTGGCCCAGAACAGAGCAGCACGCCTTGTATTTCAACGTATACAAAGGGCAAATGTCAACCGTATGCATGTCCGTTTCTCTTGGCTCAGAGTAGAGGGGAGCTTGACTGCATCAATTCTTTTTTTGCGAGAAATATTATGTTGAATATTCTAAATTGCCTGTATAATCAGCGTATAGCACTGACAGACATACTTACCCCACCACGGGTCTCTTCACAGTCCTCAAATCCAGAATGAATTCAAGGCAATGCACAGTATTACATAGAGCCATAATCACATGAACATCCTTCCATCTCATATCGGAGTGTGGTGTCAGGAAAACAACCTCACACTCAACGTCAACAAAACTAAGGAGATGATTGTGGACTTCAGGAAACAGCAGAGGGAACACCCCCCTATCCACATCGATGGAACAGTAGTGGAGAGGGTAGCAAGTTTTAAGTTCCTCGGCATACACATCACAGACAAACTGAATTGGTCCACTCACACAGACAGCATCGTGAAGAAGGCGCAGCAGCGCCTCTTCAACCTCAGGAGGCTGAAGAAATTCGGCTTGTCACCAAAAGCACTCACAAACTTCTACAGATGCACAATCGAGAGCATCCTGGCGGGCTGTATCACCGCCTGGTATGGCAACTGCACCGCCCTCAACCGTAAGGCTCTCCAGAGGGTAGTGAGGTCTGCACAACGCATCACCGGGGGCAAACTACCTGCCCTCCAGGACACCTACACCACCCGATGTCACAGGAAGGCCATAAAGATCATCAAGGACATCAACCACCCGAGCCACTGCCTGTTCACCCCGCTATCATCCAGAAGGCGAGGTCAGTACAGGTGCATCAAAGCTGGGACCGAGAGACTGAAAAACAGCTTCTATCTCAAGGCCATCAGACTGTTAAACAGCCACCACTAACACTGAGTGGCTGCTGCCAACACACTGACACTGACTCAACTCCAGCCACTTTAATAATGGGAATTGATGGGAAATGATGTAAATATATCACTAGCCACTTTAAACAATGCTACCTTATATAAATGTTACTTACCCTACATTATTCATCTCATATGCATACGTATATACTGTACTCTATATCATCGACGGTATCCTTATGTAATACATGTATCACTAGCCACTTTATACTATACTATGCCACTTTGTTTACATACTCATCTCATTTGTACATACTGTACCCGATACCATCTACTGTATCTTGCCTATGCTGCTCTGTACCATCACTCATTCATATATCCTTATGTACATATTCTTTATCCCCTTACACTGTGTACAAGACAGTAGTTTTGGAATTGTTAGTTAGATTACTTGTTATTACTGCATTGTCGGAACTAGAAGCACAAGCATTTCGCTACACTCGCATTAACATCTGCTAACCATGTGTATGTGACAAATAAAATTTGATTTGATTTGATTTGATTTATTACTCGAACGACAAACAGCACAACGACTCTCCGCAATCTGTGCTAATGTACGTGTGTGTGAATGTCTGTAGAACCTTTTTTTTGTTTCTATAGTTAAACGTGTGAAGTTCTGTCCTTGAGCTGTTCTTGTCTATTGATGTTCTGTATTATGTCATGTTTTATGTCATCAGTGGACCCCAAGGAAGAGTAGCTGCTGCTTCAGCAACAGCTAATGGAGATCCTAATAAAATACAGAACAAAAAGACTAACAGCAGGGTAACCCACCTCATACACTTCACAGGGACACTAATAACATTAATATGCCACGTACAGTTCACTGCTGTATTTGCGTGGCACCGTTGGCATCTATTATCACCTACTCATGCCTGTGTTGTATTGACTGCTATGCTGCCTCAGAGTTTGGTCTTTTTTAGCCTCTTTAATCTTTAATGTAGATTACCAGGGTTAAATATATCTTAAAATATATCAAAGAGAATGCCAGCAGCTTGTATAGTGTAATTGAAATCGATAGCGGACAAGGTCTCATTTGATTTTCCTACAGGTCTCTCCCCGCTTCCATTACTCATTGTCAAGCATGATATTCTACAAACACCATGCATCCAATGGAGGCAAGGCAGCTTTTCAACCCAAGGCCAATATATCATTATTAATAAATGGTTGTTATAAGTCAAATAGATTGGAGTGGAGACTTGTCTGTCTGTTATGCTGATTCCAGGGTAAAAACACTTGTCTGTCTGTTATGCTGATTCCAGGGTAAAAACACTTGTCTGTCTGTTATGCTGATTCCAGGGTAAAAACACTTGTCTGTCTGTTATGCTGATTCCAGGGTAAAAACACTTGTCTGTCTGTTATGCTGATTCCAGGGTAAAAACACTTGTCTGTCTGTTATGCTGATTCCAGGGTAAAAACACTTGTCTGTCTGTTATGCTGATTCCAGGGTAAAAACACTTGTCTGTCTGTTATGCTGATTCCAGGGTAAAAACACTTGTCTGTCTGTTATGCTGATTCCAGGGTAAAAACACTTGTCTGTCTGTTATGCTGATTCCAGGGTAAAAACACTTGTCTGTCTGTTATGCTGATTCCAGGGTAAAAACACTTGTCTGTCTGTTATGCTGATTCCAGGGTAAAAACACTTGTCTGTCTGTTATGCTGATTCCAGGGTAAAAACACTTGTCTGTCTGTTATGCTGATTCCAGGGTAAAAACACTTGTCTGTCTGTTATGCTGATTCCAGGGTAAAAACACTTGTCTGTCTGTTATGCTGATTCCAGGGTAAAAACACTTGTCTGTCTGTTATGCTGATTCCAGGGTAAAAACACTTGTCTGTCTGTTATGCTGATTCCAGGGTAAAAACACTTGTCTGTCTGTTATGCTGATTCCAGGGTAAAAACACTTGTCTGTCTGTTATGCTGATTCCAGGGTAAAAACACTTGTCTGTCTGTTATGCTGATTCCAGGGTAAAAACACTTGTCTGTCTGTTATGCTGATTCCAGGGTAAAAACACTTGTCTGTCTGTTATGCTGATTCCAGGGTAAAAACACTTGTCTGTCTGTTATGCTGATTCCAGGGTAAAAACACTTGTCTGTCTGTTATGCTGATTCCAGGGTAAAAACACTTGTCTGTCTGTTATGCTGATTCCAGGGTAAAAACACTTGTCTGTCTGTTATGCTTATTCCAGGGTAAAAACACTTGTCTGTCTGTTATGCTGATTCCAGGGTAAAAACACTTGTCTGTCTGTTATGCTGATTCCAGGGTAAAAACACTTGTCTGTCTGTTATGCTGATTCCAGGGTAAAAACACTTGTCTGTCTGTTATGCTGATTCCAGGGTAAAAACACTTGTCTGTCTGTTATGCTGATTCCAGGGTAAAAACACTTGTCTGTCTGTTATGCTGATTCCAGGGTAAAAACACTTGTCTGTCTGTTATGCTGATTCCAGGGTAAAAACACTTGTCTGTCTGTTATGCTGATTCCAGGGTAAAAACACTTGTCTGTCTGTTATGCTGATTCCAGGGTAAAAACACTTGTCTGTCTGTTATGCTGATTCCAGGGTAAAAACACTTGTCTGTCTGTTATGCTGATTCCAGGGTAAAAACACTTGTCTGTCTGTTATGCTGATTCCAGGGTAAAAACACTTGTCTCTGTTATGCTGATTCCAGGGTAAAAACACTTGTCTGTCTGTTATGCTGATTCCAGGGTAAAAACACTTGTCTGTCTGTTATGCTGATTCCAGGGTAAAAACACTTGTCTGTCTGTTATGCTGATTCCAGGGTAAAAACACTTGTCTGTCTGTTATGCTGATTCCAGGGTAAAAACACTTGTCTGTCTGTTATGCTGATTCCAGGGTAAAAACACTTGTCTGTCTGTTATGCTGATTCCAGGGTAAAAACACTTGTCTGTCTGTTATGCTGATTCCAGGGTAAAAACACTTGTCTGTCTGTTATGCTGATTCCAGGGTAAAAACACTTGTCTGTCTGTTATGCTGATTCCAGGGTAAAAACACTTGTCTGTCTGTTATGCTGATTCCAGGGTAAAAACACTTGTCTGTCTGTTATGCTGATTCCAGGGTAAAAACACTTGTCTGTCTGTTATGCTTATTCCAGGGTAAAAACACTTGTCTGTCTGTTATGCTGATTCCAGGGTAAAAACACTTGTCTGTCTGTTATGCTGATTCCAGGGTAAAAACACTTGTCTGTCTGTTATGCTGATTCCAGGGTAAAAACACTTGTCTGCGACATGTATTTCTTGTCCATATCCAAATGAACAGGGATAGATTGACTAGACAAGTTTTATTCTAATTAAGATATCGATTGGAAAGTGTAATATTACATAGATGAGGGACTGCATGCTGTATACATGTATTATTACATTTGTAATACTATTACTATATGTCAAGCTAAAACTGATCATCTATTATCGTCCTTTCATAACTTCTCGTCACTAAGCAGGGGTATGGCACTGGCAGTAGACAAGTATTTTATTGGTTACATGCGCCTAATACAACAGGTGTACACTTTACCTTGAAAAGCTTACTTACCAGCCCATTCCCAACAATGCAGAGATAAAATATGAATATTTGCTAAATAAAAAAGGAAATAGTAACACAATAAAAACAATAACGAGGCTATACACAAGGAGTACCAGTACTGAGTCAATGTGCAGGGGTACGAGGTAAGGTGATTGAGGTAATACAACATTTAGATGTAGGTAGGGGTAAAAGTCACTTGGCAATCAGAATATACACAGAGTATACCAAATATTAGGAACACAGTCCCAATATTAAGTTACCCCCCCCACCCCCACTCTCCCTTTTGCTCTCAGAACAGGCTCAATTCAACAGGGCATGGACTCTACAAGGTGTCGAAAGTGATCCACAGGGATGCTGGCCCATGTTGACTCCAATGCTTCCCACAGTTGTGTCAAGTTGGCTGGATGTCCTTTGGGTGGTGGACCATTCTTGGTACACACAGGAAACTGTTAAGCGTGAAAAAACAGACGGCGTTGCAGTTCTTGACACAAACCGATGCAGTTCTACTACCATACCCATCCAAAGGCGCTTATGTATTTTGTCTTGCCCATTCACCCTCTGAATAGCAGACATACAGTCCATGTCTCAATTGTCTCAAAGCTTAAAAATGATTATTTGACATGACTCCTCCACGTCAGCTACACTGACAGAAGTGGCTTTAATAACAAATGACATGAATAAGAATCATAGCCGTTCTGTACCTGCCTGACTTTGACCCGTTTACGAACCTCTGCCTGTCCTGATCCCGAGTCTGCCTGCTGTTCTGTACCTTATTGACTCTGTCCTGGATTACGGACCTCTGCCTGCCTTTGACCTGACTTTGGCCTGCCCCCTGTTTGGGTCAATAAACATCTGCGACTCTAGCTGTCTGCATCTGGGTCTTATCCTGAGTTTTGATAAGTGTGTGTGAGCATAGAAAGGGGGATACCTAGTCAGCTGTACAACTGAATGCATTCAACTGAAATGTGTCTTCCGCATTTAACCCAACCCCTCTGAATCAGAGAAGTGCGGGGGGCTGCCATAATCCATATCCACATCTTTGGCGCCAGGGGAACAGTTGGTTAACTGCCTTGCTCAGGGGCAGGATGACAGATGTTACCTTGTTCGCTCAGGGATTCGATACAGCAACCTTTCGGTTACTGCCCAACGCTCTAACCACTAGGTTAACTGTACGTGTGTGTGTAGGAGTGTCATTGTAGTAAATGTGAGTGTGTGGGTAGAGTCTAGTGTCGGTGCAAAAAAACATACAATAATAAAGGGGGTCAACGTAAATAGTCAGGGTGGCCACTTGATTAACTGTTCACCAGTCTTATGGCTTGGGGGTAGAAGCGGTTCACGAGACTTTTGGTCCCAGACTTGGTTCTCAGGTACTGCTTGTGGTGCGTTAGCAGAGAACAGTCAATGACTTGGGTGGCAGGAGTCCTGGGTGAACAGGGAGTACAGGAGGGGACTGACCATGAACCCATGAGGGGCCCCTGGGGGCAGCCCGTCCGGAAGTCCGGGACCCAGTTGCAGAATGAGGTGTTCAATCGCAGACTTCTTAGCTAAGTGATGAGCTTGGAGGGAACTGTGGTTTTGAACGCTGAGCTGTAGTCAGTGAATAGCATTCTCACGTAGTTGTTCCTTTTTGTCCAGGTGGGAAAGGGCAGAGTGGAGTGCAATAGAGATATATATACATATCCCAATCAATTATAGCCAGCATCTGTACATCTTGCGTCATCTGTGGATCTGTTGGGGCGGTATGCGAATTGAAATGGGTTCACAGTTTCTGGGATGATGGTGTTGACGTGAGCCATGACCAGCCTTTCAAAGCATTTCATGGCTACAGAGGTGAGTGCTACTGGGCAGTAGTCATTTAGGCACGTTACCTTGGCGTTCTTGGGTACAGGGATTATGGTGGTTTGCTTGAAACATGTAGGTATTACAGACTCGGTCAGAGAGTGGTTGAAAATGTCAGTGAAGACACTTGCCAGCTGGTCAGCACATGCTCTGAGTATGATCTCTGGTAATCTGTCTGGCCCTGCGGCCTTGTGAATGTTGACCTATTTAAATGTCTTACTCACATCAGCTAGAGAGAGTGTGATCATACCTTCCTCCGGAACACCTGGTGCTCTCACGCAGGGTTCAGTGTTGCTTGCCTAGAAGGGAGCATAGAAGGCCTTTAGCTCATCTGGTAGGCTTGTGTCATTGGGCAGCTCTCGGCTGGGTTTCCCTTTGTAATCCGTAATAATCTGAAAGCTCTGCCACATCCGATGAGCGCCAGAGCCGGTGTAGTAGGATTCAATCTTAGTCCTCTATTGACGCTTGCCTGTTTGATGGTTCATCGGAGGGCATATCGGGAATTCTTATAAACTTCCGGATTAGTGTCCCCTCCTTGAAAACAGCAGCTCTAGACTTTAGCTCAGTACAGATGTTGCCTATAATTGATTGGGATACGTATATACAGTGCCTTGCGAAAGTATTCGGCCCCCTTGAACTTTGCGACCTTTTGCCACATTTCAGGCTTCAAACATAAAGATATAAAACTGTATTTTTTTGTGAAGAATCAACAACAAGTGGGACACAATCATGAAGTGGAACAACATTTATTGGATATTTCAAACTTTTTTAACAAATCAAAAACTGAAAAATTGGGCGTGCAAAATTATTCAGCCCCCTTATGTTAATACTTTGTAGCGCCACCTTTTGCTGCGATTACAGCTGTAAGTCGCTTGGGGTATGTCTCTATCAGTTTTGCACATCGAGAGACTGACATTTTTTCCCATTCCTCCTTGCAAAACAGCTCGAGCTCAGTGAGGTTGGATGGAGAGCATTTGTGAACAGCAGTTTTCAGTTCTTTCCACAGATTCTCGATTGGATTCAGGTCTGGACTTTGACTTGTCCATTCTAACACCTGGATATGTTTATTTTTGAACCATTCCATTGTAGATTTTGCTTTATGTTTTGGATCATTGTCTTGTTGGAAGACAAATCTCCGTCCCAGTCTCAGGTCTTTTGCAGACTCCATCAGGTTTTCTTCCAGAATGGTCCTGTATTTGGCTCCATCCATCTTCCCATCAATTTTAACCATCTTCCCTGTCCCTGCTGAAGAAAAGCAGGCCCAAACCATGATGCTGCCACCACCATGTTTGACAGTGGGGATGGTGTGTTCAGCTGTGTTGCTTTTACGCCAAACATAACGTTTTGCATTGTTGCCAAAAAGTTCAATTTTGGTTTCATCTGACCAGAGCACCTTCTTCCACATGTTTGGTGTGTCTCCCAGGTGACTTGTGGCAAACTTTAAACGACACTTTTTATGGATATCTTTAAGAAATGGCTTTCTTCTTGCCACTCTTCCATAAAGGCCAGATTTGTGCAATATACGACTGATTGTTGTCCTATGGACAGAGTCTCCCACCTCAGCTGTAGATCTCTGCAGTTCATCCAGAGTGATCATGGGCCTCTTGGCTGCATCTCTGATCAGTCTTCTCCTTGTATGAGCTGAAAGTTTAGAGGGACGGCCAGGTCTTGGTAGATTTGCAGTGGTCTGATACTCCTTCCATTTCAATATTATCGCTTGCACAGTGCTCCTTGGGATGTTTAAAGCTTGGGAAATCTTTTTGTATCCAAATCCGGCTTTAAACTTCTTCACAACAGTATCTCGGACCTGCCTGGTGTGTTCCTTGTTCTTCATGATGCTCTCTGCGCTTTTAACGGACCTCTGAGACTATCACAGTGCAGGTGCATTTATTCGGAGACTTGATTACACACAGGTGGATTGTATTTATCATCATTAGTCATTTAGGTCAACATTGGATCATTCAGAGATCCTCACTGAACTTCTGGAGAGAGTTTGCTGCACTGAAAGTAAAGGGGCTGAATAATTTTGCACGCCCAATTTTTCAGTTTTTGATTTGTTAAAAAAGTTTGAAATATCCAATAAATGTCGTTCCACTTCATGATTGTGTCCCACTTGTTGTTGATTCTTCACAAAAAAATACAGTTTTATATCTTTATGTTTGAAGCCTGAAATGTGGCAAAAGGTCACAAAGTTCAAGGGGGCCGAATACTTTCGCAAGGCACTGTAAGTTCACTGTGGGGATGACGTCGTCGATGCTTTTATTAAGGAAGCCAGTGACTGATGTTGCAAACTCCTCAATGACATCAGATGAATCTCAGAATATTCCAGTCTGTGCTAATGACACAGTCCTGTAGCTTAGCATCCGCTTCATCGGACAACTTCGAATTGAGTGTGTCACTGGTACTTTCTGTTTGAGTTTTTGCTTGTAAGTAGGAATCAGGAGGATAGAGTTATGGTCCGATTTGCCAAACGGAGAGCTTTGTATGCACCTCTGTGTGTGGAGTAAAGGTGATCTAGAGATGATTTCCTGTAGCTGCACAGGTGACATGCTGGTAGAAATGAGGTAAAACGGATTTCAGCTTTCCTGCATTAAAATCACAGGCCACTAGGAGCGCTGCCTCTGGATGAGCATTTTCTTGTTTGATTATGACTCAATACAGATTGTTGAGTGCTGTCTTAGTGCCAGCATCGGATTGTGGTGCAACAACAATGGCGCTGCACTGGAAAGCAGCTGTTTTACGTGCTTTACGGATTTTACAGACTCCTGACCAATGTTGTGTATTTTTTGGCACTGATCTGAACTTTTTTTGCATACTGTTTCCGAAAGAGCTTCTGGACATCAGAACAGCTTTCACTAACCTCAATTTGGACAAGGGCTTTTACTTCAATGAGTCAGAGGCGAAAGACATATTGATTTTTCCGGACCAGGCCTAAATCCCCAAAACTCGAAGAAGGAGTAGACAACGCTGTAGAGGCTGCACACTGCACACCCTAATGAGACTACACACCAAGATGTCCACATTCAAGGCCAACACTGCACATCACTGTTTACATTATTGAGCATTTCCCTCCATGGAACCAAAGACTGACCAACCACCTGTCATCATCACTCCAAGTACTAAATACTTCAGAACCAATCAATACCTCATAACCAATCAAAAAGATCCAAGGATCAATCACAAGGAACTGTAGAACATTAGAATACTTCAAGCCTCCGAACCTTAATAAACTGCAGTTCAGATTTGATTGTCATTATTTGACAGTGATAAAATGTAAAGTCGTACATTTCCTGACCATAAATATATTTTTATTAACCACTAAGCCTTTTGTTCTTATAGGAAATTGACAATATAGTACATTTAGTTATTTCTGGCAAGGCCATTGAGTGATATCCAGCTAAAGTTCAGCCACAACCTTCTACCATTACTAGGAAACATGATGCTGCCTGATTATAGGGTGGCAGGTAGCCTAGCAGTTAATGAGTGTTGGACCAGCAACTGCAAGGTTGCTGGTTCGATTCCCCGAGCTGGCAAGGTGGAAACATCTGCTGTTCTGCCATTGAGCAAGGCATTTAACCCCCAATGGAGGGGTTTGGTTAAATGCGGAAGACAGATTTCAGTTTAATGTATTCAGTTGTGTAACTGGCTAGGTGTCTCCTAAACAATGATCTTCTTCCACAACCCCCTTTGAAGATTTCTTTATCCGTTTTCCCTCACAATGACAGCATGCATAACCAAAGGTCGTGCGAGTGGCTGCTTTGGCGTTAAGTAAAATAGACGAATGTCAGAGCAGCAAAGGTCAACATGTAATCTCCTCTTATTGTCTCGTCCACATCGGCCCACCGAGTGCCGAACGCCCAGCAGTATCGACATGTTTACAGTAACGATTTATCTTCAGGTTTATTATTCACCTCGTTGGGTCCAGTTGTAATTACAGAAGTATGTTTCTATAGTAACTAGAATTGACACAGAACACGTTTGACATAAATACTATGTTTGTTGGTCTTCTGTCTTTATGTTAACGGTTGTCAGTGGTGTACATTGTTGTTTTACTAGTTATTTCTAATCATTGTTTTGTCCATGCTGAATGAATGATACGTTTACACCAAATATAGTGTTTGTGATTCTTTAATAGTAATTATCTCATATTTTCAAATAAACAACATTATGATTGTTGATCATTGACTACTGTTTCATTTCAGAAGAGTGTCCACACCTGATACTCTCTGTTATCTGCTTGAATAATCCTGTCCAGACTAATTAATAACTGATCTGGGATTTCAGAAAGCATTTTAAAGACTACTCAGTGATATTAAGCCTCACAAAGTAAACAACATTCACGATTGGACTGACTGGGTGGGTGCCTTAGCTGTGAGGCAATAGCCAAGTCTCCAGCAAAAATAACATATTGTTTGATTACGGATATGAGTAGGGGAAGATCGGACACCACAACGATGTCTCCAATAGTTTTATAATGAGTACTATCTCTTCTCTGACCCTGGTTCAGCAGTATCGACCATTATCTGACCACGCGTCGTGTGATTTGTATTTTAATGGCTGCGGTAGTGACAGTGTCAGGGAACCCAATAGCCAATAGCCATTTACAGTCATTTGTAAACCAGATGGTGACAAAGTTTGCCTCTGTGAAGTAAGTCTAAATGTTGCAACAATTAACTACAAAATACATTGAAATCCATTTGACAGAACTACAAATGAAAGAACAGTTCCCTGATGCTAACTATTGACTATGATCTACTTCATAAATCACTCATGGGGAAAATTGCTCATCTGGAAATAAGAACGATGACGTTCAACAGTTTAGTCTGCGACAGTTTACTACCATGTGTATATGGTTTAAAATCATCTGTTTAAAACCTGAGTAGATTCACAGTTCATCCTGGCAGAATCATAAATGATAAAAACAGAGACGTTTGAATCATTTTCCTTTTGGCTGTATCTGCTGTACATAATTCACACAAGCTATTCTGACACATTTTAATTGAACTAACAGAGCATCGAACACAGTGTAATCATTAATATCTAGTCACAGTGTCCTTGTGGACACATACCATACACACTGTCCAATGAAGTCTTCTCTCACCAATCCACCGCCTATCATCATCATAATGTTGTTGATTCTTCACAAAAAAATACAGTTTTATATCTTTATGTTTGAAGCCTGAAATGTGGCAAAAGGTCACAAAGTTCAAGGGGGCCGAATACTTTCGCAAGGCACTGTAAGTTCACTGTGGGGATGACGTCGTCGATGCTTTTATTAAGGAAGCCAGTGACTGATGTTGCAAACTCCTCAATGACATCAGATGAATCTCAGAATATTCCAGTCTGTGCTAATGACACAGTCCTGTAGCTTAGCATCCGCTTCATCGGACAACTTCGAATTGAGTGTGTCACTGGTACTTTCTGTTTGAGTTTTTGCTTGTAAGTAGGAATCAGGAGGATAGAGTTATGGTCCGATTTGCCAAACGGAGAGCTTTGTATGCACCTCTGTGTGTGGAGTAAAGGTGATCTAGAGATGATTTCCTGTAGCTGCACAGGTGACATGCTGGTAGAAATGAGGTAAAACGGATTTCAGCTTTCCTGCATTAAAATCACAGGCCACTAGGAGCGCTGCCTCTGGATGAGCATTTTCTTGTTTGATTATGACTCAATACAGATTGTTGAGTGCTGTCTTAGTGCCAGCATCGGATTGTGGTGCAACAACAATGGCGCTGCACTGGAAAGCAGCTGTTTTACGTGCTTTACGGATTTTACAGACTCCTGACCAATGTTGTGTATTTTTTGGCACTGATCTGAACTTTTTTTGCATACTGTTTCCGAAAGAGCTTCTGGACATCAGAACAGCTTTCACTAACCTCAATTTGGACAAGGGCTTTTACTTCAATGAGTCAGAGGCGAAAGACATATTGATTTTTCCGGACCAGGCCTAAATCCCCAAAACTCGAAGAAGGAGTAGACAACGCTGTAGAGGCTGCACACTGCACACCCTAATGAGACTACACACCAAGATGTCCACATTCAAGGCCAACACTGCACATCACTGTTTACATTATTGAGCATTTCCCTCCATGGAACCAAAGACTGACCAACCACCTGTCATCATCACTCCAAGTACTAAATACTTCAGAACCAATCAATACCTCATAACCAATCAAAAAGATCCAAGGATCAATCACAAGGAACTGTAGAACATTAGAATACTTCAAGCCTCCGAACCTTAATAAACTGCAGTTCAGATTTGATTGTCATTATTTGACAGTGATAAAATGTAAAGTCGTACATTTCCTGACCATAAATATATTTTTATTAACCACTAAGCCTTTTGTTCTTATAGGAAATTGACAATATAGTACATTTAGTTATTTCTGGCAAGGCCATTGAGTGATATCCAGCTAAAGTTCAGCCACAACCTTCTACCATTACTAGGAAACATGATGCTGCCTGATTATAGGGTGGCAGGTAGCCTAGCAGTTAATGAGTGTTGGACCAGCAACTGCAAGGTTGCTGGTTCGATTCCCCGAGCTGGCAAGGTGGAAACATCTGCTGTTCTGCCATTGAGCAAGGCATTTAACCCCCAATGGAGGGGTTTGGTTAAATGCGGAAGACAGATTTCAGTTTAATGTATTCAGTTGTGTAACTGGCTAGGTGTCTCCTAAACAATGATCTTCTTCCACAACCCCCTTTGAAGATTTCTTTATCCGTTTTCCCTCACAATGACAGCATGCATAACCAAAGGTCGTGCGAGTGGCTGCTTTGGCGTTAAGTAAAATAGACGAATGTCAGAGCAGCAAAGGTCAACATGTAATCTCCTCTTATTGTCTCGTCCACATCGGCCCACCGAGTGCCGAACGCCCAGCAGTATCGACATGTTTACAGTAACGATTTATCTTCAGGTTTATTATTCACCTCGTTGGGTCCAGTTGTAATTACAGAAGTATGTTTCTATAGTAACTAGAATTGACACAGAACACGTTTGACATAAATACTATGTTTGTTGGTCTTCTGTCTTTATGTTAACGGTTGTCAGTGGTGTACATTGTTGTTTTACTAGTTATTTCTAATCATTGTTTTGTCCATGCTGAATGAATGATACGTTTACACCAAATATAGTGTTTGTGATTCTTTAATAGTAATTATCTCATATTTTCAAATAAACAACATTATGATTGTTGATCATTGACTACTGTTTCATTTCAGAAGAGTGTCCACACCTGATACTCTCTGTTATCTGCTTGAATAATCCTGTCCAGACTAATTAATAACTGATCTGGGATTTCAGAAAGCATTTTAAAGACTACTCAGTGATATTAAGCCTCACAAAGTAAACAACATTCACGATTGGACTGACTGGGTGGGTGCCTTAGCTGTGAGGCAATAGCCAAGTCTCCAGCAAAAATAACATATTGTTTGATTACGGATATGAGTAGGGGAAGATCGGACACCACAACGATGTCTCCAATAGTTTTATAATGAGTACTATCTCTTCTCTGACCCTGGTTCAGCAGTATCGACCATTATCTGACCACGCGTCGTGTGATTTGTATTTTAATGGCTGCGGTAGTGACAGTGTCAGGGAACCCAATAGCCAATAGCCATTTACAGTCATTTGTAAACCAGATGGTGACAAAGTTTGCCTCTGTGAAGTAAGTCTAAATGTTGCAACAATTAACTACAAAATACATTGAAATCCATTTGACAGAACTACAAATGAAAGAACAGTTCCCTGATGCTAACTATTGACTATGATCTACTTCATAAATCACTCATGGGGAAAATTGCTCATCTGGAAATAAGAACGATGACGTTCAACAGTTTAGTCTGCGACAGTTTACTACCATGTGTATATGGTTTAAAATCATCTGTTTAAAACCTGAGTAGATTCACAGTTCATCCTGGCAGAATCATAAATGATAAAAACAGAGACGTTTGAATCATTTTCCTTTTGGCTGTATCTGCTGTACATAATTCACACAAGCTATTCTGACACATTTTAATTGAACTAACAGAGCATCGAACACAGTGTAATCATTAATATCTAGTCACAGTGTCCTTGTGGACACATACCATACACACTGTCCAATGAAGTCTTCTCTCACCAATCCACCGCCTATCATCATCATAATGTCCATGCCAGTTCATACAGTGAGGACATTTTGATCATTCATGTTCTTCGGTTAGAAGCGGGGGTTTGTGGCACGCATCCAATCAACCCCCACTGTTCCTGCACGGCTCTCTACTCAGCAGGTTACCCCTGCTATGTGGCCTGCATCCATTTTGGTCATGTCCTGGGGTGTGGACTGTGTGTGTGGTGGGGGAAGGGGTGGGTTTGCGGTTGGGTTGGGTGGGTGGGTGGGTGGGATGTGTGGTGTGTGTGTGTTTGCACAAGTGTATGTGTGTATTTTTCCCAGCCCCTGGACTGCTTGGCACTAAGCTCAGTCTCCTCTCCTGGCTGTTTAGAATCATTAATGTTCTCCAAACGGCTCAGTGCTCCCGCATCCTGCAGAGTACAGTGGACTGTAACACATAGCCTGTTGGGAAGCTGATAAAAACCCAGGGAGCTGGGGGATTTGGAAATAGAATCAAAGTCCAGCTTTAAAAAAAAAAAGACTGCATTCGATCTTTCCTGCACTGCTCCTTATGAAGATGTGAGAAAAATAGAGAGAAGGAGGAAGAGGGAAAGCGGGAGATGGAAAACATGAAGTTGGTCAGATACGCTTGGTTGACTGTTTGGGGAAGTCATATCAGACTCTGTAATGGGAATTTGTGATGGGACCCAGAGATGAGCGAAGAGCAGAAGTCTGTTTTCTCTCTCTCTCTCTCTCTCCCTCTCTCTTTTTCACACTCACAGATGGACCTCCAAATGTTTTGGGGGAGGAGGACGCTCATCGTGTTGGTAGCGAGGGTATATTTGGAAGTGAAACAGACAGTGTGGGACATGAAACAGACCACTGTTGTTGCTCACTGCTGATGCACAAGGGACCATCATGCAGACTGTGGCTTGTTGCTCATCATAGCCACTCATTCACCGCCCAGCATAACAAACTTCAGTCAGAGTCAGGATCATTAGTCTAATGGTTGATTTGATATATTGATTGTAAATAAAGGACAGATTGATCAGTGGGCTCATTTTGTGTCCTTTAGGGCTGCTATATTATTGCACCTTTCACATATACTACTGAAACCAGCCAAGTATGGGTAGCTGCAGCCCAATATGGCGACCGGAATATGGCCGAGTGGTTGTGTTGAAAGGAGTGGGTGTATGGAAAGCAAATCAGCTAATTGGGCAGATTTGTTGCCTCTCAAGACCGTTTTGAGTGGCTGATTGGGCTGCACAACTAAAGTGGCCATCTTTTTCCCTCCCATGATTTTATTTCAAGTAGGATAGCAGCCTACACAAGAAATAACTAATATTGATAACCATCTAGTCATCTTGATACACACATACAGTCTACTACTCAATGGGGAGGGCATGAACGTCAAGAACACCTGGACACAGTGCTCTTCACTCCCGCTTGCCAAGTACTGTTAACAGTGTGGGAAGTAACAGTATACCCATAATCAGTACTTTTTTATTTTTTTTAATTGTCAGTTTTATAACTGAAAATTATTACAATTATTTGTGTAAAACGTACAATGAAATAGGACTCAGAATCCTGTGGCTTCAAAAGTCCAAACTCTTGTGCTCCAAAAAAAAATCTCAATAAAACATAGCTCAATCAAAACCGTCTAACCGATAACAGTCTTTTTGACACACCCACTCCTTTCCACACGCCCACTACTTTCCTTGACTCTCAAAGCACTCCATGATGATGGAAGTGATAGTTGTTTAGCTCAGTTACCTTTGCTTTCTTGGGAACAGGAACAATGGTTGAAGCATGTGGGAACAGCAGACTGGGATTGAATATGTCCATAAACACACCAGCCAGCTGGTCTGCGCATGCTCTGAGGACGCGGCTGGGTATGCCGTCTGGGCCTGCAGCCTTGCGAGGGTTAACACGTTTAAATGTTTTACTCAAGTCGGCTGCAGTGAAGGAGAGTCCGCAGGTTTTGGTAGCGGGCTGTGTCAGTGGCACTGTATTGTCCTCAACGCGAGCAAAGAAGTTGTTTAGTCTGTCTGGGAGCAAGACATCCTGGTACGCAACGGGGCAGGTTTTCTTTTTGTAATCCGTGATTGACTGTAGACCCTGCCACATACCTCTTCTCTACTTGGTCTCTATACTGACGCTTAATATAATGTTTACATACCCTACATTACTCACCTCATATGTACAGTGCCTTGCGAAAGTATTCAGCCCCCTTGAACTTTGCGACCTTTTGCCACAGTTCAGGCTTCAAACATAAAGATATAAAACTGTATTTTTTTGTGAAGAATCAACAACAAGTGGGACACAATCATGAAGTGGAACGACATTTATTGGATATTTCAAACTTTTTTAACAAATCAAAAACTGAAAAATTGGGCGTGCAAAATTATTCAGCCCCCTTAAGTTAATACATTGTAGCGCCACCTTTTGCTGCGATTACAGCTGTAAGTCGCTTGGGGTATGTCTCTATCAATTTTGCACATCGAGAGACTGAATTTTTTTCCCATTCCTCCTTGCAAAACAGCTCGAGCTCAGTGAGGTTGGATGGAGAGCATTTGTGAACAGCAGTTTTCAGTTCTTTCCACAGATTCTCGATTGGATTCAGGTCTGGACTTTGACTTGGCCATTCTAACACCTGGATATGTTTATTTTTGAACCATTCCATTGTAGATTTTGCTTTATGTTTTGGATCATTGTCTTGTTGGAAGACAAATCTCCGTCCCAGTCTCAGGTCTTTTGCAGACTCCATCAGGTTTTCTTCCAGAATGGTCCTGTATTTGGCTCCATCCATCTTCCCATCAATTTTAACCATCTTCCCTGTCCCTGCTGAAGAAAAGCAGGCCCAAACCATGATGCTGCCACCACCATGTTTGACAGTTGGGATGGTGTGTTCAGCTGTGTTGCTTTTACGCCAAACATAACGTTTTGCATTGTTGCCAAAAAGTTCAATTTTGGTTTCATCTGACCAGAGCACCTTCTTCCACATGTTTGGTGTGTCTCCCAGGTGGCTTGTGGCAAACTTTAAACAACACTTTTTTATGGATATCTTTAAGAAATGGCTTTCTTCTTGCCACTCTTCCATAAAGGCCAGATTTGTGCAATATACGACTGATTGTTGTCCTATGGACAGAGTCTCCCACCTCAGCTGTAGATCTCTGCAGTTCATCCAGAGTGATCATGGGCCTCTTGGCTGCATCTCTGATCAGTCTTCTCCTTGTATGAGCTGAAAGTTTAGAGGGACGGCCAGGTCTTGGTAGATTTGCAGTGGTCTGATACTCCTTCCATTTCAATATTATCGCTTGCACAGTGCTCCTTGGGATGTTTAAAGCTTGGGAAATCTTTTTGTATCCACCTGCCTGGTGTGTTCCTTGTTCTTCATGATGCTCTCTGCGCTTTTGACGGACCTCTGAGACTATCACAGTGCAGGTGCATTTATACGGAGACTTGATTACACACAGGTGGATTGTATTTATCATCATTAGTCATTTAGGTCAACATTGGATCATTCAGAGATCCTCACTGAACTTCTGGAGAGAGTTTGCTGCACTGAAAGTAAAGGGGCTGAATAATTTTGCACGCCCAATTTTTCAGTTTTTGATTTGTTAAAAAAGTTTGAAATATCCAATAAATGTCGTTCCACTTCATGATTGTGTCCCACTTGTTGTTGATTCTTCACAAAAAAATACAGTTTTATATCTTTATGTTTGAAGCCTGAAATGTGGTAAAAGGTCGCAAAGTTCAAGGGGGCCGAATACTTTCGCAAGGCACTGTATATACTGTACTCTATGCCATTTACTGCATCTTGCCATCTTTATGTAATACATGTATCACTAGCCACTTTAAACAATGACTCTTTTATATGTTTACATACCCTACATTTCTCATCTCATATGTATATACTGTACTCGATACCATCTACTGCATCTTGCCTATGCCGTTCTGTACCATCACTCATTCATATATCTTTATGTACATATTCTTCATCCCTTTACACTTGTGTAAATAAGGTAGTTATTGTGAAATTGTTAGGTTAGATTACTCGTTGGTTATTACTGCAGTGTCGGAACTAGAAGCACATGCATTTCGCTACACTCGCATTAACATCTGCATGTAACAAATACAATTTGTTTGATTTGATTTGACACACCCACTCGCCCATACTCCGGTCACCATATTAGGCTGCAGCTACCCCCTTCTCAATCCAGCAGGAACCACTAGCAGAAACCAGATTTCCATATCAGAGGTAGGTAAGGGCCCTGGAGTTCTTTTGACATGGATGCTTCTAGGCTGATTTCATGCAAGAGAGGGAAGCTGAGGAATGGACATGTTTGGCAAGGGATAGTGTCATGATGAGTACTGACATACCTACTGACTAAATACAGTAACAAGAGTTTGGTTAGGCAATTGAATATGACTATGTTCTCTTACCACAGGAACAAGCCAAGCCATGCTGATGTGTCCCGACAGATGACAGGTCTCTGATCAGTGCGGTTATGGGCAGACCTGCACAGCAGCTTCAAAACTTCCCTCTCTACTGATCTGGTGTCAGGGGTCTGGGATGAGAGGATGAGGGTAATTTAAGGCAGGGGGAGGTGGGTTACAGAGGGTAATGGCACACATGGGACTGCCAGACACACACACACGCACGCGCATACAAACACACACAAACACACACACGTACAGACCCCCCCCCCCCCCACACACACACACGCACACACACCAACACTTACTCCTACATACTTTGCAAGCACTGCACGTTTGGCCACGCGCTCCCTCTGCCCTCTGACATAAAACAATGGCACCCTTGTTGCTGCTCACAAGGGGGAGTCATTAAAAGTGAACACTGCTGTGACATACCAGGTGGAGATCAATGGAGGCTGCAGCATACATGAAGAGATGGCAGCTCAATGGAAACACACTCCTAGCTTTGAAGCTGACACTGTCAGCTACTGCATACAGCTGAACCAGGCGACATTGTAATCATTTTTATTTATATATTTTTTTAAAGTGAACCCAATGAGCAAGGTGCAGTATAAAGACCTGCAATGCCTTTTAAATTCAGCCTAGAGTTCTTTAGGATATGGTTTCTATTGTAAAAGAGAATGACTTAGAGACCTGGTTAAACAAAGATTATACAGTGTCCAGGATGTACAATGTCAACAAATTAATCCGTCTGATTTCCATATAAATGTGTAATACTGTTGCCACAAAACTGCTTAGATAATGTTATATCCTTCCTTCTCAAGTGTCTTGTTGTATAAAGCCAGTGGAACCATGCCATTTCGAAACTGGTGTAAGGTGCGCCCAGTTTAAGTCTAATCTCCTGTGTGTTTAGGCCAAATATTGTCCCCTTCTTCCAATCCACACTCAGGGGTGGACAGCTCCATTACAACTCCCATAGCCGGAGGCATTGTCTCTCCCCAGCCGTCCACTGCACTCTGTAGACGTAAATAAAAGCACAGGTTTTTATTTCGACTGGGGATGAAATATTCATGGCATATATTTTATTCACAGGCCAAGCCGCTACTGCTACACCGGTGCAGCTCTACAGCTGTTGCAGTCAGGTTTTCGGGAAAGGCTGTGGTTTCTCTCTCTCTCTCTGTGTGTGTGTATTGTTTACATATGCCCTTAAGAGACAATACATTTCACTTCAAAAACTGCAGGATGTATCAGAATATATAAATATCTCATTCATGTGTATGTGGTGTACAACTACCTCCCTCCCCCCAACGCATACAAATATACACACGTGCGCACATGCACACACACACACACACACACACACACACACACACACACACACACACACACACACACACACACACACACACACACACACACACACACACACACACACACACTGTGTTCACAGCCTTTGAAACAACCGCAGAGCGATACAAAACTGTGTTTTTATTCAAGACCTGTATGCATTTAATTCTGTCTTGCGTTTTTTGTTGTTGTTTTGTGTATCGTCTGGAGAGGGATGTTTTGACACTGTATACAGTCACTCGTATTATCCCGTTTTTAGGAGACTTTACAGGATATTTTCAGATCTGAAAGACTGTATCAGGTTATTCACACTATCCCACCGACCATGGGGTTTGATTACTGGCATATAACCTCAGTGACTGTAAACAGCGAAGCAGAGACAAGACTAATAACTGGCTTGTTTTGTTTCTATTTAGAATTTAAAATATGACAATTGCTTCTCCACTTGGAAAGCCGGTATTAACACCCCTGGGAAAAGACAGGGAATTACTCAGATGGAAGCAGAGTAGAAATGATTTACAGGATTCACCTTGACTTTTAAAATGTTTTGTTACTTTACAGCCTTAATCTAAAATGTATTAAATTGTTTTTCCCCCTCATTAATCTACACACAATACCCCATAATGACAAAGCAAAAACAGTTTTTATTTCAATTTTTGCAAATTATACTAAAAATAAATGGAAAAATCACATTTACATAAGTATTCAGACCATTTACTCAGTATTTTGTTGAAGCACAGCGATTACAGCTTCAAGACTTCTTGGGTATGACGATAGAAGCTTGGCACACCTGTATTTGGGGAGATTCTCGCATTCTTCTCTGCAGATCCTCTCAAACTATGTCAGGTTGGATGGAGAGCAGTGGTGCACATCTATTTTCAGGTCTCTCCAGAGAAGTTCGATCTGGTTCAAGTCCGGGCTCTGGCTGGGCTACTCAAGGACATTCAGAGACTTGTTCGGAAGCCACTCCTGCGTTGTCTTGGCTCTGTGCTTAAGGTCGTTGTCCTGTTGGAAGAAAAAACATCACCCCAATCTCGCTCTGGAGCAGGTTTTCATCAATGATCTTTATGTACCTTGCTCCGTTCATCTTTCCCTCGATCCTGACTAGTCTCCCTGTCCCTGCCTCTGAAAAACATCCCCACAGCATGATGCTGCCACCACCATGCTTCACCGCAGGGATGGTGCCAGGTTTCCTCCAGACGTGACGCTTGGCATACAGGCTCTTTGTGGTTGAATCTGTGTTTGAAATGCACTGCTTAGATGAGGCTCCCGAGTGGTGCAGTGGTCTAAGGCACTGTATCTCAGTGCTAGAGGCATCACTACAGACCCTATTTTAATTCCAGGCTGTATCACAACTGGCTGTGATTGGGAGTCCCATAGGGCGGTGCACAATTGGTCTGGGTTTGGCCGGGTTAGGCTGTCATTGTAAATAAGAATTTGTTCTTAACTGACTTGCCTAGTTAAAGATAATTGTATGTGTGGAGTACATAGATGAGGTAGTCATTCATTGTAATGATTCTCTTCTTCGTCTGAGGAAGAGTAGTCAAGATCGGACCAATATGCAGCGTGGTAAGTGTCCATGTGAATTTATTAGAACTGAACACACAAAACAAAATAACAAAGTGAATGAAAGAAACGAAACAGTCCTGTCAGGTGAAACAACACACTAAACAGAAAATAACTACCCACAACTCAAGGGCGAAACCAGGCTGCCTAAGTATGGTTCTCAATCAGAGACAACGATTGACAGCTGCCTCTGATTGGGAACCATACCAGGCCAAACACATAGAAATACAAACATAGAACAAAACATAGAATACCCCACCCACACCCTGACCAAACTAAAAATAGAAACATACAAAGCAATCTACGGTCAGGCCTTGACATTCATGTTAAACACTATGATTGTAAACAGAGTGAGCACGTGTTATTTGTTAAACCGGTTTTTATTCCTGAACTTATTTGGCTTGCCATAACAAATTGTTTGAATACTTATTGACTCAAGACATTTCAGCTTTTCATTTTTTATTAATTTGTAAATATTTCTAAAAACATCATTCCACTTTGACAAATTCAGGTTGTAACGCAAGAAAACATGGAAAAAGTCAAGTGGTGTGAATACTTTCTGAAGGCATTGTATGTTTGTAAATTAATTTGATCAAGCTATGTAGCCTATTGATTAATAAAGAAAACAAACATGTTTTTTTTGTTTTTTTTGTAATTCTAGTCAACTAGTAGTTGACTTCAGCTAGCCAGCAAGATAGATTCCCAATTTCCCAACCTCATAATTAGCAACCAAGCCATTTCAGGCTATCAATCAAGTTAGAGTAGCTTGTCTAACTGTAATGGCTGGCATGCCTGCTGGCAAGGTTGCTAGACTTTTAAAAAAGCAAGCAATTACTAAATGTACTGAATAAGACTCACGTTCCTTTAAATCTTTTACCCAGATTTAATCAGAGACGCAAAGAGGCATATTGAGTTTCTTAAAAAAGAGAACAACCAATCAGGAGGATACAGACAGCTCAAGAGGTATGCTTAGATATGCAGAAAAATACTTGGTTTAAATGTAATCTGGCACCTTATGATCATACCATGATATTTGTGTATTAATATTGATTCCGTGATATGTGATATGTGTATTTATGAGGTGTGTTATAATCACCATGTTCTGGGTTGAAATGTGGACATAATATCCTGGGCATGTTAGTGTAGTATATTGTGATGTGTGATATACAACAGTCAGAATGACAATTCAACAGGTAAAGAGGTATGCTTAGGTAACCTGTGCAGAAAAATAGACTTATATATTTTTACATACATTAGACATAATGATTATGGCTCTAGATTGCAAGAAAAAGCAGTTTCAGGTTTTAGATTTTTTTAAAGTTCTCTTCCATCCCCCCACTCCATCCTCCCATACTTCGTGACCCCTCTAAAATAACGGGTGCATGACGCCCCTGGACCAGCTGGTCATCGGTGGCACTGAAAACAGAACAGCAGAGCAGCACTCTGCGTAGCATCTCTGATTAGCTAAACCGGTGCAAATGGGCATCCTGTTCTAACAGTGCATGATAATGAGAAGTCTAAATCAATATCAGTGAGGCGAGGGCGAGCAGAAGAGCCCTGAAACAGGGCCAAATCACTGCTCCTTCACAATGGGCTCATTAAAGCCTTAGGTTACTGCAGGCCGTCATCACTGGGATCTATAGCAGCCTGCCCACCCACCCAGACTCTCTCGCACACAGGCACACACACACAGGCACACACACACACACAGGCACGCACGCACGCACTCACGCACACACACACACACACACACACACACACACACACACACACACACACACACACACACACACACACACACACACACACACACACACACACACACACACACACACACACACACACACACCCTTGTTCACCCCCACTTCCCCATGATATACGTGGCTATGCGAGGTCATAGTGGTCAGGCTGATACTGATACTCTCCTATGCAGTGGAGGATGCATGCAGAGGTGATGTGGAGGATAGAGCATCCTCGCTGCATGGGGGGTCTTGACTGGGGTTGAATTAGGAAATGAAGGGAATTGGTTACAGCAGCGTGTTCACATCATACCTATTCTGTTCATAGTGGAATGTGTGAGTTGTTTTACAGCATTTGTGTATGTGACAAGTATGTGAGTGAATATGTGTATATGCATAAATCTGTCTGTGTGAATGCCTTTCAGCATGTCACATACAATTGCTAAAAACGTTAACATGGTCAGCCTTAACAGCACAAACAACAACTAGCTAAATGCATTGAGTGAGGGATTTGGCATTAGGTCAGAAAATTATGGGGAGAATGGGAGAGTATGCTCGGTGAAGCTGCCATAAGCCTAATTATTTAAATAGGCTCAGTCTCCTCTGTACAGACGAGTAGCTGCTCCCCGTTTGGAAAAACTCATCTCTCTTTCTCTTTAAGTCTGTCTATCTCGCAGTATGTATGTGTATTGTACAGTATAGTAAAATACTGTATGTCTCTCTGTGTGTCTGTGTGTGTGTGTCTTGCTCTCTCCCTCAGTCACGCCCTCTCAGTCTCTCTGTCTGTTTCTGTCTCTATCCTCTACCCTTCCAACCCCCTTCCCACCTCCCCTCTCAGCCCCTCTGTCTGTTTCGGACTCAATCACTCTCTACCCCTCTATTTTGTTTTTGAGCTTGCCTCTGACTTCCATTATGTGTTCTCTCTTTTTTTTTTTTTATCCACTCTCTCCAGTGATGGAGCCTCGTTACTGGAACGACATCCGTGCTTGTTTACAATAATACAGGTGCAATATCCTCTGTTTCAGATGCTGGGGAAATCAGTGTGGCACATGGCTGACAACTACCTCTGCTGAGATGTCACGTCCAGCTTGCCTTCCCATCAGCACGGTGTCAGAGAGTTCACCAGTGTTTCTGTATGTGTGTGTGTGTGTGTGTGTGTGTGTGTGTTACTGTGGGTGTGTGCGTGTGTTTCTAAATTGTTTTACAACTTCTAAATTGTATTTCACTTGACCCTTTCTTCTGGGAGCCATCGGAAACCCCCACTGATCACTGTAACACCAGTGTACTGCAACATATTCTCACTGTAGTAAATGAGAGTTGGTCTTTGTGTGACTCCAGTGGAGGGAGGGAGAGGGTGAGTGGGAGAGCGAGAGAAAGTAAGAGAGAGAGAGGAAGATAGAGCAAGAGCGTGTGAGAGAGAGTGAGAATGAGAGAGAGAGAGAGAGAGAGAGAGAGAGAGGGAGAGAGACTGGAGAGAGAGAGAGAGAGAGAGAGAGAGAGAGAGAGAGAGAGAGACTGGAGGAACAGAGAGGATTATGAGAATGTGCTGAGATAAAGTGAAGCGAGAGATCTGAGGAAAAGACAGTCAGAGAACAGAGGAAGAGATACAGAGAACACAGGAGGATAAAAGAGTGGCGACACCCACCATTACAGTACAGACTGTTAGGGTGTATGTGTATGTGTATGTGTGTGTGTGTGTGTGTGTGTGCATGTGCGCATGTGCGTGTGCATGCGTGTTTATGTGCATTTGTACATGCACGCCTGGGTGTGTGCCTGCGTCTGTGCATAAGTGTCCTTGCTGGTGGATTCTTCATTGAGTGTGTGTGCGCCCTGACTTACATCATACGCAAGGGCACCTTTGAAGTCCATACAGTCCAATCTTGGGTACACGTATCTACCAAAGCCTAAGAAACTTCCTGGCCTCTTGCTACAGAGATAGCATGTTTATATCCACCTTAATCTCTGCTTAGGAGCAAAGCATTATTCAAGAGACTATCTTCTTCCAAACACTGGTATGGGCTCATTGGTAGCACAGTTACAGTCCAACAGGCTGCAACTCTATCAACTGGGTGAATAAGGTTATCTCAGGTGCATTGGCTATTCTAATACAGACTACAACATTATTGTACACCCGCACCGACCATCACCGTTTAATGGACATCTATCTACATTCATTTTGGGGAATCCTTAAAGGGTGACCACACTTCCTGATTTGGCCTCGTTTTAGATTTGGTTAATTAAGAAACGCTATCGGCCATGACAGAATTCAAGTGTGAGTTGGTTTCAGGGTGGGGTTCGATGTTGGTGTCTTGTGTGTGTCCGCTGGTGGGAAGAGTAAGCCAAACTATTTAGCCAATTAGCTTCAGCTGTCTGGTGTGCAACCGTGGCAAAGTTGGTTTGGCTTTGGATACCCTATCTCTGGGGCTAGTTAGAGTGTCAATAAATGAGACAATATAAATATATGTTCTACACCTTTTAGTTTTCTCATTAAATGCTTTCAATATTTGTATATGAATTTCTACAATTTATAGTTGGTTTGAGGTTTTTATGTCATTTAAATTTGTAGCTATTGGAATTTGTACACATTGTCTCATGTACATTGTGTAATATATCTATGGTCCCTTACTAGCCCCATAAGGATATCCAAACCAAATTTACCACAGCATTACGATTGGGTCGTGTGCAGCTGCACTCCAAACTGAGCATTACTTGTTTGCTGCCAGCTATGGGCATGTTGACAGAATTGAAACAAACCCAACCTTCACTTACATTGTAATGCAGTCATGACAACAAGCCTCACAAAACTCAGTTTTGGATGAAATTGACATTATGACAAAATAAATCCTATTTGCACTTTGTAGTCAATTTTGACCATAGAATATATATTTTATATCGACGCCACATATATTGTTTTCTAAATGAGAAGTTGGTTTTTAGGGGCAGTTGCTCTTTGACATAATCGATAATAGCATTAGCCATCAATTCACATCCTTACTCTGACCAAGCCTTTCTCCTCTTACTCTCTTGGAATAAAGGTGCTATCTAGAACTAAATAGGGTTATTCGACTGTCCCCATAGGATAACCCTTTGAAGAACCCCTTTTGGTTCCAGGTAGAACTGTTTTGGTTCCAGATGAAGTTCTACATGGAACCAAAAAGGGTTCTCCTATGGGGACAGTTGCAGAACCTATTTGGAACCCTTTTTTTCTAAAGGGATCAAAATGTACTGTGGGGGAGGGGTGGTCCAAATTAAGGGGGAGGTTTGTCCAAAAAAAATTGTCGCTTTGGGGAGGGTTGTGTGTTTGGTTTTTTGGACATGACCAAAAGTTTAAGAGCAGCTACTAATTCAAGGGTTTTTCTTTATTTTTACTATTTTCTACATTGTAGACTAATAGTGAAGACATCAAAACTATAAAAAATAATACATAAGGAATCATGTAGTAAACAAAAAAGTGTTCAAATGTATTTTATATTTGAGATTCTTCAAAGTAGCCACCCTTTGCCTTGATGACAGCTTTGCACACTTGGCATTCTCTCAAACAGCTTCATGAGGTAGTCACCTGGAATGCATTTCAATTAACAGGTGTGCCTTGTTAAAAGTTAATTTGCATAATGTCTTTCCTTCTTAGTGCGTTTGAGCCAATCAGTTGTGTTGTGACAATGTAGGTGTGGTATACAGAAGATATCCCTATTTGGTAAAAGACCAAGTCCATATTATGGCAATAACATCTCAAATAAGCAAAGAGAAATGACAGACCATCATTACTTTAAGATATGAAGGTCAGTCAATCTGGAAAATGGCAAGAACTTTGAAAGTTTCTTCAAGTGGAGTGGCAAAAACCCTCAAGCGCTATGATGTTACTTGCTCTCATGAGGACTGCCACAGGAAACGAAGACTCCTCTGCTGCAGGATAAGTTCATTACAGTTAACTGCACCTCAGATTGCAGCCAAAATATATGCTTCACAGAGTTCAAGTAACAGACACATCTCAACATCAACTGTTCAGAGGAGACTGCATGAATCAGGCCTTCATGGTCAAATTACTTTAAAGAAACCACTACTAAAGGACACCAATAAGAAGAAGAGACATGCTTGGGCCAAGAAAAACGAGCAATGGACATTAGACCGGTGGAAATCTGTCCTTTGGTCTGATGAGTCCAAATTTTTGTATTTTGGTTCCAAACTCCATGTCTTTGTGAGATGCAGAGTAGGTGAATGGATGATCTCCACATGTGAGGTTCCCAACGTGAATCATGGAGGAAGAAGTGTGATGGTTTGGGGGTGCTTTGCTGGTGACACTGTTGGTGATTTCCTTAGAATTCAAGGCACACTTAACCAGCATGGCTACCACAGCATTCTGCAGCGATATGCCATCCCATCTGGTTTGCGCTTAGTGGGACTATCATTTGTTGTTCAACAGGACAATAACCCAAAACACACCTCCAGGCTGTGTAAGGGCTATTTGACCAAGAAGGAGAGTGATGGCGTGCTGCATCAGATGACCTGGCCTCCACAATCACCCGACCTGGGATGAGTTGGACAGAGAGGTGAAGGAAAAGCAGCCAACAAGTGCTCAGCATATGTGAGAACTCCTTCAAGACTCTTGGAAAAGCTTTCCTTGTGAAACTGGTTGAGAGAATGCCAAGAGTGTGCAAAGCTGTCATCAATACAAAGGGTGGCTACTTTGAAGAATCTCAAATATAAAATATATATAGATTTGTTTAACACTTTTTTTTCGATTACCACATGATTCCACATGATTCCACATTACCACATGATTCCATACGCGTTAGTTCACAGTTTTGGCTAAAACTTAACAAAATGTGGAATAAAGTCAAGGGGTCTGAATACTTTCTGAAATGCACAGTATGCAAGTGTATATGTATTTATGTAAAAAAAAGTAGGGACCAAAATGGAAATAAATCCCCAACTAAGGTTGTTCAATCCCAGTCACTTTTAAAATATTTTTTATCTACACACAATACCCCATAATGACAAAGAAAATAAAGGCTTTTTCATTTTTTAAATAATATCACATTTACATAAGTGTTCAGACCCTTTACTCAGTACTTTGTTGAAGCACCTTTTGCAGCGATTGCAGCCTCAAGTCTTCTTAGGTATGATGCTACAAGCTTGGCACACCTGTATTTGGGGAGTTTCTCGCATTTTTCTCTGCAGATCCTCTCAAGCTCTGTCATGTTAGATAGGGAGACTCTTTGCACAGATATTTTCTCTCCAGAGATGTTCGATCTGGTTCAAGGCTCTGGCTGGGCCACTCAAGGACATTCAGAGACTTAACCCGAAGCCACTAATGTGTTGTCTTGGCTGTGTGCTTTGGTCGTTGTCCTCCTGGAAGGTGAACCTTCGCCCCAGTCTGAGGTCCTGAGCGCACTGGAGCAGGTTTTCATCTTTCCCTCGATCCTGACTAGTCTCCCAGTCCCTACAACTGATAAACATTCCCACAGCATGATGCTGCCACCACCATGCTTCACCATAGGGATGGTGCCAGGTTTACTTCAGACGTGACACTTGGCATTCAGACCAAAGAGTTCAATCTTGGTTTTAGGTGCCTTTTGGCAAACTCCAAGCGGGCTGTCATGTACTTTTACTGAGAAGTGGCTTCCGTCAGGCCACTCTACCCTAAAGGCCTGATTGGTGGAGTGCTGAAATGGTTGTCTTTCTGGAAGGTTCTACCATCGCCACAAAAGATCTCTGGAGCTCTGTTACTTCCCTGACCAAGGCCCTTCTCCCCCGATTGCTCAGTTTGGCCGGGCGGCCAGCTCTTGGAAGAGTCTTGTTGGTTCCAAACTTTTTTAATTTAAGAATGATGGAGACCACAATGTTCTTGAGGACCTTCAATGCTATAAAAAAAATGTTGGTACCCTTCCCCAGATCTGTGTCTTGACACAATCCTGTTTCGGAGCTCTACGGACAATTTCTTCGACCTCATGGCTTGATTTTTGCTCTGACATGCACTCTCAACTGTGGAACCTTATATAGACAGGTGAGTGCCTTTCCAAATCATGTCCAATCAATTGAATTTACCACAGGTGGACTCCAATCAACAATCAAGTTGTAGAAACTTCTCAAGGATGATCAATGGAAACAGGATGCAGCTGAGCTCAATTTCGAGCCTCATAGTAAAGGGTCTGAATATTTATGCAAATAAGGTATTTTTTTATTTTTTTATCATACATTTGCAAAAAAATGATTGCTTTGTAATTTTCTCTTTGCCATTATGTGGTAGTGTGTTTAGATTGATGAGGAATTGTTTTTTTATAATCCATTTTAGAAAAAGGCTGTAACTTAACAATATGTGGAAAAGGTCAAGGGGTCGAAATACTTTCCGACAATTTTTTTTTTACTGACAATTCAAATCTATCAATCAATTCAAACTGTGCAGCGGTCAATTGATGAATGGAAAGAGACACCTGTTACAAAACATCAAAACGTTTAATGACCCTCGGAGATTGTCAAGCCAAGCCTTCTGTATTGGCTAAGCTTACGAAGTAGGGAGGGATGTATTATTTTCTGTTCAAAGAGATTGACATAGTTTATTTTTTTGTGGTGTTAAATGCAAACCATGGTATTGAAGTGCCCGAAGTAGGTATGCTTTGTTTATGGGTTGTGATGTGCATTGGCACAGAAACCTGTTGCTGGAAAATGGATATAATTATAAATGAAAATCTGATTTCCCCCTTGCTGATCATTTTCTGCAGCCAGCTCTGATGGTAGTCTAAAGAAACAGGCAAGGAGAGTGAGTTCATCTATGGTGATCAGCAAACCCCCAACATTCTGGCTTTTAGCCCTGCGTGGCCTCGACTGTGCTACAAAAGCATGCTGAAGTGGCAAAGTCGATATCCATGTCTATAAACAAAGGGTTGCTACAGTTATTGTTATTTGTGGCCATTAACATTCTTTTTATTTCATTCGGTGAAGGGGTAGGGTGTTCAATTTATTTTATTGTACAAGGAGAGGGTGATGTGGAAATATGTTTAATGTCAGGGAGGGGGGTGCATCTTTTATTATGACACCTTGAGTTGGACCAGACCCTCAACCCCAGTAAATTTGTCCCTAGGAGTGTACAATACCATTCTATCCAGACAGGGTATCTTGAGGAGCCTTCACAGCAGCCAGCCTGACCAATGACACTAATATATCCCACTGTCAGGGATAGTGGGAGAGATAGGATGTGACATTAGGGAGGGCTGATCTATGGAACCTGCTGTTGAGTGGGCGGCTAGGTTAGTGATAGCTATAGCGTTAACCATGATGAGTGGGTGGCTAGGTTAGCGATAGCGTTAGCCATGATCTGATTACCAGCTTGCATTGATGGAGGTCTGGGACAGCCACATCAGCATCGCCAGCCCCCAATTCAGGACAGGATGCATGGCCTTCCTTCTCACTACAGGCAAATGCTGGAGAGCAGCTAAGAAGGCATTTATCTTCATGGCGTTATGGGGTTTTCTGTCTCCCTGCATGTGTTTGGTATAAAGTTGTGTCTCCATGTTGTCTAGCTAGCAGGCTGACTTCCATCATCTCTAAACGTATTAGACCCAGGGTTTGTTCTCCTGCTTTTATGCAATGCCATTTATACATTGTGCCAATGCCATCAAAGTCGATCTTTAATCAATGTACAACGATTGTCATGTTAGAATTTTTGATTTCTTTATCTCTGTGTAATTCCATTTTTTTTTGTGGTTTCAGATTTTTGTTTTCATGTATACATGTTTTTATCTGGGAATGCGTTTCAGATTTGAAATTAATCGGGTTTGAATGAATCTTATATAATCTGATAAAGATAAAATGCCATTATGAAGTTAGTTGGATGAATAGGGTCTGGTTTACTTGACCTTTTCTGTGTCTGTTGCCACAGCAGGCTGATATCCCACCAGTGCCAGGGCTGACCTTTGTCAAAATGCCCTGATGTCACCCAGTCTGAGGGGAGGGCAATGCCCAACTCACTTCCCTATAGCTTGTCTAAAAGGTTAGAGACAATTTGACAGTGACAATGAAAGCAATCAATGGCTGCAGCACACACCACACACCAAACCATAGCCCCTATGCTCTATCCCCTACTCTCTACGCACCACAGTAGATCAGCAAGGATTAGACAGGGAGAAGAAAAAGCTCTACCTGGTCTATTAGAGGGCAAGGTGGAGACATTACCATATTGATTATACCTGGCAGAGATAGGTGTTGCATACATGTTTTGACCTTACTGTACCTTACCCTAAATACGCCATTGGAAATGCTTAAAAATATACGTGTATAGGAAAAACATGGGATCGTATGAAACACATAATCCATTTGCCAATAGAACCATGCTCTAATTATTTCAGTACATTATGGAAATTATAAATTAAGCCAAAACTATCAAGTGGATTATTTTGACCATGTTACACAAAGGGTTTCCCTTATGGCATGACATGCAGATGCACCAATAAACTCCCAGAACAACAGTGACACCTTTTGGATGAATCACAGAATAGAGACACAACATAATCTGACCAATGATCAAGGATCAGTCTGCAGCATTTACAGAAATACTGGGTGGACGGACACTGGATCTCAGATGAATCGGTAATGTCATATAGGATAAGTATGGCCTCTGTACCAAACGATTGATGATCAATTATTGTATTTATGGCAATCGAAATGGAGGTAGTACTCAAAAATGTGGGGCAAAAGATCAGAATTGGCTGCCTGTGTAAACGCAGCCTTATACTTACTGTGCTTCAAATGATATTTCAGGGATCGCGTAGCAAAAATCTTGGAGTTCACTTCATACCTCTTAAAATGTTCCAATTAGGAGTAGATTAGAGCTGTTTTCCTGGAGCTGTTTCGGCAGGGTACATGTGAGCCCTGTTCCTTTGTGAGAGGAAGCCAGTCCTGTGCCGTATCTGCCGGTGCTGGATGGAGAGGCCTAAGACAGCTGGAGATGGGGAAAGTCAGCCGTCTGACAAAAGCCTCTAATTTCTCTCTCATTAGAGTCACTCATTCACCCAATAGGTTTATAGTCCCTTTGGAGCACATTTAAAAAAAAAAAAAACTTTTTTTAAGGATTCTCTTCCTTATCTTTTTTTTGTGAAAGTGGATTTCTCTACTGGTGTTATAATCACTGTCCTGAATCCACGGAGGGCTTGTTCACATTATGGGATAATCCAATTTGAACTCAGCATTGAGGAGTAGGCTCTCACACCCTCAGTGATGTATCCATTTTTTTTTTCTCGATGGAAATTTCCAAATAAATATATACATGCAACATTAAAAGAAGCATGAATCGTGTATACAAACCTTTTAATATGTGTAGAGGATGTATGTCTATCGTATGTCGTGTTACATCTATTTGAATTTGATGGTGCATTTCAACCTTATCGATCTCCTCTCCTCTACTATTCCTGTAAAGTGTTGAGCTGCTGGCAGCTTTGACCTGAGAAAAAAAGGTCGGTGAAAAAAAATCCAAAGAGGATAAAGAGGTGATGATGAAACTGATTAAAAAAAACACAGGGTTCATTAGCTTATACAGCTCATATTGTGGCGTCTTACCTCACCCTTCCTTCTCTGCAGTAAATAAAAAAAGACTACGGATTGTTTGATTTCAATTTGATTTGATTTTCAAAACAACTATAGTATCGTTAGTCATTAAAGCTGCTGAAACATTCCACAAAGCAATGCAACCACATGATTTCAAAAAAACTTCCTGAGAGGTAAATCACCTTTTAAATGAATACCATAATATACCAAAATATTGAGTTTCTAGCCATGATATTGGGTATTGGAGACCTGCGCCATTTAAGGCACAATGTTTGTTTATTTGCATGTGGAGCTGCACAACTGTCCTACCTGATGCAAATCAAATCAAAACAAAGGTGTACTAACAGCTTTAATCCAATAGGTGGGGGCATTGCAATAACAAAATAAGTACCCACTCAGAAAAACCATCTTGCTCTTTTCCTGATTTACCTTGGGAAAGCAGAAATGTTACAATTAATTAACAAATAACATAGTATATTTTAGTTAGCAATCAATATAATACACCCAAATCAATTTTGAGTCCACTTAGGGAGTTTTGCCTGACAACTGACAACTTCCTAATATGGAGGCCATAAAAAGCCAAACAATCTAAGGGAGTTCACCAAGTTCACAGTGGCTCAGTTGGTGTTTAAAAAATATATATTTTAGTGTTTCCACGGCAATGTTGTTTTAACAGCAGGCTTAGTCATTGTAACTAATAAGATGACCTGGCTAGAGAGAGAGACAGTACCGGACACAGAGATCACTGAGAACAGTATGCACAACCCAGCAGCTAGCGCATTTGGTTCCTTGGAAGTTGTTGGAACGTAGGTTTTTGGTTTCCCATTGGTTCTGGGAATGAAGCCACAAGTTTCCTGACCGGTGAAACTGAAAGTTTAAAAAAATATATATAGAACGGAAGTGAAAATGTCACCTGTTCTCGGAATGTTAAAGCTGCAATATGTGACTTTTTGGATTATCCGACCAAATTCAGATAGAGATGTGAGTTATAGCTTTGCCATTCTTATTGAAAGTAAGTCTAATAAACGGTAGATCTGTTCTATGTGAGCTATTTCTATGTTTCCCGTTCTTAAATTTCATTTTCGCATCTTTTGCTTTCGGGTTTGTACACCAGCTTCAAACATCTAAAAATACAATATTTTTGGTTATGGAAAATATATTTTTCTGTGATTTAGATGGTACAATGATTCCCTACTACACCATACTGCCATGTTTTGTCACATAAACTGAAATTAGGGGAACTGTTTACATTTTTGCAACCAGGATATGGTGGAGTGATTTCTATATAGTGCAAGCTTAAATGTTTTGTTTGCAGGGAGGTTCTGACAACGTTTCATTATGGTTCCCTGAATGTTTTCAGGGAACATGTTTCAATAACAATGCACACTTAGTTTAACTGTTTTACACACCTGAACACACTTAACAAGATAGAGGATAGAGAGAGTTTTGTTGACACTGAGAACGGAATGTATATGTTTTAAAATAACATTCTTAGAACGTCCTTTGAACATTACTAATGTTTTCTTGTGGGTTTTTTTAGAACATTTTCTTAGTGTTCTGAGGACATGACTTTGAATAGAACCACGAGGAAACCTCTAGAAACATTATGCTGAAGTACTGAAATTTCTCTTAACGTTCTCGGAACAATTTGAGAACATTACTCAGAGGAGGATTGGCCACTGGCAATTCTGGCAAATGCCAGATGGGCCGGACAATTTTTCTGTTGGGTGGGCTGGTCGAAATTGACACACACACATTTTTTTTTAAATATATAAAATTAAAAAACTAAAACGGTGACATGGCCAGAAGTTCATGGGCCTGTTAATTAGGATTTTTGTTTTAAGATTTTTGCTCAATTTCTCTGTTACGCGTATCTATAATGACCCCCTACCATGATGGGCTAGGCTGAGTTGAGGTCACGCAAGCTCACATTCAAAGTCAAACGCAACATCAGCCTAGAAGACCTGCTCCGATTCTGTTATCAGTTAGACAGCCAAGATCGTGAATCGTAAAAAAACGAAATGCATTCAACCAAAATGCGTCTTCCGCATCTAACCCAACCCCTCTGAATCAGAGAGGTGCAGGGGGCTTCCTTAATCAAGCTGCCTGGGGATAACTGCCTTGCTCAAAGGCAGAACAGATTTATCCAGCTTGCCAGCTCGCCAGCTCGGGGATTTGAACCAGCAACGTTTTGGTTCCTTGTCCAATGCTCTTAACCACTAGATTACCTGCTGCCCGTTCTACATTGTCACCTCAATGTAGGGTGGCTAAACCCATGTTTTGGTCAAACAGGAAAGTGTATTATCCTCATGATTCCTGTAATGAAAGTGGGATCCTGCCCCTGAGCCTGTTTCGCTGTGGCCTGCTGCTGTATGAGCGAACCACTCTCCTCTCTCCCCATGCGATGGCGAGACCATTTAGTTCAGATTGTATAACATTTCAAAATGCAATTGTGGGAAAACACTGCTTTGGAAGGTTCATCCCCTTGTCCCTGTCGAAGTGAGGAGGATCTCAGCTTTCTGTAGGTATAATTTTTATTCCTCAACTGTCAATATTCAGGTCAATAGCAACTATTTTAATACCAAGATATTTTATGTGGCTTTGAGATATGGAGTGGCGCGAGCTCGAAATGCGCACTGGCCATTGCAAGGGCATAGGCCCATAGGTCTCATGGGTAGTATCTTCCAACTGCCATTTCTTTAAGGACATTCAATTTACCGTTACTAGCAGTGGAAATTGTGTTTAGAGTTAGTGATCTAATTAATGTGTTCGTAGTTTACACTTCCTCAGGTGTTGAACCCCAAAGTAATTATCCGATGATAGTTGGTGCACAAAAAGATGTATACAATTCAAATCAACTGAACAAAATAAAAATATGGAAATTCTGGAGTCCTATTTTGACAGTAAAACATAGCAAAATTCATGACAATCATTAGATTAGGTTGTACGAAATAACTCCTGCTTGGACGTGTTAGATGAAACAACGTATTTCTTGAATACCTCAGTAGTCTATTCATTACACTTCTTAATAAAGTACTATGAAATACTTTATACGATGATTACTCATGATTTGGGTCTGATGGTGAGTTGGTGGCAAGCACAGTGATGTGGGCTCGTGTGGATAAAATGCCAGGGCCGAATGATTGTACCAGTCCGCCCCTGACATTACTTTAAATAGAGGAAATCTGTAGGAAACTTTATGCTGAACAGTGGTGTAAAGTACTTGAGTAAAAATACTTGAAAGTACTACTCAAGTAGTTTTTTGGGGTATCTGTTCTTTACTTTACTATTTATATTTTTGACAACTTTTACTTTTACTCACTACATTCCTAAAGAAAATAATAAAGAAAACAAAGATAACTAAGGTCAGGGCGTGACAATGTTGGTATTTGAAGTCGGTCTTGTTAGCGTTTATTATGTATCTATTTCATGTTGCACTGTTCCACAAGTAGGCTAAAATGTTTTTTCCATTATTTTATTTACCTATAGCAAGGGGCACGCTCCAACACTCAGACATGATTTAAAAACAAAGCATGTCTTTATTGAGTCCGCTGGATCAGAGACAGTATGGATGACCAGTTCTCTTGATACTGTAAGCGTGTGAATTAGATCATTTTCCTGTCCTGCTAAGCATTCAAAATGTAAAGAGTATGCTACTTTTTGGTGTCGGGGAAAATGTATGGAGTAAAAAGTACATAATTGTGGTTAGGTCAGGGTGTGACGAGAGTGGTATGTGTGTTTTTGACTTGTCTAGGGTTTTTTGTGTATCTATGGGGTTTTTGTTTGTCTAGGTAAATGTAGGTCTGTGGTGGCATGAATTGCTTCCCAATCAGAGGCAGCTGTTTATCGTTGTCTCTGATTGGGGATCCTATTTAGGTTGCCATTTTACGTTTTGGTTTTGTGGGTTATTGTCTATGTGTAGTTGCCTGTCAGCACTCGTGTTAAATAGTTTCATGTTCATGTTGTTTTGTTAGTTTGTTTAGTGTTCTTTGTTAAGAACGTATGCTTTTCACGCAGCGCCTCGGTCTCCTCGTTATGACGAACGTGACAGAATAACCCACCTAATAAGGACCAAGCAGCGTGTGAATGAGGAGTGGACATTCTGGGCCCAGGAGAAATATGAGTGGAGGACATCCTGGACCTGGGAGGAGGTAATGGCAGGGACAAGACCCTGCCATGGAAGCAGGTGGAGATAGCACAGGAGGAAAGGCGATGATACGAGGAGTCAAGGCAACCACAGAAACTCCAATATTTTTTTGGGGGGGGGCACATGGAGCAGTCGGCGGTGCAGGGGAGTAAACCAGTGCCAGTCTTGGAGAAGAAGGAAGATTCGGGGGAGAGAGAAATGGGGGAGCTGTTGAGTTGGTGGAGGACGCACAGATTTGGAATAAAATAATGTGTTTGGTGCCACCTAAGTCAGCTCTCCGTACTCATCCTGAAACGTGTGTTAAAGTTCCGTAACAATTGATGCCGGCTATACACACCAGGTCTCCAGTGTACCTTCAAGATCCAGTGCGTCCTGAGCCAACTCCTCGCACTCTCCCTCAAGTGCGCTTTCCCAATCAGGTGTGTCCAGTGCCGGCACCACGCACCAGGCCTACAGTGCGCCTCGGCAGTCCAGAGCGTCCGGCGACAGTACCCAGTCCAGAGCGTCCGGCGACAGTACCCAGTCCAGAGCGTCCGGCGACAGTACCCAGTCCAGAGCGTCCGGCGACAGTACCCAGTCCAGAGCGTCCGGCGACAGTACCCAGTCCAGAGCGTCCGGCGACAGTACCCAGTCCAGAGCGTCTGGCGACAGTACCCAGTCCAGAGCGTCTGGCGACAGTACCCAGTCCAGAGCGTCCGGCGACAGTACCCAGTCCAGAGGGTCCGGCGACAGTACCCAGTCCAGAGCGTCCGGCGACAGTACCCAGTCCAGAGCGTCTGGCGACAGTACCCAGTCCAGAGCGTCTGGCGACAGTACCCAGTCCAGAGCGTCCGGCGACAGTACCCAGTCCAGAGCGTCTCGCGACAGTACCCAGTCCAGAGCGTCCGGCGACAGTACCCAGTCCAGAGCGTCCGGCGACAGTACCCAGTCCAGAGCGTCCGGCGACAGTACCCAGTCCAGAGCGTCCGGCGACAGTACCCAGTCCAGAGCGTCCGGCGACAGTACCCAGTCCAGAGCGTCTGGCGACAGTACCCAGTCCAGAGCGTCTGGCGACAGTACCCAGTCCAGAGCGTCCGGCGACAGTACCCAGTCCAGAGCGTCCGGCGACAGTACCCAGTCCAGAGCGTCCGGCGACAGTACCCAGTCCAGAGCGTCAGGCGACAGTACCCAGTCCAGAGCGTCAGGCGACAGTACCCAGTCCAGAGCGTCCGGCGACAGTACCCAGTCCAGAGCGTCCGGCGACAGTACCCAGTCCAGAGCGTCCGGCGACAGTACCCAGTCCAGAGCGTCCGGCGACAGTACCCAGTCCAGAGCGTAATTTTTTTTTTTTACATAAATCAAATGATTTCTTAGGCCTTCAGCCGACAAGGACGCGTAGAGACAAACAAACTCGACCATGGAATGAAGAAAATCATGAAATACTAAAGGACAAAATCTAGATTAAGGCCGTACCCTTGATTCAGAAACTCCTCGGGAACAGGTAGGCATGGAGCTCCATGGCGTATTACTGAATGGACAGTGTCTCTGTACTAGCCAGCTAGAATTAGGCTATGCAGTTTGTGGGCAGTTATCATTTTTTTTGTGCACAGTTGAGTAGCCTACAATGCTTATACGAAAATCATAAATTGTTGGATCAATTGTAAATTGCCACTCATATAAAAAAAGGTGTGCCACCCACTGCTATAGGCTATATGAAGCCCCCCTTGTGGAACGGCGAGTACAGTGCACTACTTTTGTAGTTCCAAAAATATATTTTTTATTATTCAGATTTTTCAACACCCTTACTTCCCGCGGCTATGCATAGAACATAGATCAATGAACACAGGAAATAGCAATATACAGTAGGTACCTAATGTACAGTACCTACATAAAATACAGAACAAAGGCTAGATATAATACTTGAACAATGAACAGCAGGGAAGCCTGAATACAGAACAAGAACAATGAGTCACATAGGGCGGCGCACAATTGGCCCAGCATCGTCCGGGTTAGAGGAAGGTTTGGCCATAGTAGGCCGTCATTGTAAATAAGAATTTGTTCTTAACTGACTTGCCTAGTTAAATAAAGGTTAAATAAAAATGATAATAATGAAATTGAAAGCAAAGTACACAGAACAATGAACACAACCCGGCCACTGAGCAATTAGATGATTATGTCAGTGCCCCAGCTGTGTTCAGTGAAGTCTCCTTCTGTTGGGCCACGGGCTGGAACAGCCATTTACACAACACAGCACACATAGTCAAAGTATCCAACACGCAACATACGGCATCCATATTAGGAAGTCCCTCAGTTGTCAGACTAAATTAGTTTTGTCTGACAACTAAGAGAACTTCATAATGTGGATACTATACACACATCGAAACTGAAAGAGACAGTACATATGAGGCTTTATTTTGCAGGCAGTAGCTCTTTAAGTTCAGAGGTGTGTGGGAAATATTTGAGCTATTTTCATTATCACTATCATAATTATTTGAAACAAATAAAATGGGACGTTTAAAAAAAAAAGTTTTTATGTGTACAGGCACCAAAATCACATTAGGCTACTCTTGTTCCATGCACGTATGGGTAGTGTGTGTCACTGCTGGATACACTGCGTTTCCACCGTCAGAATTCATTCCATAACCAGCTGCATTACTGCTAAAACCAGCTTTTGGTTGGTCTTAAATGTATTTATTTTTTTATTTCACCTTTATTTAACCAGGTAGGCTAGTTGAGAACAAGTTCTCATTTGCAACTGCGACCTGGCCAAGATAAAGCATAGCAGTGTGAACAGACAACACAGAGTTACACATGGAGTAAACAATTAACAAGTCAATAACACAGAAGAAAAAAAAGAGAGTCTATATACATTGTGTGCAAAAGGCAGGAGGTAGGCGAATAATTACAATTTTGCAGATTAACAGTGGAGTGATAAATGATCAGATGGTCATGTACAGGTGTGCAAAAGAGCAGAAAAGTAAATAAATAAAAACAGTATGGGGATGAGGTAGGTAAAAATGGGTGGGCTATTTACCGATAGACTATGTACAGCTGCAGCGATCAGTTAGCTGCTCAGATAGCAGATGTTTGAAGTTGGTGAGGGAGATAAAAGTCTCCAACTTCAGCGATTTTTGCAATTCGTTCCAGTCACAGGCAGCAGAGAACTGGAACGAAAGGCGGCCAAATGAGATGTTGGCTTTAGGGATGATCAGTGAGATACACCTGCTGGAAATATCCCTATAAGCGCTGCCTGAAATTAGCACTTTGGATCATGTTTTTAAGAACACACCTCAAATATTTCCACCATGCCCATCTGAGAACAAGCGAGCTTATATAAGACAGGTAAATTGCAGAACCTGGCGTTAGGGCTGGAAAATGCCAGTGTGACAGTTTTTACATGATGAAATTGCAAACTAAACGTTTGACACTAGCAAAGCCTTAACGCCGTATGAAAATAGATCCCATACTGTACACAGTATCACAAATGTGGACATGCCTTCGTGCAAGCACACATTAGCGAACCTGAAAGATGCAGGGCTCTACTTTAACAAATCTAACACAATGCTAAATCTAAGTGCGGCAAGGTAGCCTAGTGGTTAGAGCATTGGACTAGCAGCCAAAAGGTTGCAAGTTCAAATCCCTGAGCTGTTGTTCTGCCCCAGAACAAGGCAGTTAACCCACTGTCCCTAGGTTGTCATTGAAATTAAGCATTTGTTCTTAACTGACTTGCCTCGTTAAACAAAAAGTCCAAGCGGTAGTGCTATTTGTTCAGGGGTGTGATATAAATTATTTAGCTAATTTCACTATCACAATTATTGGCACATTTCCTGGTGCTGGCGCAAAAGGGCTGGGTTTTAATGAATGAAGAAGTTGTGGGTGTGTCGAGGATTGGCCCCTCACTGGCCGATCAGAACGTGCTCCATGGAGAAATATGTGGTTGCTTCAGGTTGTCTATTAATTGCCTTTTATGTATTGCCTTGGAATCCACTCCAATTCCAAACTTAGTCCTTAAAATGGCTTACAAAAACGAAATGCCAAAACAATACAGACTACATCCAAAATGGGACTTGCATGGCTAAAATAATGTGGGCCTGCCTACAATGCATAGATAGAAAGGAAACGTCAGCTCACTGTTTAACTTCTCTCAAACTTCACATTTTAATAAAGCTTTGATGATTAAGATTTATTCCCTTGCAGTCTCAGGAGCCGAACCCTTTATCGGCAGTTTTGACTACTTTGCGATTGTATTGGGCAGATCCACAAAAAAAAAGACAAATCGAGAGGGGAGGCTATGCTTGGTTTATAATCAAATAAAAGGAAAATGGAAAAAAAACATCAGTTTTTATGTTTCTAAATAGGAAGTGTACAGGCACCAAAAGCACATTAGGATAGTCTTGTTCGGGTGTGCGTCACGCTGGATAGGCCGCATTTCCGCTGTCAAAATGTTTGCCATAACCAACTGCGTTACTGCTAAATGCAGCTTTTGGTTTACAAGACAAAACTGCAAACCTCTGTGTGTTTGACACTAGCGCTGACTTAACGGAAGACGAAAAAAGAGCCCACAGAGAGACATGTATGCACGCACACATGTAAGTACGCACACATGCACTTTCTTGTGAGAGTACCATAGTCTCTCTGATTAAGGATCACTCTGGATGAAAGAAAGCAGATACTTAGAGCTACTCTCATTTACCAAGAACAAAGCATTTGATTGCAGGCAGCCAAAGAGCCCTTATGATATGCAAGTGGCTAGTTTCAATATGGGTCCAATAATTCAGAACCAGCCTGTAAACATCTTTCATTGAGCTTTCTCATTAGAAGTGCACTCTTGAGATAATTGGAGCAACATAATTTTGGTGTTGTGGGAATTTCAAATATTGCATAAAACACAAATTGTAAATTATGTTTTTCAATTGAATTACTTTGTTCATGGAGCTATAGTAATGTTGGTGCATGGGAGGGATAGCAATTGGGCACCGGTCATGTAGAGTCATGTCAATCAATCGTCACAAGAGGACTCCACAGCTACAGCTGCAACTATTAACATATCAGAGAGTTCATCAAATGCTCAAGGCTGTCCTCACCTTTGGATGCAGTATTATGTCAACACATACTGTACCTCTCCAGAATAGTCTCTTCCCACTGCTGCCGTGGAGTGCCGTGAATCTGGTAAGCGAGACTCGTCCAGAAAGCCTCTATGAGCTCACAAACATTTTGAGCCAGTGGCCATGATACTGTGCGGAACTAATGGAGCAAAAACAACAGATTCTTGCAATCATTTGAACCAATCAACTGCCTTGGTCGAGCAAGGTTATGATCACGGCTTCCATCCATCCGTACCCATACATTCATTACCACTGTGATGTTTTACTTCCTCTTCAAGTCAGTGAAACAAACAAACTCTCCCATGCCCGAGGCTTCCTTGCTTCTTCCCTGTTGTCTTCAGAGAATGATCAACAAGCCAATGAATAATTGATGGTGATGCCACTCCAGGAGGTGCAGCCCCTTGTCTTATTAATACAGCGTCCCCGGCTTGGAAATTGCAGCTTGATAATTAGTGTCGATTCCAGGGTCGTGAACAGACAAGTCAAGTCACGCTCAAGGATGGTGAGTTTTTTTCCCCCTCATGTCTGCGCTGCTGTGCCAGCAATGACAATGGAAGTCACATTTAGGGACGGAGAGAAGAGAAGTTACAGAAATTCCTCTGAACTATGGCTGTCCTGAAAGACGCCATGTTATAGCTGACACTAGAGTCTCTAGTGTCAGCTCTATCCCCAGTCTATCACCACACACAGTCATGGGTGGTATTTACTATGAAAGATCTGAGTGACGGGTATTTCATTCCGGACATCAGGATGAGATTGCCTGACTATCAATGCTTTTCACGGTAGTTTTACTGTTATTTAATGACCCCAAACTACTGCCACTCATATCTGAAATAAATCTTTGGAATATTGTTAAACTCCCCCTGAGAAGTCTATCAGCGTCTGCAGGTGGGCGGTGACTAGAGAAGGTATAATGTAAAAAAGACGAGTTTCTCTCATCTTCTATAAATGGCACTGTTAATAACTTTCAGGTAATGCAACTTCCAGGGGATTGCCATGGTGATGCCATGGCAACAAGGATTATTACTGAAAGAGGTGGACACGGTCTGCATCAATTAAGGACATTGATTTAGCAGAGTGTTTGTCACATCTAAATCCACCTAAATGCTATGTGGGAGTAAGAGGACTTATTCAAACGTGCATCCAAAAAAATGTATGTGTAGGGTACAAAAAGCAATGTCCTGAAAAAAAACAAGAATAACCCAAACATGTTGAATGCTCCTACACTTATTGAACACTAATGTTGTTTTGCAAAGTGCAATGTGTCAAGAAGATGGTTTTCCTAAAATACACTCTGTTTACAGCTAATGCTCTCGCAAGTTTTGTACAACTGTACATGACCCAACATTAACATTGGCGGTAAGGATAATCTATCGATTTGAACCGTGGATCCATTCACTTGCTGTGTAGTAGTCATTAGGGTGTGACACGGCTTAGTCAATAACAGAGCCAGTGTATCATCCTACAGTGTATCATCCTGCATCCTGCAGTCCTGGCGACTCCCGATGCTGGGAGGAGAGATGCTGTCTGAGAGAGGCAGTTTGCTAAAGGTCAGGGGGAAACAGAACAGCAGGGTCCTCACATGAACCACCAGCTGGACTAACCTCCTCTGACAGGGAACTGTCACTCACTGCATGGGCCTCCGGTTCTTGGTCAATCGCATACCAAAGGGGGGACAGGAGTGTCCACCTTGAGCTTGAATCTAGGCTAGATTGAATTGTAAGTATGTGTCTCTGTATGTGACCATGTGTGATATATGACATGTGACATATAAGGAGTATAACCAGAAAAGTTAAATGTCACTATTTCGACATATTCTAATGAGACCATTTTGTGACTATTCAAAGAGTTGATACATAGAATTGGTGATACAGTCTGTATCTGCATAGCTTCCATCTTTAACGTACAGACATGTAGACAGCTCTGCTCCAGAGGATGTGATGCTGAGTGGGTTTGATGAGGCAGAGAGTTTGTGAAGAGGGGGTAATGAGGTAACTGAACCTGAAGATGAGTGAGTCTCTGGTATGCTGTCAGTCACAGTCTGATGCAAGCCAAATGATAGTCATTGAAAGGGTGAGCAAGGAGGCTGAGCTTCTGGTGGTTTACATGAGGTGATTTACATGAAGGGGTTTAGTCTCACATTTAACACTAAACATGGTGCCAAGTAGAATGTTCAAAATAATAACATGATAATACGACCTACAGGTACTTTTTCCTCGTCAGAAACTTGATCAGACGAGCTATTTATTTCCTATTTCTTGTCACAACACGGGTTAGACAGACAATGATGGCTGCTTCAAATGTTAGGACCTCTGGCACCCATGGTTTTTGCATGTATTCCCTCCACCACCGGAGCCTTGGACTTGGATGCTTACCAGACTCTGTCTGACCTCCAGCGGATTGAACAGGCTCCACTGTTGGTTGTTGTGAGGGTGTCTGTACGAAGGAATTGCAGGTGAGTGGGTGGAATTGCCCTCAGGCTGAACTGTGGTCACTTGGTCTAGGACAGTTCAAAAAGGCCTTAGTGAAAACAGAGGAAGAGGATATAACACACAGTTATGGGTCTGTGTACTTTATGTATGTTACTCTGGTTGCTTGATGCTGTAAGTGTTTGAATATGAATGTGTGCCTTTCCGCTGTCACAGTAATCTTTCAAGTTAGTGCTTCAAAAGCGATCCTTGCCATATGTACTGAGGACTAGGAAATAAACTTCCAAGCAGTTAAAGGAAAATAAAATACTAACTAGAAAACTGTTTTCCTCTCAAGTGTATGTTAATAAGGCACACATAAAGGGCAGACTCAGCGTGATATGTCTGCGTGATCAGATTCTAAGTACTGATGTTACTCTTCAATAACACAGACCACAAAGCAAATCAGGGGGAAAAAAATAGGTTTATTTAAAAAGGACAAATCATAGATGTTATGCTGAGAGGTAGATGTTCATCCTTTAGTCCTCTTGACCTTTAGTCCTCTGTGTTGTGTATTTATCTTCAAAATATCCGTAGAGTAGGTTATCGACTTGGCTTAATAAAATTAAATATTCAAATCGCATTTTCTGAGATAAAAAGGGAAAAAAGAGAGGGACTCCAGTGTCATCGATCTCAGTTTGTCATATATAGGCCCACCTGTTTTCCAGAATGGCAGGCAATGACAAAACACCAATTCAGAGGGATTGACACAAGTGATTTCCAAGCAGCCTGTCATGTGAGGTTGTCAGTGGCAACTGATACGGTTGAACAAATTTAGTAGTATGATAGCGATATTACCAACAAGTTTTCTGATAGTTTTCTTGGTCACTAACTACGTTGGAACGTGATTCTTATGTAGGGTCTGTAACGTCTGCTTCCAACTCACACTCTCAAACACGTAGATCCCTTGAACGCAGCTCACTTTCCAGCCCACTTTCCAGCTCACACACTCAAACACAGATCCCCTGAACGCAGCTCACTCTCAAGATCCCAATCACTGTAATAGTGCCTGTGTGTAGCTGGTGTAGAGGAGTCAGGCGCAGGACAGCAGATATGAGTAATAAACGTAATTTACTCAAATATTCCCAAATACAACACAATAAATTGAGCGCACAATAACGTACCGTATTACAAACAAACAATCACTCACAAACAACCATGGGGGAACAGAGGGTTAAATAATGAACAAGTAATTTGGGGATTGAAACAAGGTGTGTATGACAAGGACAAAACAAATGGAAAATGAAAAGTGGATCTGCGATGGCTAGAAGGCCGGTGACGTCGACTGCCGAAAGCCGCCCGGACAAGGAGAGGGACCGACTTCGGCGGAAGTCATGACAGTACGATCTGGCTCTGATGCCAAGGTGCCAGAACCGACTGATACCCCAGTACGCACTGGGAGGGGGAGAGGTTAGTGGAGGAGTGGCGGAGTGAGTTGTGGGCCATCTCTGCCCAGGGAATGAACGCTGCCCACTCCCCCGGCCGGTGCTGGCAATATTACCGCAGAAACCTATCCACATCCTGATTTACTCTCTCCACCTGCCCATTACTCTCGGGGTGAAAACCTGAGGTGAGGCTGACCGAGATCCCCAGACGTTCCATGAATGCCCTCCAGACCCTGGACGTGAACTGGGGACCCCGATCAGAGACTATATCCTCAGGCACCCCGTAGTGCCGGAAGACGTGAGTGAACAGGGCCTCCGCAGTCTGTAGGTCCGTAGGGAGACCGGGCAAAGGGAGGAGACGGCAGGACTTAGAGAACCAATCCACAACAACCAGGATTGTGGTGTTGCCCTGTGAGGGAGGAAGATCCATCAGGAAGTCCACCGACGGGTGCGACCACGGCCGTGGTGGAACGGGTAGGGGTTGTAACTTCACTCTGGGCAGGCCTGGGAGCCTTGCTCTGGGCGCACTCCGAGCAGGAGGAAACATAAACCCTCACGTCCTTGGCCAAGGTGGACCACCAGTACTTCCCACTAAGACAGCGCACCGTCCGACTGATGCCAGGATGACCAGAGGAGGGTGACGTGTGGGCCCAATAGATCAACCGGTCGCGAACAGCAGATGGGATGTACAGACGCCCAGCTGGACACTGGAGGGGAGTGGGCTCTATACGTAACGCCCGCTCAATGTCCGCGTCCAGCTCCCACACCACCGGTGCCACCAGGCAAGAGGCCAGGAGTATGGGAGTGTGATCCATGGACCGCTCCTCTGTGTCATACATCCGGGACAGTGCATCTGCCTTAGCGTTCTGGGGAACCTGGTCGGTAGGACAGGGTGAACACAAAACGGGTAAAAAACATGGCCCACCTTGCCTGGCGAGGGTTCAGTCTCCTCGCCGCCCGGATGTACTCCAGATTGCAGTGGTCAGTCCAGATGAGAAACGGGTGTCTCGCCTCCTCAAGCCAATGTCTCCACGCCTTCAGAGCCTAGACGATCCCCCACATCATAGTTTTGCTCCCGGTCCCCCACATCATAGTTTTACTCCGCCGGGCTGAGCTTCTTTGAAAATAAGGCACAGGGGTGGAGCTTCGGTGGCGTAGCGGAGTATATCAGAATGTCGTCGATATACAGCACTACACCCTGCCCGTGCAGGTCCCGGAAAATCTCGTCAACAAAGGCCTGGAAGATTGATGGAGCATTCATCAACCCGTACGGCATGACGAGGTACTCATAGTGCCCTGAGATGGCACTAAATGCCGTCTTCCACTCTTCCCCCTCCCGGAAACGCACCAGGTTGTAAGCCCTCTTGAGATCCAATTTTGTGAAGAAGGGCGCCCTGTGCATTGACTCGATTGCACTGGTGATGAGAGGCAGCGGGTAGCTGTACCTCACAGTGATCTGATTGATACCCTGATAGTCAATACACAGGCGCAGACCGCCATCCTTCTTCACAAAAAAAGAAACTCGAGCAGGCAGGTGAAGCCGAGGGCCGAAAGTATCCCTGCACCAGGGATTCGGAAACATATATTTCCATAGCCGCCGTCTCCTCATGTGACAGAGGATACATGTGACTCCTGGGAAGTGCTGCGTCTACCAGGAGATTTATCGCACTATCCCCCCGTCAGTGGGGTGGTAATTGAGTCACCCTCTTCTTACAGTAGGCGAGAGCTAAATCGACATATTCTGAGGGGATGCACACGATGGAGACCTGGTCTGGACTTTCCACTGTAGTCGCACCGATGGAAACCCCTACACACCTCCCTGAGCACTTCCGTGACCACCCCTTGAGAGCCCTCTGTTGCCACGAAATATTGGGGTCATGACAGGCCAACCAGGGTAAGCCCAGCCTCACAGGAAACGCAGGATAATCAATAAGGAAGAGACTGATTCTCTCCTTGTGACCCTCCTGCGTAACCATGCCTCGTGGAGCGGTGGCCTCCATAATCAGCCCTGACCCTAATGGTCGACTATCTAGGGCATGCACAGGGAAGGGCATATCCGCAGGAACAAGGGGGACCCCTAAACTATGGGCAAATGAACGGTCAATAAAATTCCCTGAATCTCCACCTGAATCTACGATGCTGGGAATGCGGGGAAACCCTAAGGAAATTTAATAAACACATACATGTGAGCAACAGGGGGCTCTGGGTGAGTCTGGTGCCGACTCACCTGGGGTGACACGGTAGTGCCCTGCATGCTGCCTCGACTCCCTGAGGAACCCCACCAGCACCGACCAGCAGTGTGCCCTCTGCGGCCACAGATGGTGCAGGGAATGGCCCCTCCTCCGGTCGCCCTAAGCGCAGCACCTCCCAGCTCCATGGGCTTTTGAACGGAGGTGCTGGGGGATGGAACTTACAGGCCCCGATCCGGACGTCTGCGGGTAGCCAGCAGGTTGTCCAGCCGGATGGACAGGTCCACCAGCTGGTCCAACGTGAGGGTGGTGTCTCGGCAGGCCAACTCCCGACGGACGTCCTCGCCCAGACTGCACCCTGCGACCCTGTTGTCGAAAACTGGCGGGTGGTCGAAAACTGGCGGGTGGACTCTGCGTAATGGTCCCACTCCAGGGGGTTGCCTGAGAGGCAGGAGACGAGGGCGGACACACTCTTACGTCCCGAAGGGGCCGGGTGGACAGTCGCCAGGTAGTGTTCCAGCTGGAGTAGAAACCCCTGGCATCCGGCAGCAGTCCCATCATACTCCCTCGGGAGCGCGAGCCGAGTCCTGCTGGGACCGGGTGAAGGAATGGTGGACAGTGGGGCCTGCTGTAGTGGGGCTGGTGGCGGCGCTGGAAGACCTCCTCCTCTCTCCCAACGATCCCATCGCATGCTGCACGCGATCCATGGCGGTGCCCAGACGGTGCAACATGGTCGCGTGCTGCTGGACGCGCTCCTCTATCGCCACAGGGAGGGCATCTGCTCCTGCTGACTCCATTCGGTGGTGAGTGATTCTGTAATAGTGTCTGTGTGTAGCTGGTGTAGAGGAGTCAGGCGCAGGACAGCAGATATGAGTAATAAACGTAATTTAATCAAATATTCACAAATACAACACAATAAATCGAGCGCACAATAACATACCGTATTACAAACAAACAATCACTCAAAAACAACCACGGGGGGACAGAGGGTTAAATAATGAGCAAGTCATTGGGGGATTGAAACCAGGTGTGTAAGACAAGGACAAAACAAATGAAAAATGAAAAGTGGATCGGCGATGGCTAGAAGGCCGGTGACGTCGACCGCCGCCCGAACAAGGAGAGGGACTGACTTCGGCAGAAGTCGTGACAATCACCTGCTATCACCTGTTCACACCTGTATGTCATTATCACACACTATTTAGTTCAGTTCCTTGCACCCCATCACTGTGAGGTATTGTTTGTTTTGTGACACACTCCTTTCAGTGTGCTGGTTTTCCCGTAATTTAATCCTCCCTTGTCTGATGGTTTATGCCTGCCTCACTCACAACGCCTTTTGCCTATTCCCTGCCTGTACTTTAGCCTATCAGATTTCCTGTTATCAAACTATTGCTTGATCTCCCAGATGACATTACTAGCCTTTTCCCTGCCTGTACTGTTGCCTTTGTGGACCCCCTGTGTATGACCTTCTGCCTGCCCCTGGACTCAGCTACCTGCCTCCTCCTGTGGTCCTTTACAATAAACACCAGCGCCCTGCGCTTGAAACCAGCTCTCTGTCTCCGATCGTGTTCATTACAGGGTTAACTTTACTAACTTTACTGCCTATTATCAGCTACCATCACTCCTGTGTTCCAACGACATGTTGTGTTAGCTAATGCAAGTTGAGCACTTTAAAAGGCTGATTGATCATTAGAAAACCATTTTGCAATTATGTTAGCACAGCTGAAAACTGTTGGTCTGATTAAAACTTTTTGGGGATAGGTGGCAGTATTTTCACTTTGGATGAATTGTGTGCCCATAGTGAACTGCATCCTACTCTGTCCTAGATTGCTAAAATATGCATATTATTATTACTATTGGATAGAAAACACTCTGAAGTTTCTAAAACTGTTTGAATTATGTCTGTGAGTATAACAGAACTCATAGGGCAGGCAATCTTCCAAACAGGAAGTGAAATTCTGAATACATGTCTAATTTCAAGTCATCGCCTATCCACTTCCAAATAAGATATGGATCTGGTAGCACTTCCTACGCCTTCCACTGGATGTCCTCATTCAGTAGAACGTGGAATGGAGCTTCTGGTGTGAACTTTGACCGAATGGGAGGGGAAATAGTCACTGTCCCGAAAGAATGACATTTTCCTGTAGCCATTTGTCTGTGGGTGTCACCATCGTTACATTTGGCTGCAGATGAAAACGTATGCTCCGGTTGGAACGTTATTGGATATATATGTTTATCTTTCATTTGCTGTATTTGACTTGTTAATGTGTGAAAGTTAAATACTTCGAAATAATATTTTTGAATTCCCTGCGCCACCTTTTCAGGTGAATGGGGGGGGGGGAGTTCCCCTAGGGGATCGCCTTGCCATAACAGGTTGATTAAAGAAGCAATACAACGGACCTTCTTTAGATTAGTTGAGTATCAGCATTTGCGGGTTCGTTTACAGGCTCAAAATGGTCAGAAACAAATACTTTTCTTCCGACACGTGTCAGTCTATTTTTGTTCTGAGAAATGAAGGCTATTCCATGCGAGAAATTGCCAAGAAACTGAAAATCTTGTACAACGCTGTGTACTACTCCCGTCACAGAACATTCCAAACTGGCTATAACCAGAATATAAAGAGGAGTGGGAGGCCCAGGTGCACAACTGAGCAAGAGGACAAGTACAAGTCCTCAACTTGCAGTTTCATTAAATAGTACCCGCAAAACACCAGTCTCAACATCAACAGTGAAGAGGCGTCTCCGGGATGCTGGCCTTCTAGGCAGAGTTCCTCTGTCCAGTGTCTGTGTTCTTATGCCCATCTTTATCTTTTATTTTATTGGCCAGTCTGAGATATGGCTTTTTCTTTGCAACTCTGCCTTGAAGGCCAGCATCCCGGAATCGCCTCTTCACTGTTGACTTTGAGACTGGTGTTTTCCGGAAACTATTTAATGAAGCTGCCAGTTGAGGCAAGATTTTGAATGGAAGTGTAGTTGTGGTAAGATGTTTTGAGTGTGGGGGGTTGAAAAAAAATCCCTTTTATAATAAAGTATTTGCAGGCTGACAATAAAATACAATTCCTAAGGTGTGGAGTAGCCTAACCATAGAACCACATTCTGTAACATTAGTCACTGCAGCCAAAAGTAAATTGAAATAAAGTTAAACCCACTTGTGTTTGGGTTCTTCAAAATTGACTGCAATGTCTGGAGAATCGGAACGTAAGAAAATATATCAGTTATGACTATTTGATCACAAGTTCCAGTAGTGTTGTTTCTTCCATTGTCAAATCTAACACTCTTCCCCATTTTTGTATGAAATAAGCACTTCGTTTTGATACCGAATTCAACAATGTGAAAAGATTTTCAATATCCTGAAACGAATGTTGGATTTTTCTGACAGTTTCTGTGTCTTTTGATGAAATGCATGTATGAGCAGTCGCTTCAGCTTGACCCTGTATCTCTTGAACCGCTTCTTCCATGGAAGATACAAAACAATTTACAGTCGTCTGACCTACACCTGCAGCCTGCAGTTGTGCAATAGCAGACGCACACATATCAAGTGTGTTCTTGTTAGAAATTGGAACAACATGGTTAAAACTAGAATTTTGAAGGAAAATCAGTATTACTTGGCTGATTATCAATGGCTGTATTAGCATCCAAGTTAGTGTTTAACAAAATTTGACAGTCTCCGGAATGTGCCCTGTTCAAATTCTTCCTAAAGCCTGAAAATGTACCAAACACACAACAATCTGCTTGAACACATTTTAGTCTAAGAGTTCTGCCAGGGCACATTCCATGCATCAACTTGAGATGAAAGTTGGCAATTACATGACTGGCATGGCAAACAAAACATACAGTTGAAGTCAACAAGTTGACATACACTTATGTTGGAATCATTAAAACTAATTTTTCAACCACTACACAAATTTCTTGTTAACAAACCATTGTATTGGCAAGTAGGTTAGGACATCTACTTTGTGCATGACACAAGTCATTTTTCCAACAATTGTTAACAGACAGATTATTTCCCCTTTAATGAATTCACTGTATCACAATTCCAGTGGGGCAGAAGTTTTCATACACTAAGTTGATTGTGCCTTTAAACAGCTTAGAAAATTCCAGATAATTATGTCATTGCTTTAGATGCTTCTGATAGGCTAATTGACATCATTTGAGTCAATTGGAGGTGAACTTGTGTATGTATTTCAAGGCCTACCTTAAAACCCAGTGCCTCTTTGCTTGACATCATGGAAAAATCAAAGAGTCAGCCAAGACCTCAGAAAATAAATTGTAGACCTCCACAAGTCTGGTTCATCCTTGGGAGCAATTTCCAAATGCCTGAAAGTACCACATTCATCTGTACAAACAATAGTACACAAGTATAAACACCATGGGACCACGCAGCTGTCATACCGCTCAGGAAGGAGACGCGTTCTGTCTCCTAGAGATGAACGTACTTTGGTGTGAAATGTGCAAATCAATCCCAGAACAACAGCAGCAAAGGACCTTGTGAAGATTCTGGAGGAAACAGGTACAAAAGTATCTATATCCACAGTAAAACGAGTCCTATATCGACATAACCTGAAAGGCTGCTCAGCAAGGAAGAAGCCACTGCTCCAAAACCACCATGAAAAAGCCAGACTACGGTTTGCTACTGCACACGAGGACAAAGATTGTACTTTTTGGAGAAATGTTCTCTGGTCTGATGAAACAAAAATAGAACTGTTTGGCCATAATGGCCATCGTTATGTTTGGAGGAAAAAGGGGGAGGCTTGCCAGCCAAAGAACATCATCCCAACCGTGAAGCACGGGGGTTGCAGCATCATGTTGTGGGGTGCTTTGCTGCAGGAGGGACTGGTGCAATTCACAAAATAGATGGCATCATGAGGAAGAAAAATTATGTGGATATATTGAAGCAACATCTCAAGACATCAGTCAGGAAGTTAAAGCTTGGTCGCAAATGAGTCTTCCAAATGGACAATGACCTCAAGTATACTTACAAAGTTTTGACAAAATGGCTGAAGGAGAACAAAGTCAAGGTATTGGCTCGGCCATCACAAAGCCCTGACCTCAATCCAATAGACAATTTGTGGGTAGAACTGAAAAAGCAAGTACGAGCAAGGAGGCCTACACACCTGACTCAGTTACACCAGCTCTGTCAGGAGGAAGAGGCAACTCTGGGATGCTGGCCTTCTAGGCAGAGTGCAAAGAAAAAGCCACATCTCAGACTGGCCAATAAAAATAAAAGATTAAGATGGGCAAAAGAACACAGACACTGGACAGACGAACTCTGCCTAGAAGGCCATTATCCCGGAGTCACCTCTTCGCTGTTGACGTTGAGACTGGTGTTTTGCGGATACTATTTAATGGAGCTGCCAGTTGAGGACTTGTGAGGTGTCTGTTTCTCTAACTATACACTCTAATGTACTTGTCCTCTTGCTCAGTTGTGCACCAGGGCCTCCCACTCCTCTTTCTATTCTGGTTAGTGCCAGTTTGCGAGGTTCTTTGAAGGGAGTAGTACACAGCTTTGTACGCGAATTTCAGTTTCTTAGCAATTTCTCACACGGAATAGCGTTCATTTCTCAGAACAAGAATAATTTTTCAGTTTTTGATTGTTAAAAAAGTTTGAAATATCCAATAAATGTTGTTCCACTTCATTATTGTGTCCCACTTGTTGTTGATTCTTCACAAAAAAATACAGTTTTATATCTTTATGTTTGAAGCCTGAAATGTGGCAAAAGGTCGCAAAGTTCAAGGGGGCCGAATACTTTCGCAAGGCACTGTACACTCATAGAAATTGCTAATACTTTGAATATGAACAACCGCTCATTCAAAAAGAAATTGCAATTGACATATTTACGAGTGTATGTATTGTTGTCTCTCTCTTTGGTCGCCGGTCCATCTGCTGGAGAGAGTCAACAGAAAAGTCTCTGGTTGCGTTCCTAATGGATACGTTAGACGTACCCATGTTGTCGCATAGAATAGATGTTTCGGCGGTTGTTGGTATTCTTCATCCTACAACGTACATTTCTAGCTGCAGACTGAAAAGGCCTCGTCTAAGATTTGCTCTTTCTGTGGCAATGTTTTAGAGTTTAACCATGTCTAGCCGTGTAGCCAACGCTACACGCTGTATGGTCTCCTCAGCCTATAGAGTTGTAGTTCTTAACCATTTCACATGTAGCTACCACTCCATGTTTTTCTGGTCTTGTAGTTTTAAACTATTTGTCAGCCGTGTAGCCACCGCTGCACGCTGTCAGGTCTAATTTTGTAGGAATTGGGTTTTAATACTCTGTGGAAGAAGGGGGCGTTCCATGACCCAGACCAAGCCTATGCTTACGTGTGCGTGGCCACTGACTAGTTAAAACTTTACATCTTAACAAGTATCTCATTTAGAAGGCCAACATAAAATCAAATAAAATGTTATTGGTCACATACACATGGTTAGCAGATGTTAATGCGAGTGTAGCGAAGTGCCTGTGCTTCTTGTTCTGACTATGCAGTAATATCTAACAAGTAATCTAACAAATTCACAACTACCTCATACACTGAAATACACACAAATGTAAAGGGATGAATAGAATATGTACATATAAATATATGGATGAGCGATGGCGTGTGGCATAGGCAAGATGCAGTAGATGGTATATAATACAGTATATATTGATGTTTCATCATCAACAGCAGCATGGGGAAGAGGAATAAAGTTGACTGGCATTATCAGGTTGCGATGTACTGTCTTCTCCCGTCCAGTGGAGCTGTTCTGAATCTTAAAAGTGTGATTGTCCACATTCATTCCAGTGACAAGATAGACAGTATCCTCCCAACGGTCAGCGAGCTTCCTGCTTTCAACACTCCACCTTGTTAGCCGGCAACACTCGATCACCAATCTCCACTTCTGCTCCTCTGACTCTGTCATACAGATCAGCATGCCTCTTCAACTCCTCTGCTACAGATGCCTGTGCTGTATTCATGGCTTCTTTTAGATCTCTCCTCAAGGACTGAACAAACTTGTCATAGTCGACAACTTCTGGGTTCTCTATGACAGAGCCAAAGACTATGTCAACAGTCAGTCTTGGCGTCCTCCCAAACATTATCAGGAAATGGGCAAAGCCTGTGGTCTCGTGGATTGTACAATTGTACGCAAAAGTGAGGGACTTCAGCGCCTAAGGTCATCTGTGCTTTGCTCTCGCCAGCAGTGCCCAGATCATGTTTCCCAACATCCTATTCATCCTTCCGCGGGACCCGTTCCCTATCAGATGGTACAGCGTGGTGTGAGATTTCTGAACACCTGCAACACTCAACAGTTTGGCTATTAGAGAGCTCTCAAAGTTGGCTCCCTGAGTGTATACGGCAAGGCATCCCGTAGACACAGAAAGTGATGAGCTACAGACTTAGCAGACTGGTTTGGACACAAGAAGCCAATTTGGTAAAGGGGTCAGTAACAATGAGCACATCCAGGTACTTGTTTGAAGAATCTTCTGCAGAGCAAAAGTCTATGCACACTAGCTCAAGAAGCTCGGTTGTTATTATGCTCTCCAGAGGAGCTCTTGCTTCTGGATCAGGAGTTTTGCTCACAACTTATCTCCTGCAGCACTTCACATTTTCCTTTACCTCCCTCTCCAGGCCACGCCAGAAGAACCTCAGTCTTGTCAGGTACACTGTTCTCTGTTGGCCCTAGTGGCCAGCTTCATCATGGGCACCCTTCAACACCATTGCTTTCATGGAGGCTGGAACCACATGCAGATACGTTTTCCTCTTTGTAACCACATTCTTCGAAACACGAAACAGTACACCCATCTTCATGGTCAACTTGTCCCAACTTCTGAGAAGACACAAAACCTCAACACTCTCGTGGGCACGCTCTCTCCGGGATGGTCTTCTCCCCCTCTCCACAAAGAAGATCGCTCTGCTCATCACATTGTCTTGGCGCTGCTTACTCATCAGTTGGTCGTGTGGCAGAACATCGACATAGGTCTGCTCTGATGGCATAACAGCCAGCGGAAGCTGTGGCAACAGCAGTGCATGTGAGCCCACATCACCCACCCAGCACCTGTGTGAATGAAGTACAGCTGCAACTTCATGTCTTGATAAAGCACCAGATTGGGGGTCAACAGTAGCCTGGCAGCTAATGACCACCTCGTTGGAGTCAGATGCTTTGTCAAAGGGGTGGTTGGACCAGCGAAACACGTCTTGCACTCTGTCTATGCGCAAAGCATTAGCTTCTGCTAGTAAGGTCTCGTATGGGACCCTTGTCAGGCGATGGAGTGCAATGGGTCATAAGATTGGCTCTCTGCTCAAAGAATCTGCAACAACATTTTTTTGGCCCAGGGATGTACTCTTGATGTAGAAAGGGTTTGTCGAAGTCTGGATGGGCCAACAAAACCTGGTCCAGTAAGGCTTGCTTTAGCTGGAATAAGGCCTGTCTGCATTCTGCTGTCCAGTCGGCAACCATCAACTTTCTGACAGGTGAGTGTCGCCCCTTTTTCCAGCGTGGAGCCTTGTGCCCAGTTGTCAATCCAAAGGGAAGCTTTGCAATGGTCGAGCAACCTTCAATGGTTGGTAATCACCGTCCCAAGGAATGACCTCAATTTCTTCTGAGATGGAATGTCAGTGCCATCTTCCATCAGATCAGCTTCTGTCACTCCTCTAATGGCCCTCACCTTCTCAGGGTCTGTAGCTACACCCCCCGCACGAATGACATGCCCCAGAAACTTCACAGGCCTCTGCATAAAGTGACACTTTTTTGGCGCCAACTTCAGGTTGTGAGCTTTGAGACGCTCAAAAAACATTTCCAGGTGCTGTATAGCCAGATCTTCAGCATAGACCAACACATCGTCAAGTTAACACAACAGGCTAAGAAAGTTCATATCCCCAAAGATGTTTAGCTTCATCCTCATAAAGGTTGCAGGACTTTTACATAACCCCTGTGGCATTTGGTTGTATTCGTACAATCCAAATGGCAATGTAAAATCTGTGAATCTCCGGTCATCCTCATGCACTTCCACATTATAGTAGCCGAAGGTAAGGTCCATTGTCGATAAAAAGACATTGGGTGGGAGTCTTTGATGGTGCGAGCATTGAGCAAATGAAAATCAGTACAGAGTCTCAGGTCTTCAGACGTCTTCCAGACAAGGACAAGGCGTGAGGCGAACTCACTAATAGACTTCCTTATGATTTCACATTCTTCCATCTCATTCAACGCTTGCTTGAGCATCTCATAATGATTGGGTGAAAGGCATCGGGATGGCATCCGAATGGGTTTCTCATCACTCAGTTGAATGCGATGAAGACATCCAGTAGCTTTTCCACAATCCAACTTGTGCCTGGAAAAGAAGGACTGGTACTTGGCTATGAGCTGGATGAGTTTCTTCTTACCAGCAGGAGACACTTGACGTAAATATCAGTAAGACCCCAGGACTGCTTGAACTGTCAGGTCCGTCAAGTCGGCGTGAACCGTCATCAGTCAGAGTCAAGTCATCTTGGCAGTCAGTGAGTGTGCCAGCTCTTCTCTGCACTTGCTACTGTAAAGCTGCTGATGAATCATCATTCACATCCTTGGGCATTTCCATGGGGAAACTATCATCAAAACTCTTAAAACCCTCCAGTTTAGGCATAGGTGTAGAAGCAACTAAAATCCCTGCTGCAGTGTGTGCAAACCTGGTCAAGAACTACAGGAAACGTATGATCTCTGTAATTGCAAACAAAGGTTTCTGTACCAAATATTAAGTTCTGCTTTTCTGATGTATCAAATACTTATGTCATGCAATAAAATGCTAATGAATTACTTAAAAATCATACAATGTGATTTTCTGGTTTTTGTTTTAGATTCCGTCTCCCACAGTTGAAGTGTACCTATGATAAAACATTACAGACCTCTACATGCTTTGTAAGTTGGAAAACCTGAAAAATCGGCAGTGTATCAAATACTTGTTCTCCCCACTGTAAGTGTGTATGTGTGGTTTACAGTGATGAGGTAGTCATAACAAATTATGTTAAACAGTATTATAACACACAGAGTGAGTCCATGCAACTTATTATGTGACTTGTTAAGCAAATGTTTACTCCTGAACTTATTTAGGCTTGCCATAACAAAGGGGTTGAATACATTTTGACTGAAGACATTTCAGCTTTTTGTTTTTTAAATAATTTGCAAATATTTCTAAAAATATCATTCCAAATGGACATTATGGGGTATTGTGTGTAGGCCAGTGACACAAAATCTAAATGTAATCCATTTTAAATTTAGGCTGTAACACAAAAAAAGTGTGGATAAAGTCAAGGGGTGTGAATACTGTATGAAGGCACTGTGAATATCCCATGTGTTTTATCATCTCCCCTACCTCATTCCCAGTATAATTTATATCAATAATGCAACAGAAAAATAGCTTAATATTTTTTTTTATTGCAACACAAATTCTTGCAGTTTACCATCGCACCACCAGGGTGTGGTGCTTCACCTCTAGCGCCTGTACGTCCCGAGGCTATGCTTGCAGAATCAACACAATTTTGTCCAGAAATTCTCAAAACCTGAGTGGCGCAGTGATCTAAGGCACTGCATCTCAGTGCTAGAAAGTGTCATTACAGACCCTGGTTCACTCCTTGAACTTGCTTCCCAACTCTCGCTGCACCTTGTTTCAGTGTCGTTAGGGGATGGTTTGGCTGGGGTAGGCTGTCATTGCCTGGTTAAAGAATTATAATAACTGAAACAGCTGAGCATTAAGACCCCTGAGCATATATAGCCCCTAAATAAAAATATATTTGCTTTTAGATTAGCCCAGGTGGTTTGGAAGGACAGGGAGAGAGAACAGAGAACAGCTCTGTCCAGATCCATTGTCTGATAGCGCCATCTCTGCCACGCAGTAGACACACACTTACCCCTGGCCTTTCCCTGGCGCTGCCGCCCAGTTAAACTGTTGACCTTTATGTTTTTTGTGCACATTTTTATTGGTTTTGTTATTCTTTTGTTGAGGGGTTTACGGGTACATTATCCATTTCAAATGATGAATTCATAAATCATGTACCCGTAGGCTGAAAGAAATGAGAGAATGTGTCACTGTGTCCTTCCTTTCTGGCCTCTAGGTCACCAGGCCGCTCGTTTATTGTGCACACCTGTCACCAGCGTTACACGCATTTGCGTATAATGACACTCACCTGGACTCCATCACCTCATTGATGTCACTCCCTTTGGTTTCTTCCCCAGTCGTCATTGTTTCTGTTTCAGTTTCATGTCTGTGCGTTGTTGTGTTTCTTATTTTGGATTATGTTGCGTTTATTTATTAAAACACTGTGTTTAACACTTTTTTGGTCTTCACTATTATTCTACAATGTAGAAATAAAAAACCCTTGAATGAGTAGGTGTGCCCAAACTTTTGACTGGTTCTGTATATATTTAAAACAACAAAAAATTGGGGATTGGAAATGATGCAGACAATTACATTGATGGAAGCTACAGTTTATTGGCAATATTAAGGCTGATCAAAAAAACATTGGCAGTAGAATGGCTTCACTGAAGATCTCAGTGACTTTCAACGTGGCAGCGTCATAGGATGCCACCTTTCCAACAAGTTAGTTTGTCAAATTTCTGCCCTGCTAGAGCTGCCGGTGCAAAAGTTGCTATTGTGAAGTGGACATTTCTTGGAGCAACAAGGGCTCAGTGGTAGGCAAGAAAAGCTCATAGAACGGGACCACCGAGTGCTGAAGCGCTTGAACATCATCTGTCCTTGGTTGTAACACTCACTACCAAGTTCCAAACTACCTCTGGAAGCAATGTCAGCACAAGAACTGTTCATCGGGAGCTTCATGAAATGGCCGAGCAGGCGCACACAAGCTTAAGATCACCATGCGCAATGCCAAGCGTTGGCTGCATTGGTGTACAGCTCGCCACCATTAGACTCTGGAGCACTGGAAACACGTTCTCTGGAGTGATGAATCACGCTCTACCATCTGGCAGTCTTGACGGACAAATCTGGGTTTGGAGGATGCCAGGAGAAAGCTACCGGCCCCAATGCATAGTGTCAACTGTATAGTTTGATGGAGGAGAAATAATGTTCTGGGGCTGTTTTTCATGGTTCGCGCTAGGCCTCTTAGTTCCAGTGAAGGGAAATCTTAACGCTAGAGCATACAATGACATTCTAGATGATTCTGTGCTTCCAACTTTATGGCAACAGTTTGGGGAAGATCCTTTCCTGTTTCGGCGTGACAATGCCCCCATGCACAAAGCGAGGTCCATACAGAAATAGTTTGTCGAGAGCGGTGTGGAATAACTTGACTCGCCTGCACAGAGGCCTGACCTCAACTCCATCAAATACCTTTGGGATGAATTGGGACGCTGACTGCGAGCCAGGCCTAAATGCCCAACATCAGAGCCCGACCTCACTAATGCTCTTGTAACTGAATGGAATCAAGTCCCTGCATCAATGTTAAAACATCTAGTGGAAAGCCTTCCCAGAGGAGTGGAGGCTGTTATAGCAGCAAAGGGGGGACCAACTCCATATTAATGCCCATGATTTGGGAATGAGATGTTTGACTGGCAGGTGTCCACATACTTTTGGTCATGTTGTGTATTTCTCAATATTGTCCACCATTAATTGGATATTTGAGTGATATAAAATACAAGTGAACTATACCTGACAAGTATGAGTTGCTTAGGTTCATTTCACCTTCTTTGTGGGCTTTGTCTGTCAAGCAGCAGAAGGGCGCATTTGCTGATGTACTGTTAGCCGATGGTGTTTGCTTTGCAAGCTATCGGTAGAAACTTTGAACAGCTGGCTAAACATAGTGGTGGAGTAGACCTAATATACTTTTTTCTCTCCAATTAATGTAAGCCTACCTAGCAAAGTTAGCTAACATTATCCCCTTTTCAACGTTATTCAATCGTGTTTAATCACAATTGCTGACAGGTATGATAGGCTACATTGATTAAAAGGACCACGTTAAAATTGGCTAGTGAGGTAATAACTGATCACGTCGAGCTAATTAACAAGCTAACCTTCAGGGGATAAACTAGATGGCTAAATCTAAGTGTTGTTTGATTCACGTGCCATCTGTAGTGGTGATAACAGTAGTCCGACTGATAGCTTTACCAGGATGAGTAACTGCCAAATCAACAAAACTAACACAAAATGTCACCATGTCATTGGGTTTAGATTAAAAGTCAATGACTTTTAGCAAATCCAATAAATTTTCCACGTTGATTCAACGTCATCTCAGTGTTTTTTTGGGTTGAAATTATGTGGAAACATTGTTGATTTAACCAGTTTTTGCCCAGTGGGTTTTTGAATGACAAATTGCATGTTATATGATGCAGGCCTGCGAATGTAATGCGAATGCCTTCAGAGCACCTTTTACTCTACAGTCTGAATACGCTCCTAAGTAAACACGAAAGGAAGAAAGGGCTGAGCGCATTGGAGATGGACTGCTGAGAAAGAGAGACGGACATGAGGACCTGACAACCCTCACTGTATGGCGCTTTCCTTTCTTTCACTGTCTCTTATCGCCTTCCTCTCACCCCTTAGACTCATTAACAGCCAACCGCACTCACCGCCAGTGTCAAAATAACCAACAACCTTATTTTCCAAAAGTTCACTGCAGGATAGAAATGTACTTTCCCTTTCTCTTCCTGCATGCTGAGTCGTTCTTTGCCTTTCATAAAGATCTCATTATTATTTTTTTTGCAAGGGGTTGTAGAATGGCTGAAGCCACTTTCTTCGTGTCTGCTCATACAAGTAAAGATTTCCCGTCCATCTTACTGTGTACAGATGTAGGTACCCTCAAGCAGTGCCTTTCTTTACCTAATGCAGGACGAAAGGAATTAATAAAATGTGAACCAGAATGTTTTGCCCCTTTTTTCCACCTTTATTTAACCAGGTAGGCTAGTTGAGAACAAGTTCTCATTTGCAACTGCGACCTGGCCAAGATACAGCATAGCAGTTCGACACATACAACAACACAGAGTTACACTTGGAATGAACAAAACATACAGTCAATAATACAGTAGAAAAAAAGAAAACAAAGTCTATATACAGTGAGTGCAAATTAGGTCAAATAAGGGAGTTAGGCCATAGTGGCGAATTAATTACAATATGACAATTAATCACTGGAATGGTAGATGTGCAAAAGATGGATGTGCAAGTAGAGATACTGTGGTATCTAAACATGGTGAGGTTTGAATTTCATTGTAGATAAAATGCACCTTCCAATTACAACGTCTGCCTACAGTATGCCATTTTCAATTTATAAAACTCTCAAAGACCAAGTTAAGGCATACCTTATTTCAAAATAGACCATCAACACTGTCAATTGTGAATTTAAATTCTTCACGTTTTACCGGCGAAATGTCCACATCTGCATGCCAATCATTTGATCTCAATCAGTTTCATGGGAATATGCCTTTGGAGCTTCTTGAATGACTGTTTTGTGAGGGAATTAAGTAGAGGTCGACCGATTAATCGGAATGGCCGATTATACCTTTATCTGACCAGGCAAGTCAGTTAAGAACACATTCTTATTTTCAATTAAGGCCTTGGAACGGTGGGTTAACTGCCTTGTTCAGGGGCAGAATGACAGATTTTCACCTTGTCAGCTCAGGGGATCCAATCTTGCAACCGTACAGTTAACTAGTCCAACGCTCTAACCATTGCACTCCACGGGGAGCCTGCCTGTTACGCGAATGCAGTAGAAGCCAAGGTAAATTGCTAGCTAAAATTAGACTTATCTTATAAAAAACAATCAATCATAATCACTAGTTATAACTACTTATCCAGTTTAGCAGGTAATATTAACCAGGTGAAATTGTGTCATTTCTCTTGCGTTCATTGCACGCAGAGTCAGGGTATATGCAACAGTTTGGGCTGCCTGGCTCATTGCGAACTAATTTGCCAGAATGTTACGTAATTGTGACATAACATTGAAGGTTGTGCAATGTAACAAGAATATTTAGAGTAAGGGATGAAACCCATTAGATAAAATACAGAACGGTTCCGTATTTCACTAAAATAATAAACGTTTTGTTTTCAAAATGATAGTTTCCGGATTCGACCATATTAATGACCAAAGGCTCGTATTTCTGTGTGTTATTATGTTATAATTAAGTCTGATTTGATAGAGCAGTGTGACTGAGCAGCAGCAGGCCCGTAATCATTCATTCAAACAGCACTTTCGTGCTTTTGCCATCAGCTCTTCACAATCACAGGGCTGTTTATGACTTCAAGCCTATCAGCCTAATGGCTGGTGTAACCAATGTGAAATGGCTAGCTAGTTAGCTGGGTGTGCGCTAATACCGTTTCAAACGTCACTCGCTTTTAGATTTGGAGTAGTTATTCCCCTTGCGCTGCAAGGGCCGTGGCTTATGTGGAGCGATGGGTAACGCTGCTTCGAGTGTGGCTGTTGTCGATGTGTTCCTGGTCCGAGCCCAGGTAGGGGCGAGGAGAGGGACGGAAGCTATACTGTTACACTGGCAATACTATAGTGCCTATAAGAACATCCAATAGTCAAAGGTATATGGAATACAAATGGTATAGAGAGAAATAGTCCTATAAATACTATATTAACTACAACCTAAAACCTCTTACCTTGGAAAATTGAAGTCTCATGTTAAAAGGAACCACCAACTTTCATATGGGTAGCCTAGTGGTTAGAGCGTTGGACTAGTAACCGAAAGGTTTCATGTTCAAAACCCCGAGCTGACAAGGTACAGTGCCTTGCGAAAGTATTCGGCCCCCTTGAACTTTGCGACCTTTTGCCACATTTCAGGCTTCAAACATAAAGATATAAAACTGTATTTTTTTGTGAAGAATCAACAACAAGTGGGACACAATCATGAAGTGGAACGACATTTATTGGATATTTCAAACTTTTTTAACAAATCAAAAACTGAAAAATTGGGCGTGCAAAATTATTCAGCCCCTTTACTTTCAGTGCAGCAAACTCTCTCCAGAAGTTCAGTGAGGATCTCTGAATGATCCAATTTTGACCTAAATGACTAATGATGATAAATACAATCCACCTGTGTGTAATCAAGTCTCTGTATAAATGCACCTGCACTGTGATAGTCTCAGAGGTCCGTTAAAAGCACAGAGAGCATCATGAAGAACAAGGAACACACCAGGCAGGTCCGAGATACTGTTGTGAAGAAGTTTAAAGCCGGATTTGGATACAACAAGATTTCCCAAGCTTTAAACATCCCAAGGAGCACTGTGCAAGCGATAATATTGAAATGGAAGGAGTATAGTATCAGTATCAGACCACTGCAAATCTACCAAGACCTGTCCGTCCCTCTAAACTTTCAGCTCATACAAGGAGAAGACTGATCAGAGATGCAGCCAAGAGGCCCATGATCACTCTGGATGAACTGCAGAGATCTACAGCTGAGGTGGGAGACTCTGTCCATAGGACAACAATCAGTCGTATATTGCACAAATCTGGCCTTTATGGAAGAGTGGCAAGAAGAAAGCCATTTCTTAAAGATATCCATAAAAAAGTGTCGTTTAAAGTTTGCCACAAGCCACCTGGGAGACACACCAAACATGTGGAAGAAGGTGCTCTGGTCAGATGAAACCAAAATGTAACTTTTTGGCAACAATGCAAAACGTTATGTTTGGCGTAAAAGCAACACAGCTGAACACACCATCCCCACTGTCAAACATGGTGGTGGCAGCATCATGGTTTGGGCCTGCTTTTCTTCAGCAGGGACAGGGAAGATGGTTAAAATTGATGGGAAGATGGATGGAGCCAAATACAGGACCATTCTGGAAGAAAACCTGATGGAGTCTGCAAAAGACCTGAGACTGGGACGGAGATTTGTCTTCCAACAAGACAATGATCCAAAACATAAAGCAAAATCTACAATGGAATGGTTCAAAAATAAACATATCCAGGTGTTAGAATGGCCAAGTCAAAGTCCAGACCTGAATCCAATCGAGAATCTGTGGAAAGAACTGAAAACTGCTGTTCACAAATGCTCTCCATCCAACCTCACTGAGCTCGAGCTGTTTTGCAAGGAGGAATGTGAAAAAATGTCAGTCTCTCGATGTGCAAAACTGATAGAGACATACCCCAAGCGACTTACAGCTGTAATCGCAGCAAAAGGTGGCGCTACAAAGTATTAACTTAAGGGGGCTGAATAATTTTGCACGCCCAATTTTTCAGTTTTTGATTTGTTAAAAAAGTTTGAAATATCCAATAAATGTCGTTCCACTTCATGATTGTGTCCCACTTGTTGTTGATTCTTCACAAAAAAATACAGTTTTATATCTTTATGTTTGAAGCCTGAAATGTGGCAAAAGGTCGCAAAGTTCAAGGGGGCCGAATACTTTCGCAAGGCACTGTACATCTGTCGTTCTGCCCCTGAACAGGCAGTTAACCCACTGTTCCTAAGCCGTCATTGAAAATAACAATTTGTTCTTAACTGACTTGCCTAGGTCGCAGGTGCAAATGAGAACTTGTTCTCAACTAGCCTACCTAGTTAAATAACAGTGAAATATACACTGCTCAAAAAAATAAAGGGAACACTGAAATAACACATCCTAGATCTGAATGAATGAAATATTCTTATTAAATACTTTTTTCTTTACATAGTTGAATGTGCTGACAACAAAATCACACAAAAAGTATCAAAGGAAATCAAATTTATCAACCCATGGAGGTCTGGATTTGGAGTCACACTCAAAATTAAAGTGGAAAACCACACTACAGGCTGATCCAACTGTGATGTAACGTCCTTAAAACAAGTCAAAATGAGGCTCAGTATTGTGTGTGGCCTCCACATGCCTGTATGACCTCCCTACAACGCCTGGGCATGCTCCTGATGAGGTGGTGGATGGTCTCCTGAGGGATCTCCTCCCAGACCTGGACTAAAGCATCCAAGACATGATGTCCCAGATGTGCTCATCTGGGGAACGGGCGGGCCAGTCCATAGCATCAATGCCTTCCTCTTGCAGGAACTGCTAACACACTCCAGCCACATGAGGTCTAGCATTGTCTTGCATTAGGATGATCCAGGGCCAACCGCACCAGCATATGGTCTCACAAGGGGTCTGAGGATCTCATCTCGGTACCTAATGGCAGTCAGGCTACCTCTGGCGAGAACATGGAGGGCTGTGCGGCCCCCCAAAGAATGCCACCCACACCATGACTGACCCACCGCCAAACCGGTCATGCTGGAGGATGCTGTGCAGGACGTTTGGTATTTGCCAGAGAACACCAAGATTGGCAAATCCGCCACTGGCGCCCTGTGCTCTTCACAGATGAAAGCAGTGATGAAAGCAGCTCAGTGTGAACCTGCTTTCATCTGTGAAGAGCACAGGGCGCCAGTGGCGGATTTGCCAATCTTGGTGTTCTCTGGCAAATACCAAACGTCCTGCACAGTGTTGGGCTGTATGCACAACCCCCACATGTGGACGTCTGGCCCTCATATACCACCCTCATGGAGTCTGTTTCTGACCGTTTGAGCAGACACCTGCACATTTGTGGCCTGCTGGAGGTCATTTTGCAGGGCTCTGGCAGTGCTCCTCCTGCTCCTCCTTGCACAAAGGCAGATGTAGCGGTCCTGCTGCTGGGTTGTTTCCCTCCTACGGCCTCCTCCACGTCTCCTGGTGTACTGGCCTGTCTCCTGGTAGTGCCTCCATGCTCTGACACTACGCTGACAGACACAGCAAACCTTTTTGCCACAGCTCGCATTGATGTGCCATCCTGGATGAGCTGCACTACTTGAGCCACTTGTGTGGGTTGTAGACTCCGTCTCATGCTACCACTAGAGTGAAAGCACCGCCAACATTCAAAAGTGACCAAAACATCAGCCAGGAAGCATAGGAACTGAGAAGTGGTCTGTGGTCACCACCTGCAGAACCACTCCTTTATTGGGGGTGTCTTGCTAATTGCCTATAATTTCCATCTGTTGTCTATTCCATTTGCACAACAGCATGTGAAATGTATTGCCAATCAGTGTTGCTTCCTAAGTGGACAGCTTGATTTCACAGAAGTGTGATTGACTTGGAGTTACATTGTGTTGTTTAAGTGTTCCCTTTATTTTTTTGATCAGTGTATTTTTTAAACGGTAACGTCTACACTTGTTGTATTTGGCGCATGTGACAAATAAAATTTGATTTGATTTTAACTCAGCTTCTCTACATCTAGAATGGTGAAAACAGGAGCCCCTCGAGGTTGCGTACTTTTACTGAGACTGTACACACTGTACACAAACAATTGTCAAGCCTCTGACGCAGCACAAGCATTTTTTAAATGTACAGATGACACCGCTGTTGTGGGTTTTCTCCACCCAGACCAAGCCTATCTTCAAGGTTTTTACAAAAAAAGGACATAAACGTCAACAAAACAAAAGAGATGGAACTTGATTTCAGAAGGGAAAAAACGCCACTACCCCTTACGAAGATCAATGGGGAATCAGTTGATCGAGTGACCACAAATAAGTAACTGGGAATCGAAATAGACAATATTCAATGACTGTGCCTTTGTAAAGATAAAGACATTGCATATCTTTCAAATGTTCTATAAATCTGTCCTGCAGAATGTGCCGTCCTTTGGTCGGATATGCGTGTTCGGAAACATGCGAGTGCAAGACCAAATCAAGCTTCAGCACTTGATGAAGACGGCGGGAAGGATAATTGGTATAGATCAAGGAATCAGCCACCAACCTGCACACAAAACTCATCGAGACATTGATTCAGCTTTGATCTAACTACTAAACGAGCACCATTATGAGAAGTGACAACCTTCTATAATAATAAGTGATGAGTAGGATTATTAGGCGTAGGCAACATAACTCGATCAGGGTTATTTTAAGCGATTATAAAGTCATGGTGCTGAAAGGCCAGCACCGTATCTTTCAGGGTTCCACTGCACAAGAGGGGGGGGGGGGGGGATCTGTGGAGTTTTATGAACAACAAGGCAGATCTGGTTGGTGGATGCGGTGGATCATGCGGTGGATCAATTTGTCTGCATACGCAATAGAGGTGGTGCGTTTCTGTTTTCTTAGCACTTGGACAGTAGGATGAGTTCGAGTGCGTCTTACAGGAGCCTCAAGTCCATAACGGAAGTAACGAATGTAACTGTGGTTCTGCGAATACCTGGAAGACCGTCAGTACGGTTGAAATTATGGATTATATCCCTGGCGCTCCACGCTGCTGACGTGACAGCGTGGGAGGACATGACAGCATGGGAGGACGTGCCCCCACGCCCTCCCACGCGGTGGAATCATGTAGTAACCAAAAGTGTTAAACAAATAAAAATATATTTGAGATTCTTCAAATAGCCACCCCTTGCCTTCATGGCAGCTTTGCACACTCTTGGCTATCTCTCAACCAGCTTCATGAGGCAGTCACCTGGAATGCAATTCAAATTAACCGGTGTCAATTTTAGGAGTTCCTTTCATTCTTCTCTTCTTGGCCTGTTGGGGGAGGTTTATGACCCCCATAAATACATCCTACCCCCCCCCCCCATTTCTCTCTCTCTACTCTATAGAGTTGACTCTTGAAAAGCCCTTTGTTAACATAGAGAGTCTGGGAACATCAAAAGGTGGGGGAAAGAAACCATGTTTCGGTAATCCAAACAGCTGAAAATATGCATTGGTACTTAGAGAATATGATGTCAGATCAGTTGGCGTCTGAAACATTATTACTGATGATAGGACGACATAAACTGTATCTTGGAAAGTCGATACATTCTAGTTGTCATATTCACATGGAATTGTTGTGCAATTTAAATTGAAACTATTTGTGAAAAGATTAAATGTAATTTTAGCTTTTTAAATGAGAGAACGGTTTGTCATAGAGAAAATCTGCTCACTCAGAGACTCCGCCCAAGTGAACAGACTTTGGTTGTAAACTATGAAACACGCCCTTCTTTTACCAATATATAAACCCGTTGACGAAAATTCAACTTCCTGTTCCAAGGACGTGAGGACTTGCGATCCCCGCATTAAACGGGACAAGGTCACCTACAGAACTAAGACTACCTCAGCGTGAGCTCTGGTTTAATGACAAGAACCTAAGGAAATTAGCATTGAATTTCAACATGAAGATGACAATCCACACGACAAAAGGATGAATTTCGACTATACCAGCCAGAATATTCTACCACACAACGACGATACTATCAAGTACCCGTTCTACCACCAGAAATTCTTCAAATGACAACAAGACCTTCCATCTATGACCAACCGATCAAAGCGCAGCTCAGAGTAAATATTTATTGCATTTTCCTTTTCCAAATGGGTGGTTATTTAGAATGCATAAGATTCTGTATTAAGAAGATAACCAAGAATTTACAACTTTCAGATGAGACTAAATAAGGTGACGATTAAATATTGACTGCTATTGAGGTAAAAGATTACCAGGCTTTAACAATTCATTCGGAAGATAACAGCTCTATAAACATTATTTCGTGGTGGCCCGACTTTCTGGTTAATTACATTTACCTGATTAGCTTAATCAGGTAATGTTAATTACAGAGAAATTATTTTATAGAATAGCATGTCATATCACTTAATCTGGCATAGCCAAAGACACGACACTGTCTGTGATTTATTTAGAATTCAAGGCACACTTAACCAACATGGTTACCACAGCATTCTGCAGCAATAGGCCATCTCATCTGGTTTGCGCTTAGTAGGATTATCATTTGTTTTTCAACAGGACAATGACCCAACACACCTCCAGGTTGTGTAAGGGCTATTTTACCAAGAAGGAGAGTGATGGAGTGCTGCATCAGATGACCTGGCCTCCACAATCCCCGACCTCAACAAAATTGAGATGGTTTGGGTTGAGTTGGACCGCAGAGTGAAGGAAAAGCAGCCAACAAGTGCTCAGCATATGTGGGAATTCCTTCAAGACTGTTGGAAAAGCATTCCAGGTGAAGATGGTTGAGAGAATGGCATGAGTGTGCAAAACTGTCATTGAAGAATCTCAAATATGAAATATGTTTTGATTTGTTTAACACTTTTTGATTACTACATGATTCCATATGTGTTATTTTATAGTTTTGATATCTTCACTATTATTCTACAATGTAGAAAATAGTCAAAATAAAGACAAACCCTTGAATGAGTAGGTGTTCTAAAACTTTTGACCGGTAGTGTAACTCCCCACTGACCATTCCCCACATTCTTATGTTAGAAATACTGATCCAATATCCACTTTCGACCGTGTTAGAGTTTAAGAGGGAAAACTGTCTGTGAAACAAAGATACTGAAGGCGGAGAAAGACCCCCCCCTTGTGAACTGTGAACTGTCGAACCGGCCCAGTTCCCTCTTCCCCTTTTCTGTGGGTGAGAGAAGGTCTGGTTATTGTCAATCATTGCCAAGCTGATCTGACCCATTGTGATCCTCACATGACAGTCATGACAACATGCAGGGCAATGACAAGGTAGCAGCTGCGCATATGTTATTCATGGGGACGGCTCTCTGTGCAGCCCAGGATGTGGCGACATTTCTGGTCGAGTGACATATCACACCTTCTGGGACAGGGAGCCCTACACCCTCGTAGGCCTGAGTGATGACATCCACAACCCGGTGTGAAAGCCTCTGCTTGGACAATGCAAGGACTTTTGACTTCCTAGCTCAGAAACAGCTGGTCTGATTTCCTGTAGTGCTCCGATGCTTGCATATAGCGTTTGAGGGAACTGACTGGACACGGGAGATTTGCTCGCTCGTCCTCCACATTCTGGAAAGGAGAGGGGCAGTAGGCCGCCAGTTCGATGTCTAGATTGATGTGAAATGGTGATAAACTTGTCTAGTTAAATAAAGGTAAAATAAAAAAGTAAAACCTTAAGCAAAAAGACTGGATTGGGCCATAAAGGCCTTCCATCATAGGCAGAGAGGGCTCATATAGACTGTATGGAGCTCACTCACATGTTTTGCTAAGAGGAAAGTCGTTTTCAGAGAGAACCATTTTATGTCTAGCACCTCTGTTTGCTCAAATGGAAGTTTCATCAAAGCCTCCATTACTAGTGGCAGCTCCCAAGATGTAGCACGGACAGCCCTGGGGAGATGCAGCCAGCGAACACCTTGGAAGAATTGGCAGATGATGTAGTGGGCCCCTGCTGATTTTCCATTGATATGTAAATGGTTAGCCGATATGGCTGAGGCATTCACCTTCAAGGTAGAGTACAATATTTTGTGCATGTAAAAAAATATTTTTTCTCCTCAATTTCGATTTTGGCTCATCGCTGCACCTCGACCAACGAGCTTGGGAGACAAAGGTTGAGTCATGCGTCCTCTGAAACATGACCCACCAAACCACGCTTCTTAACACCTGCCCGCTTAACCCAGCCGCACCAATATGTCAGAGGAAACACCGTTCAACTGATGACCGAGGTCAGCCTGCAGGCGCCCGGCCCGCCACAAGGAGTTGCTAGTGTGCGATGAGCCAAGTAAAGCCCCCCCGGCCAAAACCTCCCCTAAAACGGACGATGCTGGGCCAACTGTGTGCCGCCCTATGAGTCTCCTGATCACGGCCGGTTGTGACACAGCCCGGGATCAAACCCTGGTTTGTAGCAATGCCTTAGACCACTGAGCCACTCGGGAGGCACTGAGTTCAATAGTTTCTGAAGGAAACTCAATATAACAGGTACAGAGCAGTACATCAGTTCGTCCCCCCCGGTAGAGCACCATTTGGTAAATAGCTTCCAGAACCATCATACATCATCCTGGTCGACTGGGCTTTGGCGTTTTGTAACATCTGGAAAATAGCAGGATCACAGCTGATCAGTAGAGGGTCTGGCTCTTCAGATGCCACACCCATAGCTGTAGTTGGTCTGGGCTGGGGTGCCATTTCCTGCCATCCAACTGTGAGAGCAGGTCCTGTATGTGAGGGAGCTGCCATGGCTCTCCCTACAGAAGACTGGGGGGTCTCAATGGCTATCTGGGTGATACAAGCAGCATCCTGTGCTTTGCCTAAGAGACCCTATACAGTGTTTCTAAAATTAGAGGGGGGGCAGAGGGAAAGCATACAGTAGGCCCTCCGGCCATGTGTGGGCTAAGGCGTCCATGCCCAGTGGGATGTTTGCTCTGAGGTGAACAGGTCCACATGTGCTGTTCCAAACCGCTGCTATATCATCTTTACTACTTGTGGGTGAAGTCTCCATTCCCTTGGGGGCAGTTTCTGTCTCGACAAGAAGTCCACCACATCATTCACCTTGCCTGGGAGAGACCTGTAGGGACTGTACAGACCTCGTTCCCCCTTGATGATGGTTGATGTGGAACACTGTCATTATGTTGTCTGATTGTATCAGGACATGTTTGAGAACCGGCAAAAAGTGATTTAGGGCAAAGGTAAAGTGTCTGAAGTTCTAGCAAGTTGATGTGCTCTTTCCTCCAGTGGGGGCACCTCTCTCCCAGTCTGTTAGTGAAGCGTCGGTGGTCACCACTTCCCGCCTTCCCGGAATTGATCTGAGGAGGACACCTGGTTCTCTTCCTCTCCGGCTGCAGAGTAGAGTAGCACGCCCTTGTCACCCATATTTTGGTGTTTCTAACCCGCTTGGGGTCCAAGCAGAAGTCATTAAACCAAACTTGTAGTGGTCGCTTTAAAGACAGCAGGCCTAACGGTGTTACTGCGAGCATGACCATGAGTTGTTGGAATGTTTGTACCTTCACTAATGCACTCAACTGGAAATGTTTCAGAAGAAGAATGCTGTCCATGCACTGAGGCATTTATACCTGCCCTCATAGTTTGGGAGTTCAGAGCCATGCCAATAAAGGTAAAAAATAAATAATAACATATACAGTACCAGTCAAAAGTTTGGACACAGCTACTCATTCAAGACTTTTTCAGCAACAACATAAGCAGAAACACTTCCTCAAAATAGTCCAAATTAATCTAAGATAAATCAAGAAATCTATCAATCATTTAGATGTTTTTGCCAAGGTCTTAGTTACGCAATTTTACATCTAGCTAAGATATTTGGTGTATTATTCCTCTAGTGAAAAAATGTGCATGAAAACCAGTCGTCGACACCAAACACTTCATGTTCCCACTCCTACTAAGATTAGCACTGTTGACCAATAACCAAGGAAGGGGTGTAGACTTCGACTTGTCAGCCGAAAAAAAATGTTGTGTGCAAAAACAGCACAAAAAAAACCTGCAGAAGCAAATAAAAACGTCAACATTTCGTCATAATATATGCGCAAACTGTTTCAATTGGGAAGTATACGGCAAGCTTAAGTCAGCCAGATGCGGTGATAGACAACTATCTGCTGTTCACGCACTGGCTACCTAGCGTTACGTTAGCTTTGAGCTCTTGAGTGTCATGGACCTTTGGATTATTATGGGTCCCTTCGACAATGTGGATCCTGTCATATCTGTTCCCGTTGGCCGAAAAAGTCAACTTTCTAAACATGCTCATGAAAAGGAGAGAGCCAAGATCCAGCAACGGGAAAAACTGCAAACATACGGAGGCAAACAGCTGGCTGTGTCACTCTGACAATAAGAATCAATCCATCCTTGACAAGCAAATTCATTGCAACCGACTTTCAATGTCCTTATTACTCCTTAAATCCTTCCCTAAAGTGTACAGTGCCTTCAGAAAGTATTCAAGTACCCCTTGACCTTTCCCACATTTTGGTGGGATTGAAATGGGTTTAATTGTCATTTTTTTGTCAACGATCTACACAAAATACTCTGTATTATCAACATGAAAGAAAAATTATAAAAATGTATGAAAAATAAAACACTAATATATCTTCATTACATACTGTAAGTATTCAATCCCCTGAGTCAATACATGTTAGCATCACCTTTGGCAGCGATTACAGCTGTGTGTCTTTCTGGGTAAATCTTTAAGAGCTTTGCACACCTGGATTGTACAATATTTGCACATTATTATTTAGATATTCTTCAAGCTCTGTCAAGTTGGGTGTTGATCATTGCTAGACAGCCATTTTCAAGTCTTGCCATATATTTTAGAATTGATTAAAGTCAGAACTGTAACTAGGCCACTCAGGAACATTCCATGTTGTCTTGGTAAGCAACTCCAGGGTATATTTGGCCTTGTGTCTTAGGTTATTGTCCTGCTGAAAGGTGAATGTCTTCCAGTGTATGTTGGAAAACAGACTGAACTAAGTTTTCCTTTTCCTTTCTGTTTCTTTTTATCCTAAAAAAAACTCCCTAGTCCTTGCCGATGACAAGCAAACCCATAACATGATGCCGCCAACACCACGTTTAAAAATATGAAGAGTGGTACTCAGTGTGTCACGCCCTGATCTGTTTCACCTGTCCTTGTGATTTTCTCCACCCCTCCAGGTGTCACTTATTTTCCCAGGTGTATTTATCCCTGTGTTTCCTATCTCTCTGTGCCAGTTCGTCTTGTCAAGTCAAGTCAACCAGTGTGGTTTTCCCGTGCTCCTGCTTTTTCTTCTCTTTTTCTAGTCCTCCCGGTTTTGACCCTTGCCTGCCCTGACTCTGAACCCGCCTGCCTGATCATTCTGCCTGCCCTGACCTTGAGCCTGCCTGCCACTCTGTACTTCCAAGACTCTTTTAAGATCAAGTTATGATCTTTTTGCCGGTCCACGACCATTCTCTTGCCTGCCCCTTGGATACTAATAAATATCAGAGACTTGAACCATCTGCCTCCCGTGTCTGCATCTGGGTCTCACTCTGTGCCCTTAAACAGTGGTGTGTTGTGTTCGATTTGCCCCATTCAGGACATAAAGTACATTTCTTTGGCAATTTTTTTGTAGGTTTACTTTAGTGGCTTATTGCAAACAGGATACATGTTTTGGAAAATGTTTATTCTGTACATGCTTCCTTCTTTTCACTCTGTCATTTAGGTTAGTATTGTGGAGTAACTACAATGTTGTTGATCCATCCTCAGTTTTCTATTACAGCCCTTCAATTGTGTAACTGTTAAAGTCACCATTGGCCTCATGGTAAAATATAAGAGTGGTTTCCTTCCTCTCTGGCAACTGAGTTGGGAAAGATACGCCTGTATCTTTGTAGTGACTGGGTGTATTGATACACCATCCAAAGTATAATTAATAACTTCACCATTCTAAAAGGAATATTCAATGTCTCTTATTTTTTTTACAATTTTTTTACCCATCTACCAATAGGTGCACTTCTTTGGGAGGCATTGAAAATCTGAGTTTGAAATTCGTTGCTTGACTAAGCTAATTGTATGTGTGGGTTACAGAGATGAGGTAGTCATTCAAAAATCATGTTAAACACTTATTTCCATGCAACTTATTGTGACTTGTTAAGCACATTTTTACTCCTGAACTTATTTAGGCTTGCCATAATAAAAGGGTTCAATACGTATTGACTTATTGAGAAATTTCAGCTTTAAATGTTGTGTTAATTCATAAAAATGTCTAAAAACATAATTCCACTTTGACATTATGTGATATTATGTGTAGGCCAGTAAAAAATAATTCAATTTAATCCATTTTAAATTCAGGCTGTAACACAACATAATGTGGAAAAAGTCAAGTGGTGTGAATACTTTTTGAAGGCACTGTATAATGAAACTCAAGAAGCTGTCCTTAATTTATCCTAATGATAAAACCTGTAAAACCTGCTGAATTTGTTTCAAAAGTTGCTTAAATGTTCAAAAAAAAAAAACACATTGTATACACTGTTTGCTCTCTGGATACAATAAATTGGCAATGTGATATAGGCTATTTTGCACAATAAAGTTGAAAGAAATTGATTATTTTAATATTTTTTAATCATTTAGGTATCGATACTTTCTTACATGCAACTGTTTAAATCCCAATCATGATACTTTTTCTATTGGAGTTTTGTTGTTTGAAGTGGATTATTAGCATTTTGCCACAAAGCATGGTTATTTGTCTCTCTAAAATAAAATGACCTTGCAATATGTTTGAAACAAAATTATATCTGTCTTTTCACTAGCCCATGTCATGTTAAGATGAAAAAAGCTGAGCTCTATCTCTTTCACAAGATGTGTTGTTAATTCATGTCAATTTAAAAACATTTCTGAAAATGGATATATAGTATCAGGTTTTGAAATGAAACTTCAAAACAGACATGCTTGAGTCAAACCTATTTATTTTGATTTCATTCAAATACATTTACACCGCAACTTTCTCGCAGTTTAGTTATTTTTTCATTTTCTACAGTGTAAGAGGTCCTGCAGCTGCTGCTGGGTTAATGTTACTCATAGTGATGAGATCAATAAACAAAGATCTGGTATAATGGGACAATATCAAAACAAAAGAGTTATAAAAGTAACGAAATCTGTACAAGCGAAAAAACTAACACTCAGAAACTATATATAAGATCAAAACAATACACAAATCCAACTTTAATATTATACATTTTATATTATATATTATAATTAATATATTTACATATTTTTTAAGTAACGAAATGGTTGATAGTGAACAACATCTCCAGAATCATTCAAATGCCCCCTACATTTTCTATAAAAACTAAGACAAAGTAAATAATGAGATGTTAAAAGTATAAAAACCATGCCATCACATTGTACATGTATAGAAACCTTTTCTAACTGCACATGAATAGTAGAACCCTCTATTTTCAGATGACGGTCTGAGACTGTTAGGGGTCATACAGTACGACATACCATTCAGACAGTACACGGTAAACAGTACAGCAACGTACAGTACAACAGTGTAAAAATGTCATCTTGGAGATTAACATATAACAGGGGTTTTCATCAAATTGTGGTGGTATAAAAATAACTTTACCCATAATGCATTTGGGAAACTGAAGTCTGGTCATACATCAACTATGAATATCATTGCTGGCCTCTTGAGTTTAAAGCAATACTCCATATTGTGCTTAACAGGTATCTGACATATCAACAAACAGTATAGATCCATGCTTTTGCAACACAATAAAATAGGAGGAATGAAACCCGAGAAATGAAAAAACATCTCTTTATTTCCATATTATTTCCGCACTGGCTCTGTTGCCTGACCGTGGTCATATTATGGTTGTTGATTGTCTGGCAAGCCCTAAGCAACATCCTTCAATCCACAAGAGAAAATTATGTTCAAAGGTTTATCAAGCACACACACACGGACACACTTTTACGGCTCCATGCGCATATGCACACACAGTCGCATAGCTGCACACCTAAATGCCCATGTATTTCGAGCTAATCGTAAGAGGGACACAATTCATTCATGGATTTCTCTGAAAACTACCAAAGCCTATATAAAATGGCAATGATCTTTGGCTCTTCATTCTCTCAGGTCTGGTTGGTAAAATCTAGACAGAAGTAGGCCCATACATATTGGCTCTGACAAGATACAGCTTGGATTGCACTTTCACAAGCAAGCACATAAAAAGTAATAAACAGCCATGATAGAAAACACATTATACACGTTTACGCTGTTGGCTAGGATTCATGATCGTTGACATTGAAGGAAATAAAATAAAAATGCCGTACAATACATATATATATACACACATACTGTATATGAGACGTGTTTGATACAGTAACTTATAGTATATACAAATAAGGAATACTTTTTGGGAAATCAATGATCAATGAACACCATTCATCAGTCAAAGAACAGAAGGAGGGAACATGTTGATTGGAGAGCAAAAAAAAAGTAAAGCTAAAGGATGTTTGATTTGGAAATCGGGTCATACTGTATAGATCAAGGTTGGGGTCAATTTGAATTGAAGTCAATTCTTGAAGTGATTTGAATTTAAAATAAAATAATGGAAAACAACATTTTTTTTTTGTTTATTGAGAATTCTTGAAAACAGATGCTTTTTTTCAATTATTGAATTTCAGTTTACTTCCAGAATTCACTAAATACTACTGACCACAACCCTGTTATACATAGATATCATCTTCAGGATCTGTGTTGCCCTCTGGAGACCATGGCAGTGAGCAGCAACCACATCCAACTGCGTGTCAGGTGACACATTCATTGTCATGTGACCTCGGCGAAAGTATTTGAATTCTAATGGAAAAAAGAAGCAAAAGAAGAAACAGAACAAAAATGCGTCTTCAATGATTCAGTATATTTAATATTCAAGACATTCTCTGCATTCAATACATCCCAAGATTAGTAATGCCATAAATGAACTATTAAGTACTGAAGCATTTTTATGAAGTAAACTGATTACTTTAGATTAGACATTTCTTGGTAACATGATATTTGCGATCTTGATATATAAAAAAAACACAAATTAGCACAGTCAAGATACAGTATCAGTCCTGTGACATCTTGGTCCCCAACATCTCTTGCTTTCCGTATTTTAATTATATAACGATCCTTACATAACCTCGAGCTAATGAGTCAGTTGCTTTGATTGTGCTGAGGGGCTTGTTAGGCTGACAGTCCACACACGCATGCACACACACAAAATGTAAACGCACACAAACAACACACACAAAGTGGGCCAAGTAGCATGAGGTTAGCACAGTGTACAGCTCTTGGGTTGCCTCTAAAGTGGTTGCTCAACTAAAAGATTTCAGATTATGCTGTGGGACATAGAGGTAATTTGTGGATTAGTACGGTACCCTGCGTCACTACTTCATTTCTCCAGGTCAGCGCAATGGGGAGTTAGAGCACTGATTGTGCTTTTGGATCCCAAGGCGCTAATGTGTCTCTAACTGACAATTAATGGGTGACATAAACCAAATAGAAACTGATAATTAAGCACGACTTGCAATTTCAATTAACTGAATGATGAGGATGAAGAAGGTGATTGAATTTAGAACAATAGTGTAAGAATTGCTCTGTCCTGCACGCACACACCCTACTCGTCAGTATTACTTACTAAAACTGTTGTTACACTAAGTTTTTTCTTCTAAGAGAAATGAAAATGTTCAATTATATTCCATGATATTCTTAAAATATACAGTTGAAGTCGGAAGTTTACATACACCTTAGCCAAATACATTTAAAATAAGTTTTTCCACAATTCCTGACAATTCATCTTTGTACAAATTCCCTATCTTAGGTCAGTTAGGATCACCACTTTATTTTAAGAATATGAAATGTCAGAATAATAGTAGAGAGAATGATTTATTTCAGCTTTTATTTCTATCATCACATTCCCAGTGGGTCAGAAGTTAACATACACTCAATTAGTATTTGGTAGCATTGCCTCTAAATTGTTTAACTTGGGTCAAACGTTTACGGTAGCCTTCCACAAGCTTCCCACAATAAGTTGGGTGAATTTTGGTCCATTCCTCCTGACAGAGCTGGTGTAACCGAGTCAGGTGTGTAGGCCTCCTTACTCGCACACACGTTTTCTATTCTGCCCACAAATTGTCTATAAGATTGAGATCAGGGCTTTGTGATGGCCACTCCAATACCTTGACTTTGTTGTCCTTAAGCCATTTTACCACAACTTTTCAAGTATGCTTGGGGTCATTGTCCATTTGGAAGATCCATTTGCAACCAAGCTTTTACATCTTGGCTGATGTCTTGAGATGTTGCTTCAATATATCAACATAATTTTCCTGCCTCATGATGCCATCTACTTTGTGAAGTGCACCAGTCCCTCCTGCAGCAAAGCACCACCACAACATGATGCTGCAACCCCGTGATTCACGGTTGGGATGATGTTCTTCGGCCTGCAAGCCTCTCCCTTTTTCCTCCAAACATAATGATGGTCAGGATGACCAAACAGTTCTATTTTTGTTTCATCAGATTAGAGGACTTATCTCCAAAAAGTACGATCTTTGTCCCCATGTGCAGTTGCAAACCGTAGTCTGGCTTTTTTAATGGCTGTTTTGGAGCAGTGACTTCTTCCTTGCTGAGTGGCCTTTCAGGCTATGTCGATATAGGACTCGTTTTACTGTGGATGTAGATACTTTTGGACCCGTTTCCTCCAGCATTTTCATAAGGTCCTTTGCTGTTGTTCTGGGATTGATTTGCACTTTTCGCACTAAAGTACGTTAATCTCTAGGAGAAAGAACACGTCTCCTTCCTGAGCGGTATGACGGCTGCGTTGTCCTGTGGTGTTTATACTTGCGTACTATTGTTTGTACAGATGAACGTGGTACCTTCAGGCGTTTGGAAATTGCTCCCAATGATGAACCAGACTTGTGGAGGTCTACCATTATTTTGCTGAGGTCTTGGCTGATTTCTTTTGATTTTCCCATGATGTCAAGCAAAGAGACACTGAGTTTGAAGGTAGGCATTGAAATACATCCACAGGTACACCTCCAATTGACTCAAATGATGACAATAAGCCTATCAGAAGCTTCTAAAGGACATCACATCATTTTCTGGATTTTTTTTTGTGTCATGCACAAAGTAGATGTCCTAACCAACTAAACAAAACTATAGTTTGCTAACAAGAAATTTGTGGAGTGGTTGAAAAATGAGATTTAATGACTCCAACATAAGTGTATGTAAACTTCCGACTTCAACTGTAACTGTCAGGAGAGAAGAACAGAACTGCTGGCCTGACACTGAAAACGTACAAGCTACTGGAAATACACAGTGCTTGTAGATGGATGGGGTTATGTGTTCCACAACATGAATTATTCATTTTTATAATAACTTAACTTAGCTTTAGTTATTGTTTTCAGATGAATTCATGTATCCTATATACACCAATAGCATCAATTGGGAAAATGCCTTTTAAAATAATAATGGTATATTATTTTTCATTCTTTCTTACTTAGCAAGGCATGATATCCTTCACTACTAACTACTGGCTTAATTATGGGATGGTGTATGCGTGTTTAATTTACCTCCCTTAAAATCTATGAACACTGAAGCAGGCAGCCAGGCAGTCAAAGCGAGCAGTGAGCCTGGATCCAAAAGGTTTTCTAACGCATCCTAATGTGTCAGATTTATTTGGGTCACCTTCTGTACTGAGTTTGAAGATGGCCTATGGCCATGTTGATGTTGTGTGTGGCAATGCATTTAGTGTGGAAATGCATTTAGCTACAGTCTCCCTGCTGCTACACTAAACTGTGCAATGAGTGAATCCATACAGCAGTTTAGGTTTCCACTGGGTGTTTTTGGATTTCTAAAGTACATATAGTCCCTGAAACCTCAACTACTACATATTTGACTATTCTTGCCATTAATGCTTTGCTCATCTACCTCTCACGCATGCATGCATGAACGCAAACACAAACACACCTCTCCACATCTCCTCGTTCTTATTCACCTCACACACCTCAGTCTAATGAGATGTGGTCATCCTCCTTTGCGTTGATGAATGGCCCAATGTAACTTCCCCTGGACTCATTGTGATTTCAAATAGGGGGAGCACTGGGTCTCCATAAGGCACTTCATCAAAATTACCAAGGGGGCCGGAGACATACTGTATGTCCCTGTAATGCATGACCTTGCATTTCCCTCGCTATAGGGTCTGCAAAGGCTACATCATTAATCTTCAGGAGCAATGCTACTGTATTATGCTTATAGAGGCAACCCAGGAGCTGTACAGTGTGCTAGCCTCATGCTACTTTGCCCACTTTGTGTGTGTGTGTGTGTGTGTGTGTGTGTGTGTGTGTGTGTGTATGTGGACAGACAGCCTAACAAGCCCCTCAGCGCATTCAAAGTGCAGTGGTTCTTCCTGTAAGGTGTGCTTCATACTGCAGCACACCTTGCAGGCTGCCGCAGAGATCTATGGCAAGTTATTTAATTGTCAGCCATTGTTACCATTAATGTTAGTTAGTGCTAGCTTGACCACCAGAGGATATGTGTGAATGCATGTTTAGGGCGGCAGGGTAGCCTAGTGGTTAGAGCGTTGGACTAGTAACCGGAAGGTTGCAAGTTCGAATCCCATAGCTGACAAGGTACAAATCTGTTGTTCTGCCCCTGAACAGGCAGTTAGTTAGCTGTTCCTAGGCCGTCATTGAAAATAAGTATTTGGTCTTAACTGACTTGCCTAGTTAAATATAAAATAAAAATGTTTGTAAAGTGTTTGATAGCCTTCAATATTGGCTGTACTAGAGAATTTAAAACCTTTTTTTGTAAGAACATAGTATATGGGATTGATTTTAAGAAATGTAGCTTAATTTAATTAATATTATAGTGTTTCTATTCCAAGAAAAACGAAACCCTCAGTGTTTCCGTTAGGAAAATATGGCACTGTACTACGTGACGGTCGGGAGTAGGCTACAGTACTAAGAGCATAACATTTCCACATCCTAATTGTAGTCTAACCAATACCCAAATGGAAATTCAGTGAAAATACAAATCTCATTGATTTATCAAGACCAGTCCCCAACGGTGCTAAATAGTTGACCACAGCGGGTAGGCTACTGCTTCAAATCCTATTGCTTCTAACTTCAATATGCTTTTCAACACTAGTGAGACTCATGTCGCCGACGGTAGGCCTACAGTATATTGAAAAATACTTTTTCAATGACGTGACTCTCCGCCAATAATTAGATTTAGATGATTGGAGGATTTTAAATTAATATCTATGGGGTATTTTTCTTTAGAGCAAATCTAAAGAGAATCTATGAGAATATCTAAGGGGCTTTTATATCATTCTAAATGAATTCAGAATGATAATAATAATCACTTTGTTTAAAAAATAACAATATTTTGTAGATTTCAAATAACCTAAAGTGAGTGAGAAAAAGGCCATTCTTGAACATGGGGTGAGATATTCTTACTAAATTGTAAATAAAGCCAGTTTGTTATTTAGAATTATTTCTTTCTGTTTTTAGAGGGAGATGAAACCAAAAGCCCAAAGTCACCTCATGGGTCTCCCGGTCGCGGTCGGGACGGGAGGGGTATCGAACCAGCATCTTGCAAAACGCAGTTTGCACTGCTTTTAATTGTTTTTAATGCTGATCAATTGCATTTCTTTACATTTCTTTATTAAAGTCTATCAGAAAGAATGTTGGTACTTATTTATTTTGATCCAAAGCTATGAATGAGTGAGTCACTCAGCTCTATGTAGGTGCCGAGGCTATATGACTGCACCATCAACTAGATTATTTAGCTTATATTCAGTCAACACATACAGTTGAAGTCGGAAGTTTACATACACTTACGTTGGAGTCATTAAAACACATTTTTCAACCACTCCACAATACTTTGTGCATAACACAAGTAATTTTTCCAACAATCGTTTACAGACAGATTACTTCACTTATAATTCACTGTATCACAATTCCAGTGGATCAGAAGTTTACATACACTAAGTTGACTGTGCCTTTAAACAGCTTGGAAAATTCCAGAAAATGATGTGATGGCTTTAGAATCTTCTGATAGGCTGATTGACATCCTTTGAGTCAATTGGAGGTGTACCTGTGGATGTATTTCAAGGCCTATATTCAAACTCAGTGCATCTTTGCTTGACATCATGGGAAAATCAAAAGAAATCAGCCAAGACCTCAGAAAACAATGGTAGACCTCCACAAGTCTGGTTCATCATTGGGAGCAATTTCCAAACGCCTGAAGGTACCACGCTCATCTGTACAAACAATAGTACGCAAGTATAAACACCATGGGACCATGCAGCCGTCATACCCCTCAGGAAGGAGACGCATTCTGTCTGCTAGAGGTGAATGTACTTTGGTGTCAAAATGTGCAAATCAATCCCAGAACAACAGCAAAGGACCTTGTGAAGATGCTGGAGGAAACGGGTACAAAAGTATCTACAGTGCCTTGCGAAAATATTCGGCCCCCTTGAACTTTGCGACCTTTTGCCACATTTCAGGCTTCAAACATAAAGATATAAACTGTATTTTTTTGTGAAGAATCAACAACAAGTGGGACACAATCATGAAGTGGAACGACATTTATTGGATATTTCAAACTTTTTTAACAAATCAAAAACTGAAAAATTGGGCGTGCAAAATTATTCAGCCCTTTTACTTTCAGTGCAGCAAACTCTCTCCAGAAGTTCAGTGAGGATCTCTGAATGATCCAATGTTGACCTAAATGACTAATGATGATAAATACAATCCACCTGTGTGTAATCAAGTCTCCGTATAAATGCACCTGCACTGTGATAGTCTCAGAGGTCCGTCAAAAGCGCAGAGAGCATCATGAAGAACAAGGAACACACCAGGCAGGTCCGAGATACTGTTGTGAAGAAGTTTAAAGCCGGATTTGGATACAAAAAGATTTCCCAAGCTTTAAACATCCCAAGGAGCACTGTGCAAGCGATAATATTGAAATGGAAGGAGTATCAGACCACTGCAAATCTACCAAGACCTGGCCGTCCCTCTAAACTTTCAGCTCATACAAGGAGAAGACTGATCAGAGATGCAGCCAAGAGGCCCATGATCACTCTGGATGAACTGCAGAGATCTACAGCTGAGGTGGGAGACTCTGTCCATAGGACAACAATCAGTCGTATATTGCACAAATCTGGCCTTTATGGAAGAGTGGCAAGAAGAAAGCCATTTCTTAAAGATATCCATAAAAAGTGTCGTTTAAAGTTTGCCACAAGCCACCTGTGAGACACACCAAACATGTGGAAGAAGGTGCTCTGGTCAGATGAAACCAAAATTGAACTTTTTGGCAACAATGCAAAATGTTATATTTGGCGTAAAAGCAACACAGCTGAACACACCATCCCCACTGTCAAACATGGTGGTGGCAGCATCATGGTTTGGGCCTGCTTTTCTTCAGCAGGGACAGGGAAGATGGTTAAAATTGATGGGAAAATGGATGGAGCCAAATACAGGACCATTCTGGAAGAAAACCTGATGGAGTCTGCAAAATACCTGAGACTGGGACGGAGATTTGTCTTCCAACAAGACAATGATCCAAAACATAAAGCAAAATCTACAATGGAATGGTTCAAAAATAAACATATCCAGGTGTTAGAATGGCCAAGTCAAAGTCCAGACCTGAATCCAATCGAGAATCTGTGGAAAGAACTGAAAACTGCTGTTCACAAATGCTCTCCATCCAACCTCACTGAGCTCGAGCTGTTTTGCAAGGAGGAATGGGAAAAAATTTCAGTCTCTCGATGTGCAAAACTGATAGAGACATACCCCAAGCGATTTACAGCTGTAATCGCAGCAAAAGGTGGCGCTACAAAGTATTAACTTAAGGGGGCTGAATAATTTTGCATGGCCAATTTTTCAGTTTTTGATTTGTTAAAAAAGTTTTAAATATCCAATAAATGCCGTTCCACTTCATGATTGTGTCCCACTTGTTGTTGATTCTTCACAAAAAAATACAGTTTTATATCTTTATGTTTGAAGCCTGAAATGTGGCAAAAGGTCGCAAAGTTCAAGGGGGCCGAATACTTTCGCAAGGCACTGTATATCCACAGTAAAACGAGTCCTATATCGACATAACCTGAAAGGCCCCTCAGAAAGGAAGACGTCACTGCTCCAAAACAGCCATAAAAAACAGACAGACTACGGTTTGCAACTGCACATGGGGACGAAGATCGTACTTTTTGGAGAAAGGTTCTCTGGTCTGATGAAACAAAAATAGAACTGTTAGGTCATAATGACCATCGTTATGTTTGGAGGGAAAAGGGGGAGGCTTTCAAGCCGAAGAACACCATCCCAACCATGAAGCACGGGGTTGCAGCATCATGTTGTGGGGGTGCTTTGCTGCAGGAGGGACTGGTGCAGTTCACAAAATAGATGGCCGCATGAGGATGGAAAATTATGTTGATAGATTGAAGCAACATCTCAAGACATCAGTCAGGAAGTTAAAGCTTGGTTGCAAATGGGTCTTCCAAATGGACAATGGAACCAAGCATACTTCCAAAGTTGTGACAAAATGGCTTAAGGACAACAAAGTCAAGGTATTGGAGTGGCCATCACAAAGCCCTGACCTCAAATCCTATAGAACATTTGTGGCCAGAACTTAAAAAGTGTGTGTGAGCAAGGAGGCCTACAAACCTTACTCAGCTACAAACCTTACTCAGCTCTGTCAGGAGGAATGGGCCAAAATTCACCCAACTTATTGTGGGAAGCTTGTGGAAGGCTAACAGAAATGTTTGATCCAAGTTAAACAATTTAGAGGCAATGCTACCAAATACTAATTGAGTGTATGTAATCTTCTGACCCACTGGGAATGTGATGAAATAAATAAAAGCTGAAATAAATCATTATTTCTACTATTTTTCTGACATTTCACATTCTTAAAATAAAGTGGTGATCCTAACTGACCTAAGAGAGGGAATTTTACTAGGTTTAAATGTCATGAATTGTGAAGAACTGAGTTGAAATGTATTTGGCTAAGGTGTATGTAAACTGTTGCTCCCAATGCTCTGAACAGTGTTTTAACCAGTTATGCATTAGGGGGCGCTATTAAAAATTTTGGATGAAAAACGTTCCCGTTTTAAACAAGATATTTTGTCTCGAAAAGATGCTCGACTATGCATATAATTGACAGCTTTGGAAAGAAAACACTCTGACGGCAAAGATATTATCTGTGAGTGCCACAGAACTGATCTACAGGCGAAACCAAGATGAAATTTCAAACAGGAAATGCCCCAGATTTTGGAGGCGCTGTGTTCCAATGTCTCCTTATATGGCTGTGAATGCGCAAAGAATGAGCCTACACTTTCTGTCGTTTCCCCAAGGTGTATGCTGCATTGTGACGTATTTGTAGGCATATTATTGGAAGATTGACCATAAGAGACTACATTTACCAGGTGTCCGCTTGGTGTCCCCCGTCAAAATTATTGCGTAATCTCCAGCTGCATGCATTTTCCATGTGGTTCAGAGGAGAAACCAAACTTTCGTTTGCCATGTTTCTGTCGATATTATGGAGTTAATTTGGAAAAAAGTTTGGCGTTGTAATGACTGGATTTTCGTTTTTTTTATTAGCCAAACGTGATGAACAAAACGGAGCGATTTCTCCTACACAAATAATATTTTTGGAAAAACTGAACATTTGCTATCTAACTGAGTCTCCTCATTGAAAACATCCGAAGTTCTTCAAAGGTAAATGATTTTATTTGAATGCTTTCCTTGTTTTTGTGAAAATGTTGCCTGCTGAATGCTAGGCTTAATGCTATGCTAGCTATCAATACTCTTACACAAATGCTTGTTTAGCTATGGTTGAAAAGCATATTTTGAAAATCTGAGATGACAGTGTTGTTAACAAAAGGCTAAGCTTGAGAGCCAATATATTTATTTCATTTCATTTGCGATTTTCATGAATAGTTAACGTTTCGTTATGGTAATTAGCTTGAGGCTATAATTACGATCCCGGATACGGGATTGCTCGTTTTCAATACACAGCAAATGGGCTACTTAACCCAATTTGACACACAATGTTTATACCTGAACAGCTTTGCTATCAAGACACTTTGTATAGACAGGTAACGAGGCATGCAGGTTTTCATTCTTACATGATCAGTTTAAACAGTGTGCGATTTAGTCCAATGTAACAATGTGTGTGGCTTCTTGCTAATCGCCTGTATACAGATGATTAGTAGACAGACTATTTTCAGGGACTGGGATTGTGTACCACTTGCCAGAGGCATTGTAAATGCTTATAGAAATGTTACCTGGACTACAAAACTAAGAAGATGAGACTCTCAACCCAAAGTGATACATACTTTATATTCCAAACCCCAATGTATATTTTTGTCAATGTTCATATTCTTTGGTCAATTTTCAACCTTCATAATACACATCTGGAAGACATTTGTATCTTTCTATACAGATAATGAAGGATATACTGTATCTGATGTGTCTTTCTGTATGATGGACACAGCAGAATGGACTGAGGCTGACAAACAAGGTACTCTAGAAAACTTCCAAGCAAAAGCACATTATATTGCATTTAGCCTACTGCAGTGAAGTGTAGCTGACAATACCTGTGAGGCTATGCACTTCTCCATGGTGTTGTCCATGATGCGGGGCTGGCCCATCATAGGAACACTGCCGACCACTCTCTCCTCCGGTGGGATCTCGTTCAGCAGGGTCTTCCCTTTGAAGTTCTGCACCACCCCTAGAACCTGCACTCACAGCCACGGTCACGGGGCAGACAAAGGAAAATAGATAGGGGGGATAGATGTGCGCGGAAGAGAGACGGAAAGAAAGAAGAAATAGAGATGTGAGAGAGAGGAGAAGGAGTGGGAGACTTAGTAAGTTAGTTAGGCTGAGATGGAAATAGAGTGTCTGTGGTGTTTTTGCAGAGCTGAGTGCCTGGCAGAGTGCCTTTCACTTCTCATAACATGGGTTATGTTAGTATGGGTTATGTAAGTATTTTTTTCTATTATAAAGGAATCGCATGGCTTGTTGCCCAAAAACATGAATTCAATGAGTTTCATGAATTCATGTGTCTTCAAGGAGTTTCATCCATTACCAGAGCCCAAATTTGCTTTGCTATCTAAGGCAATGTTCAGATGGAGGAGAAATGCAACTCAGAGAACAATGATCATCTAGAGCTGTGGTCACCAACCAGTCGATCGTGGTCACCAACCTGTTCAATCTCTAAGGTTTTTGTAGTCGTTTCCCAAACATTTCTGTAAAAAAAAAATCTAAAATCGATAAAGCCTTGCGTTCCTATAATTCTTTCTTTGTTGGTGGTAGGTGCACATGATTCAGCAGCACTAGCGCCAAGAAGGCAAAGTGTTCCTATTTTGAACCATTTAATGTGTCTGAAGGTAGAACTCTTCATACCCGGCAGGCCCAGAGAGCAAGTGCACCTATAGGCCTATCGCTGGCCAATCAGATAGTTCAGATCACTGTGTCTGCAGTTTCCTCGAGCCATAGACATAAAGCAAAGCCACTGCAAAGTTGATACTGTGAGATTTCCAAACGTTTAAAACCGTGACTAGAGAGAGACAATGAATACAGCAAAGAGCTGCTGTTTTTAAAAGTAAATTCATGTTTAAGTTGTTATTCAGTACTATCAACATTTTATTCAATACTTTTACAAGTCTTAAATGTGTGTTCTCACTACTTCCACTCACGCTACAACCAGCACGGCAGCTGCAATGAATGAGTATAGAAAAGCGTTTCGATAAGCTTGCAAGATTCTCTTTAGCGGCTTGTGTATTTTTTAATATTGAGGAATATTTCATTTCCTCTGGTCATTTTAAAATAAACTATTATTAATATTATTGCAAATAGTTCGGGTAGCCATTTAATTACCTGTTCAGGAGTCTTATGGCTTGGGGGTGAAAGCTGTTGAGAAGCCTTTTGGTCCTAGACTTGGCACTCCGGTACAGCTTGCCATGCGGTAGCAGAGAGAACAGTCTATGACTGGGGTGGCTGGGGTCTTTGACAATTTGTAGGGCCTTCCTCTGACACCGCCTGGTATAGAGGTCCTGGATGGCAGGCAGCTTAGCCCAGTGATGTACTGGGCCGTATGCAGCACCCTCTGTAGTGCCTTGCAGTCGGAGGTCGAATAGTTGCTGTACCAAGCAGTGATGTTCTCTATGTTGCAGCTGTAGAACCTTTTGAGAATCTGAGGACCCATGTCAAATCTTTTCAGTCTCCTGAGGGGGAATAGGTTTTGTCGTGCCCTCTTCACGACTGTTTTGGTGTGTTTGAACCATTCTAGTTTGATGGTGATGTGGACACCAAGGAACATGAAGCTCTCAACCTGCTCTACTACAGCCCCGTCGATGAGAATGGGGGCGTGCTCGGTCCTCCTTTTCCTGTAGTCCACAATCATCTCCTTTGTTTTGAATACGTTGAGGGAAAGGTTGTTATTCTGGCACCACACGGCCAGGTCTCTGACCTCCTCCCTATAGGCTGTCTCTTTGTTGTCGGTGTTGTGTAGTCTACAAACTTAATGATGGTGTCGGAACAATGCTTGGCCATGCAGTCGTGGGTGAACAAGCCGTCAGGATGGGACTGAGCATGCAACCCTGAGGGGCTCCAGTGTTGAGGATCAGCGTGGAAGATGTGTTGCTACCTACCCTCACCACCTGGGGGCGGCCCGTCAAGAAGTCAAGGATCCAGATGCAGAGGGACGTGTTTAGTCCCAGGATCCTTAGCTTAGTGATGAACTTTGAGGGCACTATGGTGTTGAACTCTGAGCTGTAGTCAAGGAGTAGCATTCTCACGTAGGTGTTCCTTTAGTCCAGGTGGGAAAGGGCAGTGTGGAGTGCAATAGAGATTGCATCATCTGTGGATCTGTTTGAGCGGTATGCAAATTGGAGTGGGTCCAGGGTTTCTGGGATAATGGTGTTAATTTGAGCCATTACCAGCATTTCAAAGCACTTCATGGCTATGGTCATGAGTGCTACAGGTCTGTAGTCATTTAGGCAGGTTACCTTAGTGCTATTGGGCACAGGGACTATGGTGGTCTGCTTGAAGCATGTTGGTATTACAGACTCAATCAGGGACATGTTGAAAATGTCAGTGAAGACACCTGCCAGTTGGTCAGCACATGCTTCGGAGCACAAGTCCTTGCAATCCGTCTAGCCCAGCGGCTTTGTGACTGTTGACCTGTTTAAAGGTCTTACTCATGTTGGTTACAGAGAGCGAGATCACACAGAACATCTGATACTCTCAACGATGCATCAGTGTTGCTTACCTCGAAGCAAGCATAGAATGTATTTAGCTCGTCTAGTAGGCTCGTGTCCCTGGGCAGCTCGTGGCTGTGCTTCCCTTTGTAGTCTGTAATAGTTTGCAGGTCCTGCCACATCTTTCGAGCGTTGGAGCCGGTGTAGTACGATAGCAGGATTTCTTATAAGCTTCCGGGTTAGAGTCCCACACCTTGAAAGTGGCAGCTCTACGGCTTTTGGTTGGGGTATGTACGTACAATCATTATGGGGACTACATCCTCGATGCACTTATTGACAATGCCAGTGACTGATGTGGTGTACTCCACATTGCCATCGGAAGAATCCTGGAACATATTCCAGTCTGTGCAAGCAAAACAGTCCTTTAGTTTAGCATCTGCTTCATCTGACCACTTTTTTATAGACAGTCACTGGTGCTTCCTGCTTTAATTTTTGCTTGTAAGCAGGAATCAAGAGGATAGAATTATGGTCAGATTTGCCAAATGGAGGTCGAAGGAGAGCTTTGTACACATCTCTGTGTGTGGAGTAAAGGTGATCTAGAATTTTTTTCCCTCTGGTTGCGCTTTTAACATGCTGATAGAAATTAGGTAAAACTGATTTAAGTTTCCCTGCATTAAAGTCCCCGGCCACTAGGAGCGCTGCCCTTGGGTGAGCGATTTCCTGTTTGCTTATTTCCTTATACAGCTGACTCAGTGCGGTCTTAGCGCCAGCGTCCGTCTGTGGTGGTAAATAAACAGACACGAAAAAAATAGATGAAATAGTGTGGCAAATAGTGTGGTCTACAGCTTATCATGAGGAGATACTCTACTTCAGGCGAGCAAAATCTAGAGACTTCCTTAGATTTCGTGCACCAGCTGTTGTTTACAAATATACACAGACCGCCCCCCCACCCTCATCATACCGGAGTGTGCTGTTCTGTCTAGTCAGTGCAGCATAGCTGAATGTTTTCCATGTTGTCATTTAGCCACGATTCGGTGAAACATAAGATATTACAGTTTTTGATGTCCCATTGATTGGATATTCGTGATCGATGTTGTCCAATGTTTGTAAGTTGGCAAGTAATATTGATGTAATATTGATGGTAAGGGGCGTCGGCGGATCCTAACGAGGCACCCCGCCCCGTGTCTCTTTCTCTTGCCTATGACGGGGATTTTGGCCTTGTCGAAAGTTGTCTGAAGTACATCCTGTGCGTCCTGCTCTTTGAAGAAAAAATCTTTGTCTAATCCGAGGTGAGTGGTCACTGTCCTAATATCCAGAAGCTTTTTATGTACAAAATATTATGTACAAAATAAGTTACAAATAACGCAAAAAACCCCCACATAATAGCACAATTGGTTAGGCGCCTGTAAAACGGCTGCCATTTCTTCCGGCACTATCTTAACTCATTACGTTACTACCATGCAGGAATCGGTAGGTAGCTAACCAACCAGGTTTAATGATAGCTACAGTAGCTAACATTAGGCTATAACTAGTCAAGCAAATGGGTCTGAGATACAAATAATAAGATCACACACGGAACAATAGCTAGCTGGCCAGCCAGTCAAGGATCGGTAGGAAATAGGAAGCCGATTCTAGATTTAACTTTGGATTGGAGATGCTTAATGTGAGTCTGGAAGGAGAGTTTACAGTCTAGCCAGACACCTAGGTATTTATAGTTGTCAACATATTCTAAGTCAGAACCGTCCAGAGTAGTGATGCTAGTCGGGCGGGCGGATGAGGGCAGCGATCGGTTGAAGAGCATGCATTTAGTTTTACTAGCATTTGAGAGCAGTTGGAGGCCACGAAAAGAGTGTTGTATGGCGTTGAAGCTCGTTTGGTTTGTTAACACAGTGTCCAAAAAAGGGCCAGATGAATACAGAATGGTGTCGTCTGCGTAGAGGTTGATCAAAGATTCACCAGCAGCATGAGCGACATCATTGATATATACAGAGAAAGGAGTCGGCCCAAGAATTTAACCCTGTGGCACCCCCATAGAGACTGCCAGAGGTCCGGACAACAGGCCCTCCGATTTGACACACTGAACTCTATCTCAGCCAATCACTGAACTCTATCTCAGCCAATCATGGCTAGTGGGAAGGTTGCTGTCTATTTATGTGGCCAACTATGCTTGTCAAACCAACTATGCTTGTCATTTAACAATTTTATTTGTATTTACAGATGGCATACAAGTTTGTTATTAAAGCACATGAAAGTTCACATGTTCCAGAAGGCATTTCTTCTGTTTAAACTTTTTAAAGTTTAAACGGCTCTCCTGTGAAGTAGTGTCCCCCGACATATGCAGTCAATTGAAATAAATTCATTAGGCCCTAATCTATGGATTTCACGACTGGGAAGGAGCGCAGCTATGGGTGGGCCTGGGAGGGTATAGGCCCACCACACTGGGAGCCAGGCCTACCTACTGGGGAGAAAGGCCCAGCCAATCAGAATGGGTTTTCCCACAAAAGGGCTTTATTACAGACAGAAATACTCCTCAGTTTCATCAGCTGTCTGGGTGGCTGGTCTCAGACGATCCCGCTGGTGAAGAAGCCGGAAGTGTAGGTCTTGGGCTTGCATGGTTACACGTGGTCTGTGGTTGTGAGGTTGGTTGGATATACTGCCAAATTCTCTAAAATTACGTTTCAGGCGGCTTATGATATTAACATTAAATTCTCTGGCAACAGCTCTGGTGGACATTCCTGCAGTCAGCATGCCAATTGCACGCTCTCTCAAACTTGAGACATCTGTGACATTGTGTTGTGTGACAAAACTGCAGATTTTAGAGTGGCTTTTTAGTGTCCCCAGCACAAGGTGCACCTGTGTAATGATCATGCTGTTGAATCAGCTTCTAGATATGCCACACCTGTCAGGTGGATGGATTATCTTGGCAAAGGATAAATGCTCACTAACCCGGATGTAAACAAATTTGTACACAAAATTTGAAAGAAATAAGCTTTTTGTGCATATGGAACATTTCTGGGATCTTTTATTTCAGCTCATGCAACATGGGACCAATACGTTACATGTAGCATTTATATTAATTAACAACATTGGCAAGTCAATTCAAGCAAAGCCAGTATGCAGTAATAATGTATTGGGCCTATAGCCTACTGCACAAACCTCATTGCTACAGAACTGTTTTTTAACAAGTTAATGTTGCATTCGCTTATGTTTTTTTAAAGTAATGTTTAATAGATCCTGCCTTGCTTTTGGACTCAGAAAGTGATCTTGACTCAGAAAAGGTTGGTGACCACTGATCTAGAGGGACTCTTCCATTACAAGGCCAAAAGGCCCTGCAGTCATTTGTTGACTTATATCCCAATAATAAATAATACTGTATGTGTGGTACTTCTTTTCAGTATATGGGTCAGTATACTTCCGCTTCAGATATGGTATGTTATGAAATTGCAATGTAGTAATAATAGTTTGTGCGCAAGTTGTAATCTTACGCCACGGCACTAAATTATATACACATGCATGACTGAACACTGCATGTGAGAGTGAATAACACAAGCAGGGCACAGGCGTACAGAGAATTGACAAAAGTAGGGCACATCAAAGGTAAAAGACATATTTGACTTAACGTGAGACACATACACATGTTGTGAATACATCCAGGAAATAGCATTCTGTCGTTATAGGTTCATGTACTCTATTTCACTTTAGGGGGAAAAACATGCAGTCACACACAAGACACAGACATGGATGCAAGTAAACCTGCACACACACACACACCTTTACCCCATGGCCCAGGCACCCTGCGGTTTTCACACACACACACACACACACACACACACACACACACACACACACACACACACACACACACACACACACACACACCCCATGGCCCAGGCACCCTGCTGTTTTCTGTTAGGCACTGTGCTTTCTTGCTGATGATGCGTGATGTGCTCCTGCTCGCCTGTTATACGGTGGTTTGATCTCCGATATCTCCTGCTGGGTCCTTTCCCACCTTTCCCCTTTCCCCATTCTCGTTAACTAGGTCATACCAGACTGTGTCCCAAATGGCACCCTATTCCCTACATAGTGCACTACTTTTGACAAGGGCCATTAGAAAAGTGGTGCACTACATAGGGAATAGAGTGCCATTTGGGACGTACAGTAGCACAACCCTCCACCTCTCCTCTACCCAGGGATACACTACAACTCTCCACCTATCCTGTCAGAAATGGATGATCTTTGTGCTAGTAGTAATTTAGAGTTGTTGAGGATAAACATGCCATGAGCAGCAACTTTGCACTGTTTCCACACCCAATTTGTATGCACAACCAATTAAGAAAAATTTCTCCATAGACGAGTGCTCTGAAATCTGAGAAACTCAAGCAAATCTAACGGTTTTCATACTCGCTCTAGCAAGAGACACACCAACTAATACGTGTATTGCAGAGATATCAAAAGGAGCCCACTCATAGAGGAGCTCAGTCACATTCCCTATAGTAAACACAACAGATCCACATGGCCCTACTGTGTTCATCTGAGCCAATTATCCAGCCATACTAGGGGGAAAACCCAGTGTTTTCCATAAGTGCTGGCCCGTAACAGAGTCATTGTAAGCTGGTTACTTTTTCCACTTCATAAATGAACTAGGTTTCTTTTCATTTAGACGTTTCAATTCGCTAGTCAGAAAGATCCGTAGTCTTCTCCCGCTAGAATGAACGATATGCATCTTACATTGATCTATTGGTAGGACAGGCACCTGTCAGTCACAAAGCGAGCGATGACAGGGAGACTGCTGGTTTGTACAGTTTTTCAATCTGCTGTCTGTTCCACCTCTTGGTACCGGTGTTATTTTTGTGCCCGGTGGTTGGCTGAAGTCAAATCTATTTATGGAGGAGAGCATGATGCTTCTTCCTCATCTCCTGTGAGTGAATTTACACGTCCTATGTAATGTAACTGGTAACAATGAGTTGAAATCCACTTAATTATTGTTTTGTGGCACGTGAATACTGGTAGGCTGCTACTGCTTTTTGCCGATTATCTGCAGATAAATAATGAAAACATTCGACGGTGTTGAATCCTCACTGCAGGATCAATAGGAAGTGAAGAGAGTGCCTCATTCTGGTCCAAAATACGATAAAAGACAACAGATTTGCATTTGTATTTATTAAGGATCCCCATTAGCTGCTGCCAATGTCCAAACAGGATTAAGGCAATTACGTCACCCAACATGTACTGCTTTATTTAACATCATACAACACATTATTACACCACTACTCTACTACTACATAATTACAATACAAAATATATAATACCATAATATTTCAACGTTACAATGTACGTGTAGTGTGTTTAGAATATGTTTGCGTATGCGTGTGCATGCCTGTCCTTGTTGTTCCATAAGGTGTAGTTTTATCTGATTATTAAATCTGATTTTACTGCTTGCTTGAGTTACTTGATGTGGAATAGAGTTCCATGTAGTCATGGCTCTATGTAGTACTGTGTGTTTCCCAGAGTCTGTTCTGGACTTGGGGACTGTGAAGAGACCCCTGGTGGCATGTCTTGTTGGGTATGCATGGGTGTGCTAGCCGTTTGAACAGACCGATCGGTACTTTCAACAAGTCAATCCCTCTCAAAAAGACAAGCAGTGATGCAGTCAATCGCTTCTCTATTTGGAGCCAGGAGAGATTGACATGCATGTTATTGATGTTAGCTCTCCGTGTACATTTAAGGGCCAGAGGTGCTGATCTGTTCTGGGCCAATTGTAATTTTACTATGTCCCTCTTTGTGGCAATTGACCATATGCCTGGACAGTAGTCCAGGTGCAATACAACTAGGGCCTGTAGGACTTGTTTTGTTGATAGCGATGTCAAGAAAGCAGACCTCTCTCCATCTTAGCTACCGTTGCATCAATATGTTTTGACTATGACAGTTTACAATCCAGGGTGACATCAAGCAGTTGCTCAATTTCCACATTACTCATTACAAGATTTAGTTGAGGTTTAGGGTTTAGTTAATGATTTGTCCCTAATACAATGGTTTTATTATAAGAAATATTTAGGACTAGCTTATTACTTGCCACCCATTCTAAAACTGACTGTAGCTCTTTGTTAAGTATTGTTGTGATTTAACTTGCTGTGGTAGCGGACAAGTATAATGTTGAGTCATCAGCATACATAGACACACAGGCTTTACTCAGTGCCAGTGGCAGGTCATTAGTAGAAAGCTGCCCTGGGGTTGTGCCCGACTCTACCTGGATTATGTTGAAGAGAATTCCATTAAAGGACACCCTCTGTTTTCGGTTAGACAGGTTACTCTTGATCCACGATATAGCAGAGAACGTAAATCAATAACATATACGTTTTTTCAGCAAAGTCAAAAGTCTAGCAAAAGTTTTTATTATCAATTTCTTGATTGAAAGCCATTGAACACCATTTATTGATTGAACACTCACCTTCAACAACATAGTGCCCTTCAAGCTCATCACTAATCTCGGGGCCCTTGGTCTGAACCGCGCCCTGTGCAACTGGGCCTGGACTTCCTGACGGGCCGACGCCAGGTGGTGAAGATAGGCAACAACACTCCCGCCAAGCTGATCCTCAACACAGTGCCCCAAAAGGGTGCATGCTTAGCCCCCTACTTCCTCTCCCTGTTCAAGATCATCACTAAGCTCGGGGCCCTGGGTCTGAAGCCCGACCTGTGCAACTATCCTGAACTTCCTGACTGGCCGACCCCAGGTGGTAAAGGTAGGCAACAACTCCTCCGCCACGATAATCCTCGCCATGTGGGCCCCACAAAGGTGCGTGCTCAGCCCCCTCCTGTACACCCATGACTGCGTGGCCAGACACGTCTCCAACTCAATCATCAAGTTTGCTGATGACACAATGCCTGATCACCAACATGCTTCAATCACGTTTCAAGTTTTATTAGTCGTATGTACAGGATACACATGGTATACACTGTCCAACGAAATGCTTACTTGCAGGTTCCTTCTCGACAATGCAACAACAATAAGAAATAAGAAAATAAAAATATGAACATAAAGTAAATGGCTGAATAGAATAGAATAGACATTTTAGCATAGGTATACTACAGGAAGGCACAATTTATAGTACAATATTTACACAAGGAGGGATTGGAGGGCAAGTGTTTAAATTGTGCAGTATGAGCAAATTGAGTATGGTAGCAGTCGTTGTAATTTGTGTGTAGCATGAATGCATATACTCTATGTGTGTGTGCACCACACAGGTGGATTTGCGGAGCTCCTAGCTACTTGCATTCTACGCGTTGCGCGACACAGAGTCGTCGGGGTTCGACATTGAATTCTGAACCTCGGGCTCTCAGCAAGGTATGGATTTCTCAGTTCATCCAGTTTTTTTGGTTGGGGTATGTCCAGATTGTTATTGTGGGTACATCATCATCAACGCATTTCCTAATGAAGCCCGTGACTGACGATGTATATTCCTCAATGTTGATGGATGAATCCTGGGTTGAGGAATCTTTGAGCATATTCCAATCAGTATTTTCAAAAACAGTCCTGCAAGCATCGAGTCTGCCTCCTATGTCCAGCGCCTCACTATTCTCTGTATTGATGGCTGCCTCTTGAGTTGCTGCTTGTAGGCTTGGAGAAGGAACAGAGAGACGCTATCTGATTGGCCGAAGTGAGGGTGGGGGATGGCGTTTTACACATCACGGCTGTTTGCGTACACATGGTCCAGCACGTTGTTTCCATTCGTGTGGCAGTTTACATGTTGGTGATACTTTGGAATCATTTGTTTACAATTTGCTTGGTTAAAATCTCCCACGGCAATCAAGACTGCTTCCAGGTGAGACAATTCTTGCTGGTTAATGTGCTTATATAGTTCACTAGGTGCGGCCTTAATGTGTGCTTGTAGGGGTATGTACAAAGCTGTGATAATAGGAGGTCGAGATGTTTTCAACTTCGGTACACAAGGAATTGTTGACGAGGAAACATACACCTTCCACCATACCTTAATCAGAAGCCACCATACGCAAAATTACAAAGCACAGTCGAGTGAATTGTATGTAAGCCATGTGTCTGTAAAAACAAAGATACAGCATTCCCTGATGTCCTTCTGTAATTGAAGCCTTACTCGAGTTCACAAAGTTTATTATCCAGCAATTGGATATTAGTCATCAGGATACAAGGAATCATACCACAGGAGGTTGGTGGCACCTTAATTGGGGAGGATGGGCTCGTGGTAATGGCTGGAGCATTATGACTGGAATGGTGTCAAATACATCAAACACATGGTTTGATAACATTCCGTTTACTCCGTTCCATACATTGTTATGAGCCGTCCGCCCCGCGACAGCAGCCTCCACTGAATCATACCTGTAGGTCTATTCATGGGTGCCTGACTTTGTATCTGTCTGAGGGTCCTCCCCCTGAAAATGTAGCATTTTTAAAACCATTTCCTGTGATTCTATATTTTTTCACAACAGGGAATCAATGTTTACTTGAAAGAACACAAAAGATTTTATTAGGTTTTTGCCACAATACATTCAATTGAAGTGTAGACTAGATTTAGATTTTGCTACAATAAATTCAATTCAAATAGTAGACTAAACTAGTTTTTCTGACTTGACTACTAATCTACAGCCTTCCTCTAAGTCCCACCCACAGTGATTGACAGGTCTGAAACCCTAAATACTCTGTGACTCAAAAACAACCTGCCCCCTCCCCTGACAGTCCCACCCACAGTGATTGATTGAAAGTACAAACTGTTAAAGGGATAGTTCACCCAAATTACAAAATGACATTGCTTTCCTTACCCTAAGTGTCCACAGCAGCAGAGCCAATAAAATACATTCAGTGCAATCGGAAAGTATTCAGACCCCTTGAATTTTTCCACATTTTGTTACGTTACGGCCTTATTCTAAAATGTATTAAATCATCAATCTACATGCAAAACCCCATAATGACAAAGCAACAACTGTTTTAAATGTACAAATAAAAAACAGAAATTCCTTATTTACATAAGTATTGCTATGAGACTCAATCGCGCTCCGGTGCATCCTGTTTCCATTGATCATCCTTGAGATGTTTCTACAACTTGATTGGAGTCCACCTGTGGTAAATTCAATTGATTGGACATGATTTAGAAAGGCACACACACCTGTCTATATAAGGTCCGACAGTCGACCAAGCCATGATGATTGAAGAAATTGTCCAGCTCCGAGACAGGGGAAAGGGTACCAAAAAATGTCTGCAGCATTGAAGGTCCCGAAGAACAGTGGCCTCCATCATTTTTAAATGGAAGAACTTTGGAACTGCCAAGAATCTTCCTAGAGCTGGCCTCCCATCCAAACTGAGCAATCAGGCAAGGGCCTTATTCAGGGTGGTGACCAAGAACCAGATGATCACCCTGACAGAGCACCAGAATTCCTCTGTGCAGATGGGAGAACTTTCCAGAAGGACAACCGTCTCTGCAGCACTCCACCAATCAGGCCTTTACGGTAGAGTGACCAGACAGAAGACACACCTCAGTAAAAGGCACATGACAGCCTGCTTGGAGTTTACCAAAAGGCACCTACATTACTTTCAGACCATGAGCAACAAGATTCTCTGGTCTGATGAAAACAAGATTGGCCTCTTTGCCTGAATGCCAAGTGTCAAGTCTGGAGGAAACCTGGAACCATCCCTACAATGAAGCATGGCGGTGGCAGCATCATGCTGTGGGGATGTTTTTCAGAGGCAGACTAGACAGGATCGAGGGAAAGATGAATGGTGCAAAAGACAGAGAGATCCTTGATGAAAACCTGCTCCAGAGCGCTCAGACTGGGACAAAGGATCAACTTCCAACAGGAAAACGACCCTAAGCACACAGCCAAGACAACGCAGGAGTGGCTTTGGGACAAGTCTCTGAAAGTCCTTGAGTGGCCCAGCCAGAGCCCGGACTTGAACCCGAACGAACAACTCTGACCTGACAATAGCTGTATAGCAACGCTACCCATCCAACCTGACAGAGCTTGAGAGGATCTGCAGAGAAGAATGGGAGAAGCTCCGCCAAGCTTGTAGTGTCATACCCAAGAAGACTCGAGGCTGTGATCGCTGCTTCAACAAAGTACTGAGTAAAGGGTCTGAATACTTATGTAAATGCATTATTTCTGGGGGGGGTTTGTTTCATAAATGTGCAAAAAAAATCTAAAAACTGTTTTTGCTTTGTCATTATGGCGTATTGTGTGTATATTGATGAGGGGGAAAAAAACAATTTCATCCATTTTAGAATAAGGCTATAGTAACAAAATGTGGAAAAAGTCAAGGGGTCTGAATACTTCCCGAATGCACTGTCATTTGACGAACAAACATTATTGTGGCAATTCATATATTGCAGTAAAACTGTAAATATGATTTTAATCTCAAGAGGACACTGGTTAAATGTTTAAAAAAGGTTATCTTACTTAGAAAAATTGTCCTGATCATATAGGCCTAGACAATAGATGATATCCGAAACACTGAATTCATACATTTTTAGTCATTTTAATTGTAAAGTAATGTCTTTTTACTCAATACCACAATCTTGGAGGTAAAGTTGTTAAAGTATTAAAATTAGCTGTGTATTTCAAGGCATTCGCATGTACCAGAGGCCACAAAAATAGAGCTTGTTCTGCAATGTTTTCCCCCCGAACCTCTTAAGCCCAGAACTCCCTGTTTGGTTACTTTTGTTATTTGGCTGGCTACTCCATGTACTTACAGAAAACAGAACTGAGCCATGACCATTGATTTTCCAGGTTTTCCACCCAGATCTACAGTAGATAGTTAAACAAGGATCAATCTATGACAGTCTTAAGATTAATCATTGGGAGGAAATGGTAAAACCGGCCTTAGATCAGTGCTTAGAAGAAATGTCATCCTACATCTTGTGGCTATCCCTGGTGCCTCTTTTTTTAAAAGATGGTGAGAGAAAAGGGACGCACACAGGGTTGTATTCACTACCCAGCAAACAGGGGACGTCCTAAGGACATTCTGCAAAGTTCCCATTAGGTCCCTTTAAGGGTTTTGGCGAGACTTTATCCAACTCACGTTCTGGGAACGTTCCAGGAATATTAAAACATATCGTTAACCTCGGGACCAGAAGAGGATGTTCAGTATAGGTCCCGGTTTGGTCACAGTATAACAAGTTGTTATGATGTCCATTACATGCTGACCTCACCGCCCGCGTTGTGTGTGCCAAAAGTGGTCAGGATTTTGTGTCATGGTCATCTGGAGGTTTGTGTAGTTCCCGCATTTACCCAGGGACGTCCACAAGGACGATTTTAGGACGTTCTTGGGCATTGTATTATGGTCCCCTGGAGATTTTGTCTAGTTCCCGGTATGTTCCAGGGGCATCCCAGAGGATGTTATTAGGACAGTCTTGGAATGTGGTGTCATAGTCCCCTACAGATTGTCATCTCTGCATTCATCTCATATAAAATATTCATAGAGCAGTCTTTTCTATTCCCTGAAATCTTACCAAGGCTTAACTCGCAGACCGGCGAGGGGTTAATAGGGCCATTGAGAAAATCACTACCCATAGTTTCAATGGCCAAGACAAGACAAAAAAACTTAGCGGAAAAGCATCAAAGCGTAGGGAGACTGAGTCCTGTTTTAGGAGTGGGGCTATTGGTCATTGAAAAAGGGACTGGAGAAAATGCTGCCAGGCAAACGTTTGCATCATTTTCAAAAGCGCAACAACAAATCCTCCGGAAAGTAGAAGGAATGGAACTTTCACCGAGCGGTGTATAGTCTCTGTTCTATTGGTGTATAGCCTCTGTTCTATTGGTGTATAGTCTCTGTTCTATCAATAAGTGGTTCATAGACATTTTATGTGCGAGACCGCAACACATTGGTAGACAATTTGGCGTAACAGGGTCATAAAGCATCATATGACAAAGCACAACTACCAAAGCAAGAGGTAACTTATTTTGGGGTTTTGATTTCTAAGGGCAAGATACGCATTACCGGGGATCGGGTAGAAACAATGCATTCTTTGGCATGACCAAACACTCCTCGCACGCTCAGGAAAACCTCAGGAGTTTTCAATTTTGTAAGACATTTTATTTCGTCATTTTCTGAAATTGTTGAGACACTTACAAAGTTGACGAAAGGGGGGGGGGTCCCCCATGAGAGGATAGAGTGGAATCAAGAGTGTGAGGAAGCGTTTGTCGAGTTAAAGAAGCAATTGTGTCAAGTGCCAGCATTGGGATTGCCAAATCTAAAATGATCTGTTAAAAAATGTTGTTCGTGAACAGGAAAAACATTGTAGCGCGATGGTTACGCAAAAATGAAGAGGGCCAAGAGGAATGCTACTACCGTACCTTAGGGAGGTACAGGCGACAGAAACAGTGTTGCATAACACGGCTTCCATTACAATGGGTCAAAAAGTTGATTTGTATGTTACACACGCAGTAGCAACCATAGTGAACATCACATGAAAATATAAAATTTCAGGAGATTGGTGCTTTGAAACCTGCGTCGTTAATGCCGTTGCATGGGGAGGGTGAATCGCAGACATGTCACCCAGATCAGATTACTCCAAAACCTAGGTCTGATTTGCAAGAGACAGCATTGGAATCGGGAAAAATATTGTATACAGATGGCTCTAGATACATGAACACTGAAGGGAAGAGAGTAACATAACGGGGTACGCTGTGTGTGGTATGCATTTGGAGTAGTTCATGATTTCGGTACATTGTGGTCACAACGGGGCATGTTAAGCGACAGGAACACCATTAAAAATGGTCTGGAGGTATTATCAGAAGCATGTCAGTTACCCAGTAAATTAACAGTGGTGAAATGTGAAGCTCATACTAGTCGTACAGATAAAATCGGCATAAGGAATCGTAAAGCAGACAGAATGGCTAAGGCGGCTGCCTTGGTGAGAGAAAGTGTTAGAAAACCACATGTATATATTGCGAATTCCTTACGATGACAAATTGTCTAAATTTGCCACAGGAAAATGTATTTTGGGTTGAAGAATCAAGGCAAAATGCCAGGGGAATGGATTCTAAAGGTAAAACATTTTAATTATATGGCCAAACACTCCTTAGGATTTGTTTAAATCAGACATTTTATTTGGTTTCATTTTTAAATAAATTTACATTTGATGTCTTATTCTGGAATGGAATTCTAGAATGGACGAAAGAGTGGAGGGGTCACGAGGAATTGGTATAGGGCTTACCAAACCTAAAATTTACTTTTCATATTTTATGTGGTGTGGTGGTTATAGAGAATCATGGGGAAAAGGAGACCAGTGAATCGTTGGACTCGGTAGAGAGAAACATTTTAATGGTGTAGAAAGCTCTGTACACAAAAAAAATCCTAATGAGGAATGATCACCCTCATTAGAAATTGACGGAACAGGGGGATTTCATTATAAAATTCATGAGAAACACCATTCTCTATCCAAATTGTACCATTACTTTAGGAAATTATTATTATTTCCGATGGGGGTTATAAAGAGTTGTAAGTCTAAGTGGATTAGTTATTCGAATTGGTTCATTTTTGATTTAACATGTTTTTGTTTAATCACGTGTTTGAAAGGGGAAAATGACCAGTTCCCTGAGGTCCTGGTCTTTGGGTACTTATACAGTGGTACTGTGTTCCGGCTGCATATAGAAAGGCAAATAGGGATGACAGTTACTTCAAATGGATTGCGATATATGTATTGCTGATTTCATGTTGTGTTTTTGTTTTGATACAAATATCACCAGATTGGGATCCGGGAGTTGGAATACGCCCTGCTAACTATTTAGACTCTAGAATGCATTGAGATACTGATCTTTCTTTACCAGGCCAATCATGACAGGAAAACAGGGACAAGGGGGGGGGGGGGGGGGGGGGGGGGGGCTGTATTGAGAAGAGTTATGACCAGCAATAAAAGGTTGTTTATAAATGTATGTTCTAGCAGGGATGATCTGTGCTAAGTTGGTCAACTGGAATTTGAGCCCTAGACTCAAAGTCAGCACTGAGGTCAGTCAATCTAAATATGGGTTGGAGAATTGATCAAACGTTTCAGTTGTGATTGGGATACTTATCTCTGAGTGTCATCCTGAGGGGAGGTGGATTGTTTGGGGGGGAATCACTGGATGAAAGCTTGGGACAACCATGAAGGTTTTAACTGTTTTACCCTGCACTCAGAATTGTGACGTTACATCGCATCAATGAGTTGTGCTAAGCTATTAAACATGTACTTTGTGTTAGTATGTTTATAACTGTAAATAACTGAAAATGCATTAGGAGTATAGTGTGTTATGGGTTAGATTATGGAGGAGTATCATTCCCCGGAGACTGTATATTGTTACAGGAGACCTCTAATGGAAGAGGGAGAGCAGCTAACTGTACACAATATGGGGATTTAGTTGAACATTACACATACCTAGATCGTGGTAAGAGTAGAAGAGATTGTGGTGGCATTTCAGACTCTATGGTAAAGCTTTCAGGACACCTGTGACTCAGAGTTTTGTTAGTTTGGATATTATTCCCAACTCGTTCATTTTTCTCTAATTTCTAACAGCCGGTGAACATTTGACAGATTACATGCAGGAGGTGTTCTCACGGCAGGCGCAGTAGGGACAGTAACTGAAGGAGCAGTATTAGTAGCGAAGGATGCTATATTGATAGCATGGAATTGGGCTACTGCACAAATGACGGTATTGTGAGACTATTGTCATGGTCCATGTTGGAAGTAGCAATGGTTACTAAGTAGCAATGGTTACTTTAGTAGCATTGTTGGGATATCAGTTTATGACGACTCATGTCACATGGATTAGTAACTGGTAACTGGGGGGCCGATGGGAGGACACGGGATGTGGTTATTCAAATATCACAAATGATGTTGTCAGGAAATGACCCATGTGCTGCAGTGTGTATATCCTCAGGTGGAAGCAGAGGTATAACCAAGGGCACGGGCTGAATACTGGAGAATGAGTGTACATCAAGAGACACCAGGCGGGGGTGTTGGGACAGCGTTGGTTTGGGACCCACACTACTCCATACAGTACCTGCAGCGGTAAAGATCGTCATGTCTCTCCTTGGGGGGGTGCATAGTTCTCACGTGAAGTGAGTTCCAGCTGCATGATGGGTGGGTGAAAACACCATGACTGAGGAAGCGGAGCGAGAGAGAGATTCCACTGTAAGACATACAGATGTGTGGGGTCTGGGAGCTACTATAAACATCATAGTTGGGGTTAGCTGCTTTTTTGGTTAATGCATCATATGATAAAGGATAGAGGGGTCATTGTACTCTGAACAAAAATGTTGAAGGCATTGATGTGAAAGCAGATACAGTGCTGAGTGACCTCAAGATGATGTAATGTTGATTAGGGATACGTACTTGCATATCAGGTGACGTGCCTATCAGTTGAAATGGAGGAGATGGGGAACAAAGTGGAAATGACATGACTTGGGAACACCTCTCGGAACCTGGGGCCGAAAGGGGAAGACTGGGTGTAAGCATGAGGAAGCTTTTTTAGAGCTTTTTTTAGAGAATTTTTGTGGAACTCAGCAGGAAAGTATCCGGGAGGCATAGAGTCGGGTGAAGAGAGAGTGGGAATTGTCAGGGTCTCAGACTTTGGTTTTCATTTATATATAATTATGCATAGCTTATCACATTGTTTATACTGTTATGTTTTGTGTGTCTTTTTGTTGCTTTCCAAGTCTTGTGCTATTACTCTCTTAGGAACCAGAAGGGGGAAGTGGAGAAACCAAAGCCACTCCATCTGACATATAACAAGACAGCGTGATTCAGCTGGAATGGCATTTTGTTATGTGATGATAGATGGGAATTACAATTGTGTGATCATAGTACAGGTGAATGTTGTTCATTGTTTGTTCCATTTGTTAGATTGTGTAATTCATGTTTTATAATAATTTGTTTTTGTTTTTGTGTAAATTCATGTTTTATTATCATGGTTTATCCATTTATAAGTCATTTCGAAGTTTTTGTAAATTGAACATTAGGACGCTATTGTTCAAGAGGAAGGACTGTTGGAATCGGCTAAACGTTGAACATTGAGATATTAAATAAACGATAGAGAAGAAGCCTTGAATAGAAAGAGTGAAAGATACTGGGTTTTATGTCACAAGTTAATGGTTCTCTGTAGAAAGCCAGAAGGCTTTGGAATGTGTTGAGCGAACAAGAGGAGAGCAACTGTTGATATAGGGAAGACAGATGGATATCTGTGGATTAGGTGACGGAGGGATTGAGGTCAGGAGGTGAGGACAGATTCCCTTAAGGTAGTAATAAGGGTTTGGTATCCTGTTACCCTCTTTACCCTCTTTCTGTTGAACCATAAGATGTAAGGATTGGAGAGAAGGAGGAGTGTCTTAAGTGGGATGTATATAACTGTGATGAGAGAAATGTTTTGCTGTCTGAATACATCTGTACAGAACCTTTGGGAATAATTAAACTTGGTTAAAGCTTCTCTAGTGTCCGTGAGTCATTTACTCTGAAAAATAAGAACCTAACAATACGTAACAAACCCGTTCAAAGAAACGATCCCTCTATCTTTAAAAAGAAGGCTGTAGTATAAAGATGTTGAGATCCCTCACCATGAAGACTGCTATGGCCCCTCCAATGATGAATCCGGCGATGACGTCACACCAGTGGTTGCGGTACTCCACCACCCTGTTGATGCCCGTGAGAAACGCCAGACATATGAGACCCAGAGATAGGACAGGCTTGGCCAGCTTGGTCCCCTTGGCCTTCACTGTTAACGTGATGTACATCTGCAGCAGGGAGACACACATCAAATCCAACAACAGGTGTAGACGTTACAGAGAAATGCTTACTTATGAGCCCATTCCCAACAATGCAGTTAAAAAGTAAGACGAATATTTGCTAAATAAAAAAAGAAAATAGTAACACAATAAAAATTATAACGAGGCTATACACAAGGAGTACCAGTACTGAGTCAATGTGCAGGGGTACGAGGTAGTTGAGGTAATACAGTATGTACATGTGGGTAGGGGTAAAAGTAACTAGGCAATCAGAATACAGAATAAACAGAGTAGCAGCAGCGTGTGTGTGTGTGTGTGTGTGTGTGTGTGTGGTGTGTGGTGTGTGGTGTGTGTGTGTGTGTGTGTGTGTGTGTGTTTGTGTGTTGGAGTGTCAGAGTAGTATGTGTGAGTGTGCGGGTAGAGTCTAGTGAGTGTAGTGAGTGAGTCAATGTAAATTCCAAATGGCTTGGGTAGGCTGGAGTCTTTGAAAAATTTTAGGGCCTTCCTCTGACACCACCTGGTCGCCTGGTATAGAGGTCCTGGATGGCAGGGAGTTTGGCCCCAGTGATGTACTGGGTCGTATGCACTACACTCTGTAGCATCTTACGGTCGGATGCCGAGCAGTTGCCATACGAAGCAGCCATACGAAGCAGTGATGGAGCCAGTCAAAGTGCTTTCAATGGTGCAGCTGTAGAACATAGAGGATCTGAGGGCCCAGGACAAATCTTTTCAGCCTCCTGAGGGGGAAGAGGCGTTTTCATGCCCTCTTCACGACTGTGTTGGTGTGTTTGGACCATGATAGGTCCTTAATTGATGTGTACACCCGCTCCACTATTGCCCTGTTTATATGAATGGGGGGACCTGTTCGGGCTTCCGTTTCCTGTAGTCCACGATTAGCTCCTTTGTCTTGCCGAGGATGAGGGAGAGGTTGTTGTCTTGGCACCACACTGCCAGGTCTCTGACCTACTCCCTATAGTCTCATCGTCATTGGTGATCAGGCCTACCACCGGCGCATCGTTGGCAGACTTTAAAGTATGCTGTTGGGGTCGTGCGCGGCCACGCAGTCGTGTGTGACCAAGGCGTACAGGAGGGGACTCAGCACGCACCCCTGAGGGGCCCACACCTTGAGGGTCAGCATGGTGGATGTGTTGTTGCCTAAACTCACCACCTGGTGGCGGTCCATCAGGAAATCCAGGATCCATTTGCAGAGGGAGGTGTTCAATCCCAGGGTCCTTAGCTTAGTGATGAGCTTGTAGGGCACTGAACGCTGGGCTGTAGTCAATGAACAGCACTCTCACATAGGTGTTCCTTTTGTCCAGGTGGGAAAGGTCAGTGTGGAATGAAATAGAGATTGCATCATCTGTGGATCTGCTGGGGCAGTATGCGAACTGGAGTGGGTCCAGGGTGTCTGGGATTATGGTGTTGATGTGAGCCATGACCAGCTATTCAAAGCATTTCATGGCTACAGAGGCGGTAGTCATTTAGACATGTTACTTTGCCGTTCTTAGGCACAGGGCCTATGGTGGTTTGCTTGAAACATGTAGATATTACAGACGTGCCAGAGAGAGGTTGAAAATGTCAGTGAGGACACTTGCCAACTGGTAAGCACAAGCTCTATGTACACGTCCTGGTAATTCTTCTGAATGTTAACCTGTTTAAATATCTTACTCACCACAGAGAGCGTGATTTGAGTGTTTGCTTGTCAGCAGGAATCAGGAGGATATATTTATGGTCCAATTTGCCAAAAGGAGGGCCGGGGAGCTTGGTATGTGTCTCTGTGTGTGGAGTAAAGGTGATCTAGAGTTTGTATGCTGGTAGAAATTATGTCAAACGGACTTCAGTTTTCCTGCATTAAAATCACCGGCCACTAGGATGCATGAGCATTTTCGGTTTTGCTTATTACGCTATACAGCTCGGTGAGTGCGGCCTTAGTGCCAGCATCGGTTTGTGATGATAAATAGACAGCTACGGAAAATACAGTTGAAAACTATCTTGGTGAATAGTGTGGTCTTACAGTCCTCAAAGTCAACACTGAACCTCGAAGCCAGTTCCACAGACCTCGTAGGGCAAGCTTTGAATAACCCTGGTATAGAGCTTATAATGAGGTGTTCTACACTCTTAGAAAAAAAGCTGCTATCTAGAACCTAAACGGGTTCTCCGACAGGAAAACCCTTTGAAGAATGCTTTTTGGTTCCAGGTAGAACCCTTTTATGTTCCATGTAAAACCTTTTCCCCACAGGCTTCTACCTGGAACCAAAAAGGGTTTTCCTATGGGGACAGCCAAAGAACCCTTTTGGAACCTTGAGACTTCCTTAATATCAGAGATCGTTCACCAGCTGTTGTTAATAAAGAGACACACATCACCCCCCTGATCTTATCGGAATCTGCCATTCTGTCCTGCCGATGCATAGAAAAACTAGCTAGATGTATATTATCCATGTCCTTGTTCAGCCATGAGGGGGAAGAGGCACAACCCCTTGGGTTGTGCCGTGGCGGAGGTCTTTGTGGGCTATACTCAGCCTTGTCTCAGGATGGTAAGTTGGTGGTTGAAGATATCCCTCTAGTGTTGTGGGGGCTGTGCTTTGGCAAAGTGGGTGGGGTTATATCCTTCCTGTTTGGCCCTGTCCGGGGGTGTCCTCGGATGGGGCCACAGTGTCTCCTGACCCCTCCTGTCTCAGCCTCCAGTATTTATGCTGCAGTAGTTTATGTGTCGGGGGGCTAGGGTCAGTTTGTTATATCTGGAGTACTTCTCCTGTCCTATTCGGTGTCCTGTGTGAATCTAAGTGTGCGTTCTCTAATTCTCTCCTTCTCTCTTTCTCTCTCTCGGAGGACCTGAGCCCTAGGACCATGCCCCAGGACTACCTGACATGATGACTCCTTGCTGTCCCCAGTCCACCTGGCTGTGCTGCTGCTCCAGTTTCAACTGACCTGAGCCATAGGACCATGCCCCAGGAATACCTGACATGATGACTCCTTGCTGTCCCCAGTCCACCTGACTGTGCTGCTGCTCCAGTTTCAACTATTCTGCCTTATTATAATTCGACCATGCTGGTCATTTATGAACATTTGAACATCTTGACCATGTTTTGTTATAATCTCCACCCGGCACAGCCAGAAGAGGACTGGCCACCCCACATAGCCTGGTTCCTCTCTAGGTTTCTTCCTAGGTTTTGGCCTTTCTAGGGAGTTTTTCCTAGCCACCGTGCTTCTACACCTACATTGCTTGCTGTTTGGGGTTTTAGGCTGGGTTTCTGTACAGCACTTTGAGATATCAGCTGATGTACGAAGGGCTATATAAATACATTTGATTTGATTTGATTTGATTTGATTTGATTTGACTCCGAGAAGCATAGTCTCCGTACTCAGCACATCAGATTGGAAGGTTGGGTGTTCGATTTCCAGTCATTTCATATGAAAGACAAAACATTTGGGACCTGGTGTCTCTGCTGTCTATGGGGCTGTGCTTGTATGTCAAGCTGCCTCACACTATAGAAACAGAAGATAGAATAGCCCATAGGGAAGGAGTCTGACTCAGGCAAGGCTTACTTTTCCTACTGCTGCAGGGTCAATTGCAATGAACACTGTTAAGAGTTCTAAGTTCTATGTCTCTGTAGTTAATTTGCTGAATGAAAAGTAATGTTGAATCTGCCACCAAAGGTTAATTATACTGAACAAAAATATAAACACAACATGCAACAATTTCAAAGATTTAGTTACAGTTCATAGAAGGAAATCAGTCAATTGAAATACATTCGTTAGGCCCTACTTTATGGATTTCACATGACTTGGCAGGGGCAGCCATGGGCGGGCCTGGGAGGGCACAGGCCCACCCACTGTGGGGCAGGGCCCAGCCAAACAGAATGAGTTTTTCCCCACAAAAAGATTTTATTACAGACAGAAATACTCTTCAGAACTGCCCCCTCAGATGATCCAGCAGGTGAAGAAGCCGGATGTGGAGGTCCTGGGCTAGCGTGGTTACTTTCCTGCAGTCAGCATGCCAATTGCACACTCCCTCAACTTGAGACATCTGTGGCATTGTGTTGTGTGACAAAACTACACATTTTAGAATGGCCTGCTATTGTTCCCAGCACAAGGTGCAGCTCTGTAATGATCATGCTGATTCTTGATATGCCACGCCTGTCAGGTTGATAGATTATCTTGGAGAAGGAGAAATGCTCACTACAGTATTAACCAGAAAGCAATTTGAATAACTAGCCCTGCATTGACTCCAAATGCACCCCTCCTCTGGCAACAATAAATAATTCAAACAAAACATTAGACATGATTGCGCAAATATAAATACTGTCTTCTAAACATTCTTAATGCTGGATGAGTGTTAATGATAAGCATGTCACCAAACTGCTGTGTCTAGCCTCTACCCTCAGGCTTCACATACAATCAGTCACTTTGAGAAAAACAGAGACATCCAATCTTAGAGGGCGGGCCACTTGAGCTGAAATTGGAAAGGAGGGAGAACAGAATAGGATGGGGGAAGTGATTTTGGAGCACCCTTTTCCCTGCACCGTCTTCAGAGAGGAAATTCTTCAATAAGAACTAATTTGATCAAGGTGCTCAATGGCATAGACACCACCAACAACAGCAGCAACCCTCCAAAATATCAACGGAGCAGCATTCTGAGCAGAGAAAAGCATTCTGCTCAGTCTAGATCCAACTGTTTCATTCAATAGCACAGCAGCAGCACAATATAGTCTCGGAGTGAAAAGCCATGGGCCTACTTTTCTGAAAACCTGGATGCAATTTGGTTCTACATCTGAACTAAACAGATGGTTACCACAAGGACATTGTAAAAAATGTCTGTTGTACACATTTAACATAATTTGGCTGTTCAAAGAAGTAAAGCCGAAAACCTTACAATGAAACTAAGCTCAGTCTCATAAAAATGAATGGGCAATCATTAACATTCTGAAATAAGCAGAAATTCCGTTTTGGATTTGATAGCAACAACCTCGCTTGAGCAGATCGGGGAAGATTCTCTATCAACATCAAATTTCTGAAGTAGGACCACCAATAGAAATGAACTATGGATAATAGGCCTTTTAAACAAAGTGGTATAGATCATCTTCAAACTGTCCTTAGAAGTACATTTGGCGTAGTCGGCAGGATCAGATATGCATAGTTAGCATGAGATCCCCCACTTCACCGTATGTACTGTATAATAGATAACTGTGGTAATATCATCCTGCATCCCTAATAGTCCACCAACAAACAAACAAATACGTAATAGTAATAAATAATACATAATAGTAACTTCTACAAATAGTGTACTACACTTACCGCTGTGTAGAGCGCGGCGTAGACACTGAGTGCCGCCTCTTTGGAGGGGAAGGATTTGCGGGCGCGCATGATGTCGTCCTCGTTTCCCGTGCACACCCCCTTTTGGTTGACGAAGCGGGCGGTCTCCATGCAGCCCAGGGCCGTGTAGTTGGGCTTACACACCGTCAGGAAGTGGGGGGACAGGTTTCCTGTTACAACCTGGCCTGCGTTTACAAAGATGTCTGTGGAGAACAGTCCGAACGCATACACACCTGGAGAGAGATGGAAATCAGAGAGAGAGAGAGAGAGAGAGAGAGAGAGAGAGAGAGAGAGAAAGAGAGAGAGAGAAAAATCAACAAAGGTTAGAGGTGAGGAAGTGAAGAGACAGGATGGTCTCCAACCACTGTGTTAAATTAGTCATAGACTAATGATGAGTATGTGATTATCTTTGTCTAGATGAGAATCCTTCACCTTGAATGTCTTCCTTCAGCTTGAAATCCTCCAGAAAATGAAAAATTGTTATAGGCTTGACTGCAGTGTCTGATTAGACCAGGGATGGGCAACTTGTGGCAGAATAGTTTTTTGGGGGGGAACTGATGCCGCATTCACGTGCTAGTCAGAACTAGGAAACTCTGAAATGTCTAACTTGTAGTTAATTACGTGTCGTGTTCAACAAATGACCAAATCAGACATTTCAGAGTTTCCTAGTTCCGACTAGCATGTGAATGCGGCATCAGTGGAGGTCTCAACTTACTGTTGAGAGTTAGAACAGTAGAATACACAAAGTGCAATTTAGAAGTTTGGTTGTGTATCAGCTGTTTTTCTATTGTCATGTCAGTCACTGGCAGTCACTCACTTAGCCCATGCCAGCCAAAGTGTTGGATTGGTAAATTAATCTACCCAGCTATCTAAACTTGTAGTAATCATAGTACATTTTTTAAGTCACTCTCACTCAGATATCATTTTAAAAATGGCAAGCATTTCTCTCCACCCTATGGCAAAATGTGTAGAAATACAGGACATTGGCTGTGAAACTGCACATTTGACAGAATGGTTACAATTGCAGCAAACTTTCTTTAAAACTACAACATTTTCTCTATACGTAGAATCACAGGTAATTAGCTGTAAACTGCACATTTCTCTCTCCACCAACATAGTTTATGTCCCAGGGACTGTTTGTATGTCAATGCAACAGGTCAAACTGACAATAATTATAAGAGAGGGGCTCTGGGATTGTTAACTTCAGTAGGTACCTATTCACCTTATCGGGGACACTGCATAATCTAATGTGTCTGAATTCCATATACAACTGTTTATGAATGATTACATATCTCTCCCTTTGAAAGGCTTCCTAAGGCAAGTGCCTTGGGAGAGCAGTTAAAGGTGCCCGGATCATTAACAAGTTTATAATTGATCAATAGTCCTATGTGTGCTTCAGGCCACGTGAATGTCAGGGAGAGAGCGCTGCCCCTGAATGTGGGACACCTGTCTCTAGTCTGTTTTTACCATTACCTCATGAGATACAATTATTTTTACTTTATGGAGTTATCAAGAGCTGTAATTTGATTTGTTATTTTTTATTTATTAGGCAGTGTTGGTTTTTGGGGACGCATGAGTCACGCTGTGAGTCACGATGTGAGAGTCATGTATCCAAAGGGGTATTACCGGTCCCCTATGGTACATATGCAAATTAGGTTCTCTGGGCCTTTGGTAAATATGCAAATAGCTTTTCTTCACTTGCCTGCCAGTAAAAGGAAAAATATGTTGGTAATGGTTGAATTACTCCAAATGGGTTGAAGTTTACTTTGTTTTTTTCTTGCTTCAATAACAACTTTAACCAGATTGGGTCTGCTGGATGGTCAGGATGTCTTTCTAAGGATTAGCCCTCTAACTCTCTGACCCTGTAACTCTGCAGTGAGATCGCCAAGGTGATCGGTGAATACAAGCCACTTTTGAATATTTTTTTTTTTTTTGAGCTGTGTGTTATTCTCTTTGACTTTTGTTTTAGAAATATGTATTAACAATATTGGTAGTAGTATTAATTTGTCATACAGTAAATAATTTGCCTTGATGACAAGAGGACCAGAGTGTCCAGAGAGGCAACTGACCACCTGGCAGCATTCCGGTATGTGTGGGACCTTGTCCAGCAAACTGTGAAGGTTCATACCCAGCGACTGCGTCACAGTGAATGAGCAGCTTTCCTCCAGACGTGACGCTTCACATTCCATCCAAAGGGTTCAATCTTGGCTTCATCAGACCAGAGAATCTTTGTTTCTCATGGTCTGAGAGTCCTTTAGGTGCCTTTTGGCAAACCCCAAGCGGGCTGTCATGTGCCTTTTACTGAGGAGTGGCTTCCGTCTGGCAGGTCTACCTTAAGGCCTGATTGGTGGAGTGCTGCAGAGATGGTTATTCTTCTGGACGGTTCTCCCATCTCCACAGAAGAACTGAGGCAATGGAAAGATGTGGGGTGATGCAAGAGAGCCATGCCACCACCACTCAGAGCAGCCAGGTCCAGAAGAGGAAGAGGTGCCAGCTCTGCCCAAGCGCAAAGGATGGAAAAGTCAGCTGCTGGTGTTCTCAGTGCAACACACTTGTCTGCAAAGAGCAGTCACTTTGTTCCTTTTAGTGTTCATGTTTTCTGAATTCACAATTGTTAGTGTTGTCGTTGAAATTGATGATGAACTTCGGATTTTCAAATAAATGTTTTGAAATATTATAAACAGTCTTAAAGGTGGTTTTATTTTGTTCTTCACACTAAAAGGTTGAATGTGAAACTTTGATTGTAAGATTGATTGTAATAAAAAATATGCTAAGATTTTCAATAGCTGTAATGAATTTTCATAATATGTTATCATTGAAATGTGCATCAAACTGAGCGGCTAAAAGCATTTCAAACAAAATAATTATTGAAAGGTCCAAATCATCACTCAAAATAATTATGTTCCACAAAATGGATAATATTTTAGACACATATTAATAAAACACAGATATTACATTATCGGGTCATTTTGACCCGGCATATGCATTCTTGGGGCGCCATGTTTACTATGCATCCTAGGGTTAAAGTAGAAATAGAATGAAACAAACAGGCATTCTATGTTTGCTCTATTATAGTGGCCACTATAGGAGACATTGATCAAGTGCAAAAATAACCCCCCTCACTCACACAAAAGTGTTACTGTCAAGTTCAACACAAAAAAAAAGCTATATCCTTGAGCTACACTGCACATTATTACATTGTACACTTTCTGCCTGTGGACATCTGTTCTACAATGTGTCAGCAGAGCATGATACCCTTGGTTGGTATAATCTCTTTCAGGCAGAGAGTACACCCGGCATACCCCTTTTATCCACTGTATTGAGAGGGTTAGTGTATGGCATTTCTTTCACCTCTATTAGCATCTAGCATAATAAACCAGGCCCAACTCCAGCTACACATTTTCACCTAATTCTCTCATTCTGAAAATGAACCGCATTCTGTAGAGGGAAAACATTAGTTCACAGATAGTAGTTAGTTTGTTAGCTAGTTAGCTAGTTAACATTTCACACAGCAACTAAAGCAACAAACGCGTTATAACTTGAGGAACGGCAAGGAGTCGTATACCAGTTAATACTGTAGCGAATTGGTTAAGTTACTAACGTTAGCTCATCTGATGTTGTAACGTTAGCTAGCTAATGTTAGCTGTCTGACTTTATTAGCCAGAAAAGTTTCACACATTAAACTCAATTATTAGATCAGCTAAGTAGGCTAATGTTGCTCAACATTTCTCTGGCTAGCTAAAAGGCTTCTCATCTACCTCTTCGTTAGAGTTCAGGGGACACACTGCTGTAACTGTCTTTGCACTATCTGCTGTCTTTCTAGAGCGCACGCTGATTCTGTAACTAGCAAATTGGTTGTCTCTTCGCTTCAGTCGCGTGCGGCATTCTGTTGTTATGTGAACGACTGGCTGAGCCTTGGATACAGCAGGTATTTCTCCAAACGCACATCACTCGTTTGCTTACAGCCAGTAATGATCCAAAGCCTCTCCCCCCTAAACTTTTCTCATCGGATCTGCACGATTCACGTAGGTCACCTATTTTGGATTCAAAACAACTAATTTCACCGAAAGGTGACTTGTTCGCATCCGCATCCCTGCAATAACATCTGCTAAATATGTGTATGTGACCAATAACACTTGATTTGATTTGATTACACTAGCATTGGGCTTCTTGTCCTATAAGCTGTCACTGGCCAAAACACAGTCTCACAGTCTGTACAAAAAAAATAGCACAGACTATATTACAGATATTCAAACAGCTTTTAACCAATCAATTCCGCTCCACTTCATTTCTTTAGGGCTTTTGGAAATGTTATTTTCTTACAGCAAGGGTAAACACCACAGAGCATGGCTTCAAGCAAGCACAGGCAATGACAAACACTCCATTCACCATCTTGACTGCAGCCAGACCTAGGCATATGTGGGTAGGTTTAACTTTGTTGACACTACTGATAGCTTAGAAAATGTTGCTACATTGTACTTTACTAGCTGCATTAAATATAGGTAAACATCACTCATCATCACTCATCATTTTGAGTCAGACATTTCCTGTACACCACTTACTGTATACCAACAATCTTTGTCTTATTTTGAGTGCAGACCTTTGACATCACATTGCAACGAAGGTCCTTGCTACCACATCATGAATTTGGGCAGCCATTCTGCATGGGGACAGTAAGCATTCGGCAAGTGGTATGGAGGTAGGTTACTGCCAAAACACGTACCCAGGAAGCGGAAGGTCCTGCGCACCAGAGGATTGAGGTAACAGCAGTCTCCCATGACGATGATCTTCTCTCTGTTGTCCAGGTCCTCTGACATATACTGAAGCAGAAACAACACCGACTCTATGGCTGTGATCTAAAATACAGAGGGAGAGAGAGAGACTTTAATCACTGATAACAGGATCTGAATATTGTGAATTCTTTGGGCAAAGAATGCACACCATGGTCCCCGTTAAACCATCTTCCCTGTAGCAATGCCTTCGTGCCACATCAACCAAATGTCCTATTGAGGGCATGCATTAACATCTATTTTGTTTTCTCTCTGCAACCACGCATAGAGTACAACACTTAGACCTAAGACGGAAGAATACTGCACCAATGAACAATGAAATTGATTTGGGCTGAGATTCGGTTCAGCTGTAATGCCAGTGTTCAACTACAGCTGTTGGACTTGACTGGGCCATTTAGCCCAATTGCCAAAGTTCAATGGGGTGATAAGCACCTTTAGGTAAAGACACTGCAGACACCCAGTATAATGTCTGCAATAATTTCCCGGAAACAAACATAGGCGTTTTGTGGTGGTAGAGTGTTAATCATTAGTATGTGACAAGATAGGTTGACGATCATGACACATTCGTGACACAGGGCATCAGGTTTAGTCTGCAGGTTTACCTATTCCAACACCTAGACCAGCGCATCAGGTATGCTGTGTTTAATCCACTTCAGTGAGTTGAATCCATTTCAGTGAGATTATATTATACTGTTTCCCTGGTGTCCCTAGACTCTAGCTGCAGTCAGAACCCCACCTGTTTTGAGCCCCACATTATTTTGGAAAAAAAGTGTTGGCATTAATATGTGTTATATATCAGTTTGCAAACAATGTAAAAATAATAATAATAATAATCTTTGAGTTAATAAAGAATGGTCTCTTTATTGCTTTCTTGAGTAAGACAGCTCCAAAATGTAGGCGTTTCAGCCTAGCTCAGTGTTTCCTGTTGTGGTGGGGCAGCCAGCAGAAAATACGGAGCGTAGGGATTGGTAATGTTCTCTAGTTGCGCCATGATTGGCTCAGTGTTCTGTCACTCATGGGGACACAGTGAAAATTCAAGCCCCTTGGGTGCTGCCATATAGTTGCATTAGAAGTGCCCATCCAAGAAGACTCAAGGTCATTGGCCACAGATAAAATGACGTCAAATCACGTTATATCTATAGTAGCTTTGATTGGACTGATCAACATCATACTTTCAAAATCTTAGATAGCAGTCATCATCATGAATCAAGTTGACATTCTACTGTCAAATCATTTTTAATTCTTGTCATATGAAGAGAAATTATAAAGAGAAATTATAGACAAAATGTATCGGTGCTCATCGACCATTGCATATAAACATTACAAGTTGGAAATCGTAAACTTAACAATGAGTGGTTTGGAAGGAATCAGTGGCTAACTGCAAGCATTGCAAAGCAATCACTAGCCTGCTATTCAGTGGAGTGGGTGTGTGGTCCTAATTCTGGGTCTAAGTGTCTCTATTCCAAGCTTAAAATGATAAACATTCAACATTGGCCATGCTGTCAATCCAGCATGATTTCTGCCACGCTCAAAACAACTGTTAACACAGACCTGGGAAATCTGACTTCAATGAGTTCAACACAACTGGGAACTCTGGGGAAAAAACGAGCTCCGACTGGGAAAATACGTTTTGAACGGTCAGCCAACTCGGAATTGTAAGTCGGAAACTCGGGCCTCTTTCTAGAGCTACGACCTGAAGATCACTGACGTCATCATGATTCGACCTTGTTTACAAATTCCCAGTTGTCTTGAAAGCACCATAAATCCAGAGAATGCCATACTTTGATGACAAAGTTTAATGACAAAATTTGCCCACAAAGGACTGGCGCACCACCTTCCTGTGCAAGTGAGCACAGCACAACAAGGTGAGTCCATAAACGTCTTGTACGCTGCTGCATAAATTATGTAATATGGCAGGGAGATATGTATACTGTAGGTAAGAAAGTAATACTAAGTGTATGTTGTGTAGTAAGCTGTTAGTAGCCCATGTGCCTCACCCTAATAATTTGGTATATTTTCCCCTCTTAAATTCACCTACTGTTCTGACTTTGTGGTGCACAGGTATCACATTGGTGGTGCACATGTAGCCAATAACCTGTTTTAGAGAAATGTAATCATCAAATATTGTAAGAGCTTTCATTGCCTGCTTATATGCCCCCTTTCTTTTACCTACTGTTCCGACTTGGTGTACAGGGAGAACACTGAAAGAATGGCCCATGTTCTGAATTCTGTCACTGTACATTTAAAAAATGCTGAACCAATAGTTAAATTGACTACGTCTGTCCTAGCTCGCTCATTAATGTCTTAATCGAAATTACGGATTGCCTCTTATCTGCTTGTTGTCCCCTTATGCCATAGTTTGTACATCTCAATTGTCAGTATTAACCACATTTGTTTAAGAAAGTGAGCCATATCAGCTATGTTTTTTTAAAGGCATTAAATGAGGCTGAATGAACTGTTTCGCTGCCAGACAAGGCTCTGCTGATAGCCAGGTGTAGCAGTGGTAAGGTGTTGGGACTGCTGTTGGGACGCTGCTGTTGGGACAGCCATAACAGTTTGTGGGCACCATTTGTCACCGTTATAGTGCAATTAATGTATTGTTTAGTGTTGTGTTGTATAGTGTAGTGGCTTTGCTGGCATGCATCACATATTTTTTTGTTTTGTTTGCCACTGTTTGTGAGTGTGGTCCAATCAAGAACATAATCATGATGGAATCACACCAGAAAAGTATGCCAACTGGGCTTATCCCTTGTAAGTACTTTGATTTTCAGCACTACGTAAGCTGTAAACATACATTTCACAAGTCATAATGGTACAGTTATGAAGCACTCAAACATTTGACATAAGTTGCATGGACTCATTCTGTGTGCAAGAATAGTGTTTAACATGATTTTTGAATGACTACATAATCTCTGTACCCCACACATTGTAAGGTTCCTCAGTCGAGCAGTGAATTTCAAACACAGATTCAACCACCAGAGAGGTTTTCCTCTCTTTTGCCTCACAAAGAAGGGCACCTATTTGTAAAGAAAAAAGAAAGCAAACATTGAATATACCTTTGAGCATGAAGTTATTAATTACACTTTGGATGGTGTATCAATACCCGTGGTGGAAAAAGTACTCAATTCTCATACTTCGTAAAAGTAAAGATACCTTAATAGAAAATGACTCAATTAAAAGTGAATGTCGCCTACTTGAGTAGAAGTACATTTTTTACATTTTAAATATACTTAAGTATCAAAAGTAAATGTAGTTGCTAAAATATATTTAAGTAAAGGGATGTTCTCTTGATAAGTGTGCTGTCACGACTTCCGCCGAAGTCGGGTTCTCTCCTTGTTCGGGCGGCGCTTGGCGGTCGTCGCCAGTCTTCTAGCCATCATCGATCCACTTTTCATTTTCCATGTGTTTTGTCTTATATTTATTCCATGTATTTAACCCTCTGTCCCCCCCCCCCCCCCCCCCCCCCCATGTCTTTGTGTGGGATTGTTTATTGTAAGTGCTTGTGCACGTGTTGATTGGTGCGCGACGGGTTTTTGTACCCAATATCTTGTTATTTTTATGCCGTTGGTTTTGCTATTAAACTGCTCTGGCTATTACAAAGTTCTGCTCTCCTGAGTCTGACTTCCCTGCCACCGGTTACACACCCCTTACATGTGTGAATTTGACCATTTTCTGTCCTGCTAAGCATTCAAAATGTAACTTTTGGGTGTCAGGGAAAATGTATGGAAAAAAAAATACATAATTTTCTTTCGGAATGTAGTGAAGTAAAAGTAAAAGTTGTCAAAAACATAAATAGTAAAGTACAGATACCCCCAAAAACGACGTCAGTAGTACTTTAAAGTATTTTTACTTCATTACTTTACATCACTTATCAATACACTACAAAGATACAGGCGTCTTTTCTAACTCATTTGGTGGAGAGGAAGAAAACCTCTCAGGGATTTCACCATGAGGCCAATGGTGACTTTAAAATAGTTACAGAGTTTAATAGCTGTGATAGGAGAAAACTGAGGATGAATAAACAACATTGTAGTTTCTCCACAATACTAACCTAATTGACAGAGTGAAAAGAAGGAAGGCACTTAAGTAAAACTGCAAAACATGTGGCAAAGAAATTCACTTTATGTCCTGAATACAAAGTGTTATATTTGGGGAAAATCGAACACAACACATCCCTGAGTACCGCTCTTCATATTTTCAAGCATGGTGGTGACTGCATCATGTTATGTGTATGCTTGTCATCGGCAAGGAAGATTACGTTTTTTGTATAAAAATAAATGGAATAGACCTAAGCACAGGCAAATCCTAGAAAACCTGGTTATCTGCATTCCAACAGACACTGGAAGATAAATTCACCTTTCAGCAGGACAATAACCTAAAACAGAAGGCCAAATATACACTGGAGTTGCTTTCCAAGATGACATTGAATGTTCCTGAGTGGCCTACTGTAGTTACAGTTTTGACTTAAATCGGCTTGAAACTCTATGGCAAGACTTGAACATGGCTGTCTAGCAATGATCAACAACCAACTTGACAGAGCATGTCAAGAGAATGTTAAAAAGAATAATGCGCAAATATTGCACAATCCAGGTGTGCAAATCTCTTGAAAGACTCACTGCTGTAATAACTGCCAAATGTGATTCTAACATGTATTGACTCTGGGGGTTGAATACTTACCTAATCAAGATATATTTGTTTATTTCGTATTTATTTTTACTTTGACATTACAGAGCATTTAGTGTAGTCGTTCACAAACGAGCCAGAGCCTTATTCACTGCTCACTAATAATAGCAATCATGCCATCTTTGGCCCACACATGTCAACAACCCTGATAAGTGGGAATGTTCCTCTGGCCGCTTTACAAGGACTTCAGCAGGTTATTATTTGATTCTTGTTCATTTCTCTGTATAGTGACAGCGCCGAGCTATATTTGCAGCCTATCGAGCCAATGAAAAATCTCAAAGTTATAGTAGGATTCTGTGACGCTGTTGGCTGCCTTTACATCCCGCTTTGCGTGTCCCAAACTCTACCCAAATGTGTCACTTTGACTTGATCACCAGTTTGGTGGGAATGGTCAAGTCTAGAGGTCGACCGATTAATCGGAATGGCAGATTAATTAGGGCCGATTTCAAGTTTTCATAACAATCGGAAATCGGTATTTCTGGACGCATAATTTTTTTATATATATTTTTTTTTCAGTTTTATTTTTAGAGTTTTATTTAACTAGGCAAGTCAGTTAAGAACACATTTAAGAACTGCCTTGTTCTGGGGCAGAATGACAGATTTGTACCTTGTCAGCTCAGGGATTCAATCTTGCAACCTTACGGTTAACTAGTCCAACGCTCTAACCACCTGCCTCACAAGGAGCCTGCCTGTTACGCGAATGCAGTAAGAAGCCACGGTAAATTGGTAGCTAGCATTAAACGTATCTTATAAAAAACGATCAATCAATCAATCATATTCCCTAGTTATAACTACACATGGTTGATGATATTACTAGTTTATCTAGCGTGTCCTGTCGTTGCTCCAACATGTACCTAACCATAAACATCAATGCCTTTCTTAAAATCAATACACAGAAGTATATATTTTTAAACCTGCATATATAGCTAAAAGAAATCCAGGTTATCAGGCAATATTAACCAGGTGAAATTGTGTCACTTCTCTTGCGTTCATTGCACGCAGAGTCAGGGTATATGCAACAGTTTGGGCCGCCTGGCTCATTGCGAACTACTTTGCCAGAATATTACGTAATTATGACATTACATTGAAGGTTGTGCAATGTAACAGCAATATTTAGACTTAGGGATGCCATCCTTTAGATAAAATACGGAACGGTTCAGTATTTCACTGAAAGAATAAACATTTTGTTTTCGAAATGATAGTTTCCGGATTCGACCATATTAATTACCTAAGGCTCGTATTTCTGTGTTATAATTAAGTTTATGATTTGATAGAGCAGTCTGACAGAGCGATGGTAGGCACCAGCAGGCTCGTAAGCATTTATTCAAACAGCACTTTCGTGCGTTTTGCCAGCAGCTCTTCGCAATGCTTCAAGCATTGCACTGTTTATGACTTCAAGCCTATCAACTCCAGAGATTAGGCTGGTGTAACCGATGTGAAATGGCTAGCTAGTTAGCGGGGTGAGCGCCAATAGCGTTTCAAACGTCACTCGATCTGAGACTTGGAGTAGTTGTTCCCCTTGCTCTGCATGGGTAACGCTGCTTAGAGGGTGGTTCGAGCCCACATAGGGGCGAGGAGAGGGATGGAAGCTATACTGTTACACTGGCAATACTAAAGTGCCTATAAAAACATTCAATTGTCAAAGGTATATGAAATACAAATGGTATAGAGGGAAATAGTCCTATAATAACTACAACCTAAAACTTCTTACCTGGGAATATTCATATTAAAAGGAACCACCAGCTTTCATATGTTCTCATGTTCTGAGCAAGGAACTTAAACGTGAGCTTTCTTACATGGCACATATTGCACTTTTACTTTCTTCTCCAACACTTTGTTTTTGCATTATTTAAACCAAATTGAACATATTTCATTATTTATTTGAGGCTAAATTGATTTTATTTATGTATTATATTAAGTTAAAATAAGTGTTAATTCAGTATTGTTGTAATTGTCATTATTACAAATTTTTGGGTCCTCCAATAATTGGTATCGGTGTTGAAAAATCATAATCGGTTGACCTCTAGTCAAGTCTATTCTGATCTATGGAGCTCAATCATGATTAGGGTTGCAAAATTCTGGCAACTTTCAATGGTTGAGGAGGTAGTACTCCAACCGGGATTTTGGGAAAATCAGGGAATATATAGTGCCTTGCAAAAGTATTCGGCCCCCTTGAACTTTGCGACCTTTTGCCACATTTCAGGCTTCAAACATAAAGATATAAAACTGTATTTTTTTGTGAAGAATCAACAACAAGTGGGACACAATCATGAAGTGGAACGACATTTATTGGATATTTCAAACTTTTTTAACAAATCAAAAACTGAAAAATTGGGCGTGCAAAATTATTCAGCCCCCCTTAAGTTAATACTTTGTAGCGCCACCTTTTGCTGCGATTACAGCTGTAAGTCGCTTGGGGTATGTCTCTATCAGTTTTGCACATCGAGAGACTGACATTTTTTCCCATTCCTCCTTGCAAAACAGCTCGAGCTCAGTGAGGTTGGATGGAGAGCATTTGTGAACAGCAGTCGATTCTCGATTGGATTCAGGTCTGGACTTTGACTTGGCCATTCTAACACCTGGATATGTTTATTTTTGAACCATTCCATTGTAGATTTTGCTTTATGTTTTGGATCATTGTCTTGTTGGAAGACAAATCTCCGTCCCAGTCTCAGGTCTTTTGCAGACTCCATCAGGTTTTCTTCCAGAATGGTCCTGTATTTGGCTCCATCCATCTTCCCATCAATTTTAACCATCTTTAAGAAATGGCTTTCTTCTTGCCACTCTTCCATAAAGGCCAGATTTGTGCAATATACAACTGATTGTTGTCCTATGGACAGAGTCTCCCACCTCAGCTGTAGATCTCTGCAGTTCATCCAGAGTGATCATGGGCCTCTTGGCTGCATCTCTGATCAGTCTTCTCCTTGTATGAGCTGAAAGTTTAGAGGGACGGCCAGGTCTTGGTAGATTTGCAGTGGTCTGATACTCCTTCCATTTCAATATTATCGCTTGCACAGTGCTCCTTGGGATGTTTAAAGCTTGGGAAATCTTTTTGTATCCAAATCCGGCTTTAAACTTCTTCACAACAGTATCTCGGACCTGCCTGGTGTGTTCGTTGTTCTTCATGATGCTCTCTGCGCTTTTAACAGACCTCTGAGACTATCACAGTGCAGGTGCATTTAGAGAGAGTTTGCTGCACTGAAAGTAAAGGGGCTGAATAATTTTGCACGCCCAATTTTTCAGTTTTTTATTTGTTAAAAAGGTTTGAAATATCCAATAAATGTCGTTCCACTTCATGATTGTGTCCCACTTGTTGTTGATTCTTCACAAAAAAATACAGTTTTATATCTTTATGTTTGAAGCCTGAAATGTGGCAAAAGGTCGCAAAGTTCAAGGGGGCCGAATACTTTCGCAAGGCACTGTATATCTGGAGTATTTCTCCAGATATATCTTATCCGGTGTAAATTTAAGTTATTTCTCTCTCTCTCTCTCCTTGAGCCCTATGACCATGCCTCAGGACTACCTGGCCTGATGACTTCTTGCTGTCCCCAGTCCACCTGGTCATGCTGCTGCTCCAGTTTCAACTGTTCTCCCTGCGGCTATGGAACCCTGACCTGTTCACCGGATGTGCTACCTTGTCCCAGACCTGCTGTTTTCAACTCTCTAGAGACAGAGGGAGCGGTAGAGTACTCTGAATGGTCGGCTATTATCATTTGACCCTGCTGGTCATCTATGAACATTTGAACATCTTGGCCATGTTCTGTTATAATCTCCACCCGGCACAGCCAGAAGAGGACTGGCCTCCCCTCATAGTCTGGTTCCTCTCTAGGTTTCTTCCTAGGTTCCGGTTTTTCCTAGCCACCGTGCTTCTACACCTGCATTGCTTGCTGTTTGGGGTTTTAGGCTGGGTTTCTGTACAGTACTTTGTGACATCAACTGATGTAAGAAGCGCTTTATGAATAAATTTGACTGATAGATTGATAATCATGATTGACAGAAGACCAGGGGAGGGGAGCTAGTCTGGAGTTGGTGGGAGGTTTTAAATGGGTCACGAGTTTCAGATTTATTTAATGAAAAATACTACAGTCTAAACTTAAACGACTAAAACCAGGTAGAAACTAACCTTTGAAGTTTGAACTATGTCTTCAATCACAGTATTTTCAATATAGAGTTATTAGCAGCGCTATTTAGCGTATTTGGTTGATGTTGTGGTCTCATAGCAGTGAGCTTAACATTCTTCATCAAGAATATGGGCAAAATGGAATTATTGACAACGAAAAAGTGGGGACTTTCGTTCCCTTGTAATATAACTGATACATTTACTATCAATATATCATTAAAAATAGTTTTCCAGATTGCATTTTTGCAACAACAAAAACATTGTGATGTGAATATTGGATCGCGACTGAGACAACCTGGTTCAATTTGGGTCCCAAATCAAAACAAGTTGAGAACCACTGGTCTAGTATTGAAACCAACCCATACCTGTGGCTCTGTCACAGATGACACCTCATTCCCATATGGGGCACAACTTTGGGTGGAATTTGATTCTTGCACTTTATGCCTCTCATAAGTACACATTTGATTGGGTGAAACATCATAGATTGCTTTAAACTTTGCAGGTTACACTGCTCATTTGAAGCTTCAAATTACATTGAAATGAGGTGAGTATTAGTTAGAGGTTACTCAAGCTGTGCGGCTAGTGGTCAATCAGAGCTGGCCTGGACAATCAGAGCTAGGCTACATCTGAAAATGATGTGCTAACATCACGGCGCCGTAAGAAGTAGACCAAAGAGCAGCGTTGTACTCGTACATTTACCTTTTATTTTAGTAAATGTCACCAACAAAACAACAAACGAAAAACAACCGTGACGCTTACAGGGCTAGAGTGCCACTAACAAAGATAACGACCCACACTGAAAGGAGGGTAAAAAGGGCTACCTAAGTATGATTCCCAATCAGAGACAACGATAGACAGCTGTCCCTGATTGAGAACCATACCCGGCCAAAACATAGAAATAAAGAAACATAGAAAACAAAACATTGCCCACCCCACATCACACCCTGACCTAACCAAATAGAGAAATTAAACGGCTCTCTAAGGTCAGGGCGTGACAATGGCAAAGAGGACATATTGGACAACCTTTACATTTTGGAATGTCCTCAACTGCTGTATAACTTAACTAGTATATTTACTAGTATATTGTGTCTGCCTCTGAAGAACTTGTGAAGACATTGAAGAACTGAACAAAGCAGAACAACTGTGAAATAAAAGCCTGAAAGACAAGACTGTCTACAACTGCTATAGCAATTAACTATTTGTTATCTAATGCCTTGGAGAATCTTGTAAAAAGATAACTGATCTGTTGCATCCTAATATGCTGGGTTCTTTTACTGAAGAGTCGACTACTGTCTCCAGTGTCTTCAGCCCAACTCTCCAATACATCATTGAACTTTTACCGCCCTTGCACCTCATAATCCAATCCCTTCAATGCAAGAACGGAAACCCCATTATCATTTGTTAATTCAAATAACTCTACCCCTGCATACAAATCCCATTGGCTATTTGCAACCATTTTTACAGCGAAACTCATGAACACATTTCCCAATACACCACATGATCCATTTAAAGAATTACAAATAAACATTTCCACTTGAAATTAAGTTTTGTGACTACCAATGATGACCCAAATTCAGTCTTTCACAATATTGAGATTAGGGAAAGAGACCAACTCCCCCTAAAATCTCACTTGCGTAAATTACCCTGGTAAAGTGAGTCCACCTCGTGGAGTCAAATTATCTCTTTTAAAGCAACGCGTCAAGTGGAAAATCTCACAACGCAGCACCGTGGATTAATAAATGCCTAGATCTAGCTTTAATCATCCTGAGATCCAGTCGCATGGACCTGAAGTGCTTTAAACAGATGATGTACAGTATAAATAAAGCTGGAAGCTAAAGGAGGGGAGGAAGCAAGTGTATGTGTGGGGACTGTACTAGTAATGACAGGTTCACATAGCTCCGGTTTTAATGATATTGTATTTATTTATTTTTATTTTACCTTTATTTAACTAGGCAAGTCAGTTAAGAACAAATTCTTATTTTCAATGGTGGCCTAGGAGCAGTGGGTTAACTGCCTGTTCAGGGGCAGAACAACAGATTTGTACCTTGTCAGCTCGGGGGATTTGAACTTGCAACCTCATCCATCAAAAGGAAAAATAGAATTGTTGTCCAACAACCAAGGGGAAGTTATAAGTGTGTATGAGTGTGTGTGTGTCCAAATGATTGAGTAGATGCATGATTGAGTAGATGCATGGGTGTGTTCATGTGTGTTTTAATCAATGTGTGGTTTAATCAATGTGGACATACTCTACTGGACATGGAGAGAAACTGATGTCCTGATGAAGTCAGAAGCAGTGCACAATGTGTAGAGCTAATGTGTCCCATCCCATGATGCTATACATGTCATGGTATGAAAATAAATAATACCATGACAATAATTAAATAGCAGGCATGGACTTTTTTTCACATTGTGGATAATGGATGTCAAATCACTACTCAATAATGATCATTACAATGTTTTGGAGGGACCTGAGATTTTCCTCGTCCTTTCAAGGCTACAATGAGAGCAAAGTGATTGCAACCAATATATTGTTTGATGAGTTGGGGAGAGGTACAATATATGTCAGGATGGTTGAGGCTACTAAATACAGTAATACACACTACTATACAAACTGTAAGCACAGGGAGTTGGCGCAGGTCTCCTACCATACTTCGCCACACCCCCCGTGTGCCCCCCCCAATAATTTTTTGGGGGCTGCCTCTCGTGCTTCCAGCCGCGCTGCCGTGCTGCCTCCTCATACCGCCACCTCTCAGCTTTCGCTGCCTCCAGCTCTGCCTTGGGGCGGCGCTATTCCACAGCCTGTGCCCAGGGTCCTTTGCTGTCCAGGATCTCCTCCCATGTCCAGGAGTTCTGAGATCGCTGCTGCTGCCCGTTACCACGCTGCTTGGTCCTTTGGAGGGGGGGGCGGGGTAGTTCTGTAACGTTCGGAGGAGTAGGAGAGATCGGACCAATATGCAGCGTGGTTCGTGTCCATGTTCATATTTATTAAACAGAGAACACTTAACAAAATAACAATGGCGTGGGGGGATGGTAGGGGACGCCATGTGCGACTGACGTGTTTTCCGTTTGCTCCCGTGGTATTCTTAAAGTTTATGTGAATTTATGAGTTGGTATTCTTAAAGTTTATGTGTATTTATTTTCAAATATTAATTTGGTGATCCCTTTCCGTAAAAAACAAGACCCGAAAAAAAAAAACAAGATCCGTAAAAAAGAAAACCCGGCCTACAAGACCCGCTCTCATCACCGCCCTCTCCTGAGTCTGAGGGCCCGGGAACGCACACTTTACCCGTGGGCGCGGCTTGGCCTGGCGGCGCTGAAATGAACATTCTCGAGGCCATCAAACTACTACGCTCTGAGATAGTTGAAATGAAAACACAGGTGGTTGCTACGATTGAGGCCAGAATACAGGAGGTTTCTGATACTTTAAAAGCAGATTTAACCATCCTGCGGAACGAGACTGTGCCGGCAATTACATCACTCAAAACAACAACTGCGTCACACACTACAACGATTGCAGCACTGGAGGCCTCCGCTACTAATGTCTCTGATTTAACTACATCCCTGGAGGCTGAAGTTAAACGCCTAGCTGCGGATTTGAAAAAGGTGAGGGAGAGCTGTGTGAGTTTAGAGGGATTCTCTCGCCGCAATAATCTGAGGCTTGTATCAGTCCCAGAGTCCGCGGAAATGCATCGCGCCACGGATTTCGTTTCAGGGCTGCTGAAGGATGTTCTTGCCTTAGATGAAAAGCCCCTGATTGATCGAGCCCACCGGTCGCTGCGCCCAAAGCCCCGGGATGGGGAGAGGCCCCGTGACATAATTCTTCGAGTGCACTTTTTTCATGAGAAGATGGAGATCCTCCGACGAGCCCGCAATACCACTCTGAGCTTTCAAGGACAGAGCTTTTCCATATACCAGGACTACTCCCCCACTGTTTCCAGGCAGCGCGCAGCTTTCGGACAGGCCAAACGAGTACATCGGGACCATCCAAGTGTGAAGTATGGACTGCGATTCCCGGCCCGTTTATGGATATCTCATGAGGGTAAAGACCACACATTTGAATCTCCGGAGGAGGCTATGGCTCACATTCAACGTCACATCAAGAAGTCTTGAATATGCTCACAGTTTAGCAACTGTTGCTTGCGAACTGTGGATAGTAAGTACCCCACTTGTGGTACAATTATGTTTAGATATAACAGGCTAGTCTTGTATAGTTGGTGAACTATTCAGGCTTATTTGATGTGATCTAATGTTTTGATCATGTAGTGTGCGTGCCTTATCTCGCTCACCTATTTAGTTTGTTTACACATTGTCTCAGTGACTCAAAATAGTTTTGGTTATTTGTTTACTGCATCCGTTTGCATTGACCCAGTAAACAGTAAATGTCTCCCGAGGCTACACGGTTTCTGGGGCCTCACTTTAATTTTAAAAGTTTTGAGCGTCATTTAAGCCCAGCAAACGTTCAACGTTGCGCAGACGTAGTTTTTTGGGATTGGTTGTAAGCTGTCTCAGCTTCAATTAGACTACTATTATAATTACTATTATTTTTGATTGTCTTACTACGATTTCCTTACTTCAAATTAGATTTTTGTCTGAGAGCCTTTATACATTTTATTTATTTTCTCTCAATGCCTGTTATAAGACGGGGAATACAATTATATACATCTACAAGTGGTGCTTTTGTCATTCCGTTTGCACAGGGGATTCGCCTTTTTTTTATTTGAAAAAAATACATACAAATCTTTCTTTTTGCTGCTTGATCCACTAACAAAACGCGACTTTAAAGAGCGGGACTGTGGGTTTAGGTTTAAGACCGCACTCTCACAGACATACTGTGCGAAGAGAACATGTTCTATTTAGGCTTGTACCTCGTTTGGGGAGGTATTGTCTGGGATGGGGGGAGGGGGTGGGGGGGCAGGTTGAATTGTTCAGTTCTAATGTTGTCATTCTGTCTTTTTAGTTTTTTTTTCAGTTTTTTTTTCTGTACTTTTTCCAAACATTTACCACCGTACATTATTACTCTGAGACAAGTTATTCTGGGGGTTTTGGGTGCTCATTGCTTTTCCATTCTATGCTCTAATGACAGGGTTGAATAACGGGAATGCCCAGAGGGGCCGAAATAATACGATCAAGTACATTTCTTGGAATACCAAAGGGGTTAACAACCCGGTGAAGCGTAAGAGGGTGTTGACACACTTAAAGGGTTTGAATGCAAATATTGCATTTCTACAAGAGACTCACTTGAGGACTGGTGAGCATTTTAGGATGCGTAAGGACTGGGTTGGTCAAGTGTTCCACTCAAACTTTCATAGTAAATCAAGAGGTGCTGCTATTCTGGTTGATAAGGCTACTCCCTTTGTAGCTTCTGAGGTTATTGCTGATCCTAAGGGACGATAGGTCATAGTAACGGTGAACTGTTTTCTACCCCTCTTGTTTTGGCTAGTGTTTATGCTCCCAATTGGGATGGCGCAAGTTTCATTTCTTCCTTTCTGTCTGCTATTCCCAATTTAGATTCTCATTTGTTGATTTTAGGGGGGGATTTCAACTGTAAAATGTCCCCAGTTCTTGACAAGTCCTCACAAACAAATACAGGCCCATCTAAATGTGCCCTACTTATTCAATCCTTTCTTCAGAAATATGCTATGTTTGAGGCCTGGCGTTTCCTACATCCTACAGATAGACAGTATTCCTTTTATTCTCATGTTCATCAAACATACTCCCGGATTGATTACTTCTTCTTGGACAAAAAACTTCTGCCTAACCTTCGGCAGTGTACTTACGAGAGTATTGTTATCTCTGACCATTCACCATTAGTGCTTGAACTAGAGTTTCCCCAGCGACCTCCTAGGTGTTATCAATGGCGTCTCAACCCCATTTTACTCTCAGATAAGGAGTTTGTCAATTTCATTTCTTCTGAAATTACCTTATTCCTAGAAATTAATTCAACACCAGGTATGTCCTGCTCTACCATATAGGAGTCTCTCAAAGCATACCTACGTGGCCAAATTATTTCTTATACAGCCAACCAAAACAGAGTTCGCTCCCAGCGACTTCGGGACCTGAGCGAGTCCATAGCCACATTGGATGAGAAGTATGCTACGGATCCTTCCTCTGATCTGCATAAAGAGCGCCAACTACTCCAATCTGAATTTGATCAGCTTTCTACCAGGCAAGCTGAACAGTTACTCTTGCGAGCTCGATACAAAGTCTATGAACAAGGCGACAAGGCCAGTAAACTCCTTGCACATCAGATCCGTAAATCTGAGGCCTCACGTTTAATCCCACAAATAAGGACCCCGTCTGGTTTTTCAATATTAGGCGCCTTATGAATATACTGTACTCCCCAGCGTCGGAGGACCCGGAGGTGGTGGTCTCACTTGATGCCGAAAAAGCGTTTGACCGCGTTGAGTGGGATTACCTAACAGCTGCCCTTTATAGATTTGGCTTTGGCCCCAAATTCATTCCGTGGATAAAGATTCTTTATTTTTCCCCCATGGCTTCGGTACGGACCAATAACTTGTCCTCTGACTATTTTCCCTTGCACCGCGGATCCAGACAGGGTTGCCCACTCTCCCCCTTGCTGTTTGCTTTTGCAATTGAGCCTCTCGCCATTGCACTACGCTCTAATGATGCCATTCAAGGCATAATCAGGGCGGGCTGGGAGCAGAAAGTCTCGCTATATGCTGACGACCTCCTTTTGTTTATCTCCAACCCCGATACCTCATTGCCACGTGCCCTATCTGTTCTTAAAAAGTTTGGATCAATCTCAGGGTACAAGCTGAATCTAGGCAAGAGTGAGCTCTTTCCGGTAAACAAGGCTGCTTTAAAGTGCTCTTTCACAAGTTCTCAGTTTAGGATTGTCCGGGATCAATTCACTTACTTGGGAGTAAAAGTGACAAGGAAATATTCAAATTTGTTTCAGGAAAACTTTGTTGCTCTAGCAGACAGATTGAAACAATCTTTTACTTTTTGGAATTCGCTACCCCTTTCTCTTATCGGAAGGATTAATGTCATTAAAATGAATGTGTTGCCCAAATTTTTATATTTATTTCAATGTTTACCCATTTTTATTCCAAAATCTTTTTTTATTTCAATGGATCAAACATTCATGCATTTTATTTGGAATGGCAAGGTACCACGGATTGGTAGAAAACATTTACAGAAGCCTAGGTCATTGGGGGGTTTAGCTTTACCAAATTTTCAGACATACTACTGGGCTGCAAATTTCAGAGCCGTTCTGTACTGGCTGCAGACTGATCCTACTGGCCCTAGACCACTCTGGGCCCAGATGGAGTCTGAATCGTGTAAACCTGCAGCACTTTCTTCTGTGCTGTGCTCGTCTCTCCCAGTGTCCCTAGGCAAAAGGTGTGCCAACCCAATTGTAAAGCAGTCTCTTAAAATTTGGAATCAGTTCCGTTTAGCCTTTAGCCTCCGAGGCTTTTCTCTATCAGGCCCAATCAATCAGAACATTTTATTTCCTCCATCTTTGAATGATGGGGCTTTTGGCATTTGGCACTCACTAGGCCTTTCCTCGCTAGCCCAATTATTCTTTGATGATACATTTGCCTCTTTTTCTCAGCTGCAGGAAAAGTTCAATCTCCCCCAATCCCACTTTTTCCTCTATCTCCAGACTAGAAACTTTGTCAGGGCTAACACACCTGGATTTCCCAATAGGCCTGCGAATACTGCTATAGAGAGCATCTTGGAGCTGAACAAGCTTCCTAGAGGCGCAATTTCAGATGTATATGCAATCATTCATGACCTACAGAACCCTTCTCTGGTGCCTTTAAAGACTCGATGGGAAAAGGATTTGGGGGAGGAACTTGGGGAAGACGCCTGGGAATCTGTGCTGCGCATGGTACACTCGTCCTCTTTTAGCACTAGACACAGCCTCATTCAATTCAAGGTGGTTCACCGTATCCACTGGTCGGGGGCCAAACTTGTAAGAATATTCTCTGATTTTGATCCTACCTGTGTCAGATGTAAGGTGGAACCAGCCACACTGTTGCATATGTTTTGGGGCTGTCATAAACTGTCAGGTTTCTGGGAATTAATATTTCAATGTTTCTCTGATATATATGACACTGTTATAGATCTGTCTCCCCTTACAGCCCTTTTTGGAGTACTGCCCATGGGTACCCCCCTATCAAGAATCCAGTCGGACACTGTTGCTTATACAACTCTTTTAGCTAGACGGCTAATACTACAGAACTGGAAGATGGCAGCTCCCCCATCTTATAAATATTGGGTGAGGGATGTGTTGTGCTCTCTGAAACTAGAAAAAATTTAATTCAATTCACGTGGGAACCCCAAACTGTTTGATGAGGCTTGGGCTCCATTCCGGTCTTACTTTAAACAGTCCATCCTCTGATGGCATTCCAATTAATACTAAAATAAGTCTGTGACTTAAGGATTGGAGGAGCTTCTCTCTGTGCTTTTGCTGGGGGGGGTATTAAGGTCCATGTGCTTATTGATTGTGGTCCGCAGATGCCTTGTTCATCTTGCCCAGGCAGAGACTGAAGTGTTAGCTTGTTTTTCCCAGTTATTTTTACATTTTGTTCACGCCTACATGAATAATCATTTTATTTTTTTATTTTAAAGCATTGTAAACTTTTTTTTTTGTCCAGTGGATGGTCGGTCTGTGGCCATGACTCTCTGTGAGTGGTTGCATTTCTCCACCCTTATCCCTTGACTGTTTACAGGAACAATGGTGAGGTGTTTGCTCTGTCCCTGTACTATAGATTGCCCTTTAACCTCTGTAGCCTTCTGCCCGGTGTGTTTAACTTGTCTAAAGTATGGTATCTTTAAAGCTATTTTTTTATTTGTATTTTTATTTGTATTTTTTTTCTAGTTGAGTATATTATTTATATTGCTTTGTCTTGTCTGTGTGTGTGTATGTTCAAAACTTAATAAACAGAGTTTAAAAAAAAATAATAATAACAACGGCGAATGAAACAAAACAGTTCTGTAAGGTGAAATACACTAAACAGAAAACAACTACCCACAAATCAAGTGGGGAAAAACAGGCTACCTAAATATGGTTCTCAATCAGAGACAATGATTGACAGCTGCCTCTTATTGAGAACCATACCAGGCCAAACACATAGAAAACCAAAACTAGAACAACACATAGAATGCCCACCCCAACTCACGCCCTTCCCAACCTAAACAAGAAACATAACAAAGGAACTAAGGTCCGGACGTGACAGCTATAGAGTGTTTGTTTGCAATTATACTGAATAAAAACATGAACGCAACCACTTCAAAGATTTTACTGAGTTACAGTTCACCGAAGGAAATCAGTCAATTGAAATACATTCATTAGGCCCTAATCTTTGGATTTCACACGACTGGTCACAGATACCTTTTTTTTAAAAGTAGGGGTGTGGATCAGAAAACCAGTCAGTTTCTGGTGTGACCACCAGGAATTGTGTACAGATCCTTGCGATATGGGGCCGTGCATTATCATGCTGAAACATGAGGTGACGGTGGCGGATGAATGGCACGATAATGGGCCTCAGGATCTCGTCACGCTATATCTGTGCATACAAATTGCCATCAATAATATGCATTTGTGTTCATTGTCCATAGACAATACCTGCCCATAACATAACTCCACCACCACCATGGGGCACTCTGTTCACAACGTTGACCTCAGCATACCGCTCACCCACACATCACCATACATGTGATCTTCAGTTGTGAGGCCGGTTGGGAGTACTACCAAATTCTCTAAAACGACATTGAAGGCGGATTATGGTAGAGAAATAAACATTCAGTTCTCTGGCAACAGCTCTGGTGGACATTCCTGAAGTCAGCATGCCAATTGCACGCTCCCTCAAAACCTGAGACATCTGTGCTATTGTGTTGTGTGACAAAACTGCACATTTAGAGTAGTCTTTTATAGTCCCCCCATCACAAGGTGCACCTGTGTAATGATCATGCTGTTTAATCCTTGATATACTTGATAATAATACTTGATATACCACACCTGTCTCAGCAAATATACCACACCTATCTTGGAAAAGGAGATATACTCACTTACAGGGATGTAAACAAATTTGTGCACAACATTTGAGAAAAATAAGCTTTTTGTGTGTATGGAACATTTCTGGGATCTTTTATTTCAGCAGTGGTGTAAAGTACTGCAGTAAAAATGCTTTAAAATACTACCTAAGTAATTTTTGGGGGTATCTGTACTTTACTATTTATATTTTTCAACTTTTCTACTTCACTACATTCCTAAAGAAAATAATGCAATTTTTACTCCATACATTTCACCTGACAACAAAAGTACTTGTTACATTTTGAATGCTTAGCAGGACAGAAAAATGTACCAATTCACACACTTATCAAGAGAACACATGGTCATACCTTCTGCCTCTGATCCGGCGGACTCACTAAACACAAATACATCTTTTGTAAATGATGTCTGAGTGTTGGAGTGTGCCCCTGGCTATCCATACATTAAAAAAAATAAGAAAATGATGACGTCTGCTTTGCTTAAAAGAAGGAATTTGAAATGATGTATACTTCTACTTTTACTTTTGATACTCAAGTGTATTTATAACCGAATACTTTTAGACTTTTACTGGGTGATTTTACTGGGTAACTTTCTATTAAAAAGTTTTTTTCTAATATTTTTACTCAAGTATGACAATTGGGTACTTTTTCCACCACTGTATTTCAGCTCATGAAACATGGGACCAACACTTTATATCATGCGTTTACATTTTTGTTCAGTGTACATCGCTAACAAACTACGGAGTAAAACAAGCTTATATTGAACAGTGGAACTAAGCTCATGAGCGATGAATAAGTTATATTCTTCATGAATCAATGGGTACACATCATTCATTTATAAGTCCAAAAATGTATGTAGCAAGTGCAGATTGTCGCTTTCAACTATATTCTCTACAACAACCAAATATGCCTCTCTAGTTCCACTGTGGGACTGTATTTCACAGTCTCTGTTTTTACAGTCTCTTAACTCCTTTGTTAAGACAGACAGACAGATGGCACAGTGGATAACTGGGCCGTCTCCTTTGATTCAGCTTGAGTAGTCCTTGTTCGAATTGTCAGTGTGTGTGAGTAAGTGCCTGCATGTATGTCTGTGTGTGTGTGTGTGTGTGTGTGTGTGTGTGTGTGTGTGTGTGTGTGTGTGTGTGTGTGTGCGGAGACAGCTCTCCACACACATATCGATTTCTCCTGCAGTGTTTATTTCTTACAGCTGCGAGTTACTGCTGTGGGTCAGGACAAGACAGAGTAGTGAGGACCTGTGGTTATGAATCAAAAACGGTTTGATCGTAAAGTCAATGTTTACAACGGCTTGTCACCCTCATGTTGTGAGACATCAGTCCAAGGAGCACCATTCCCTAAAATACCAAAGAAATACCCTTTGTAGCTCATAACATGTATAATATGTGCATTACATGTGTTTGTGCTCATAACACGTTCACAAATGAGGCATGGTTCCTGTCCTTGTTTTGTATACTCTCTTTGTAAGTTATCAACCTTGCAGCAAAGCTAGCACCCTTAGCCATTGTCAAGATTACTAAATGGATGTGCACCACCATAACCCTCAAGGTGCAGGAGAGAATTTGTTCGCTTTTCAGTGCATCCCTGAACAGCTTCTGGAGGGTTTCTGATAATAATGGCTATCATTACGTGTCTAGTGGAGTGTGAGATTATGACCTGTTAGTAGTCCCATCCATCCTAGCCCATTATCGAACACAATTCCCCAGAACATAGCAGATAATAATAGTGATTGGGAGAGGGAATCTAAGAGGCCTTGGTATCAGGCAAGGGCAACCTTTCATTGATCAAGTTATGGTGCGGAGAAATGCGTCTCAATGGTCACGCTGCTACTGTTTTATTGATAGCTGGGTCCGTCAATATCCGCTCATCATAAATTCCCCCTCAACATTACATAGGGCCATAAGGGATGTCCGGGGAAGTCTAGGGGAAGGCTAGGGGAAGTCTAGGGGAAGGCTAGGGGTGAGACACTCTTCAGTGGATGTTTCTGATTCTCGTCTGTCAAGGATTCGGGGGTTGGACTGGGCCAGGCTTGAACCATTACTGATTCTCGTCTGCCTAGGATTCAGGAGTTGGACTGTCCCATCTAATGATGTAACATCCATCGCTGTCCGCCCAGGATAGGAACCCACAGAGTCAAGGATTGGTGCACTCAAAAAGGACTCGAGTTCACAACAATACGTAAGACCATAGCTACTGACAATCAGTAGCCTACCAAAACCATGGTAGTACTTCATGGCCCAAATGAAGGTGACCACTCGACAAGCTATAACGTGCTCTCGCTAGCTAGTTCAAATTTGCAATAGTGCTGTCACGTTCTGACCTTAGTTCCTTTGTTATGTCTTTGTTTTATTATGGTCAGGCCGTGAGTTGGGGTGGGCAGTCTATGTTCTTTTTTCTATGATTTGGGATTTCTGTGTTTGGCCTGGTATGGTTCTCAATCAGAGGCAGCTGTCAATCGTTGTCCCTGATTGGGAACCATACTTAGGTAGCCTGTTTTCACCCTTGAGTTGTGGGTGATTATTTTCTGTTGTGTGTCTTCACCAGACAGGACTGTTTCGGTCTTTCACTTTGTTGTTTTGTATTTCAGTGTTCAGTTTGATTCATTAAATATTAACATCATGAACACATACCACGCTGCGCTTTGGTCCTCACCTTCTTCCACCAACAACGGCCGTGACAAGTACACGGAGGTGTCGAATCATGCTTTTTAATCTAGCTCTCTACCTCTGTAAATTTGCCCAAAGCTCAGGTCTCGGTGCAGTTGAGTAAAAGCTTAATTTTTTATGAACCTCTTCGCTGTTCCCTCTCTATTTGCAAAAAAAAAAACTAATCTTATATTGGTATGGATTTAATTTTTTCTGTCCCCTTCTTTCTCAAAGCTAACAACTCTGGGGGAATGAATGGGAATGGATGGGTCTAGAGGAGCGGTGTGCGAGATGATTGAGACTATCACAGTGCAGGTGCATTTATACGGAGACTTGATTACACACAGGTGGATTGTATTTATCATCATTAGTCATTTAGGTCAACATTGAATCATTCAGAGATCCTCACTGAACTTCTGGAGAGAGTTTGCTGCACTGAAAGTAAAGGGGCTGAATAATTTTGCACGCCCAATTTTTCAGTTTTTGATTTGTTAAAAAAGTTTGAAATATCCAATAAATGTCGTTCCACTTCATGATTGTGTCCCACTTGTTGTTGATTCTTCACAAAAAAATACAGTTTTATATCTTTATGTTTGAAGCCTGAAATGTGGCAAAAGGTCGCAAAGTTCAAGGGGGCCGAATACTTTCGCAAGGCACTGTATTTAAACTTTGTTTAACTGAACCACGCCAAAAACATCCTTCATTTGCTATTCAAGTACATAGATTACTTGTATTCCCGCTGCCCCTGTTTCGATACAGGTGCATGATAATGGTCCATTCTAAATCAAAAACAAATTTCACACATAAATTATTTAGTATATGTAAAGACAAGATTAAATCAAGAATAGTCTGATGGGTGACAATATTAGCCTATCACTTGTGAATGATGCCCAGCATAAGGAACAATGCCTTTTTTTTGTCTTTTTCGAATCAGTCTCACACCTCATGTAGCCTAGTCCATAGGCCTGTATGTTTTGATAATGTTTGTATCACAACTAAAGTTGCCAAATAACTTCTTAAAATTAAGCACATTACAAGGGGTGCAGAGCCTAACTGGCATACATAAGCAGCATGTGAGTTTCAAGTTTGGGGAAGACCATTTTCACCATAAAAATGCGCATTTATAATAAAAGTATAACAATTTGATAATGGAACATTCGCGCTTATAGCCTACTACCTTGTGCGCATTGCAATATCTTCAATTCCAACTCGGGAATTGGATAAGGACCCGCGCAATTGCGTCCCCGATGTGTCTGTCTTCACTTGTAGCCTGTGAGAAAGACCCGATCACGTGATGAAGAGTCATGAGAGTGAGAGGTAATTCAGAGCGCTCAGCACTCAGGGAGAAGGGCACACAGGCCACTGGCTGCAAAAGGCATGGATTTTTTTATGGTGCGTTACGCCCACACAAAGGGGATGCCGGCGTTAAATTCTAGGCATTATCCAGTGCTTGTCAAATTGTGAATGAGTGACTGATCTAGTGTACAGCCTGCGCAAAAAAAACAAAGCAGAGCTGATGCCTTCAAGCGACTTTTTTGAAATCATCATTAGAGTCGTATCATGCAGCCTTACAATATATTAAAAATCAAAACACACAGCCCAACGTTTGTATAAAAACTAAAGTTACATTAATAACTAAATTAAGCATCTGGAATACCTATTTCTTTGTTAACCGCTCAACACAGAATAGCTGTATGTGCGCACTCCCTCAAATCTTTTGGAGAAAATATCCTTTCTATTTTATTCAGCTTTGTTCAATTGTATTCTTCATACTATAAAAAAAATATGCCATAGAATTCTAAGCAAATCTTGTCTGCTAAATGAACTAGTTTAGCCCACAGCCATTTGACATTGCCAGATCAGGACCTAACATAAGGACAACTCCGAGTATGCTATTCTGTTCTTCTGAAATAGACTACATTTTCTTCAATCAATTAGCTTAATTTCTCTGAGATCAAATTATATGTCAACTAAATAACGTTTCAGAAGTGATACTCGTATCTGTTTCTAACTACAGAAATGATTTCAGAGCAATCTGAGATGGTGGGTGTCATGGCTTGCTGAAATGCCATGGAACGACCCTGTAAGCGAACAGACTCAGGGGACCACATCTTGACAAATAGGACATATCTTGACAGATACGAAGAGATAAGTATAAGAATATGAGTAAATTCATAGACAGGGTTTGCCTGTGTTTTTCACAAATAAACCAGATAGGTTTGGCAAACGGCAGGGCCCCATGGGCCATGGCCAATAATTATACATATTATCCTTGTTACCCAATGCATCTAGCTGTTTTTTAAGCCTGAATCCAAAACAGCAGAGTACAACACCTGAATGACGATTGAAAGTTACATTATGCCTAGTAGTTCTATTTGGCCATATGGCAACTTCACTATTCCTTTCAGACATCTGCTTGATGCAGACATACATTTATTTATATGCAAAATTACCCACTTGGCACGTTTAATTTTGATGTACATTTGGTTAAGTTGTTAACTAACGTTAATTCAACGTGAAATAAAAAATATATTAAAATTTCACCATGTCATTGGATTTAGGTAAAAATTTGGGTTAAAAGAAGGATGAAATGCCCTTACTTTAATGACTTTTTGCTAGTTTTTTAAACCACTAATTGCCTGAAATAAATTAGGTTCAATTATTTGAATTCCATTCTGTTTGTTTCTATTATGTAAACTCAATGCGCACATTGCACTGTTTCTCTAGAGATAAATCAAATCAACCCCGAACTGTGTGATATAGTAGGGAGTTGTAGTTTCCAAAAGACCAAAAATCAACATATTAGCTCAGAAAACGTGGTAATTAACTACATTGTCCATTGAGCGCCTACATGTCCAGTGTGTGTTTTTTTATGCCTGCTACATTAGGTTAGTGTGGGCCAGACAGGGAGAGGAGAGAGAAGAATGCGTGATAGAGAGGGGTTGCTTCGTGAGGTATCTATACTTGAAAATACATTATCTAAGTGATTGATAGTTGGTATTCAGCAGTCATAAAAGTATGCCTTATTTACTTTGAAGAATTACTAAAATAGTGATTTTGTCAGACGGCATAGGCAGCAGCTCTATAGAGATCTGATGATGATTTGGAATGAAATAATAAAGTAATCAAATAAAACAAATGTAATATACACAACCAGGAGTTGGAACCAAAATGATTCTGAACTCAAATATAAACGCAGCATGCAACAATTTCAGTTACAGTTCACATAAGGAAATCAGGAAACTAAAATAAATTAATTGGGCCCTAATCTATGGATTTCACATGACTGGGAATACAGATATGCATCTGTTGGTCACAGATACCTTTTTTTAAAAAAGCAGGGGCATGGATCTGAAAACCAGTAAGTATCTGGTGTGACCAACATTTGCCTCAGGCAGCGTGACACATCTCCTTCACATAGAGCTGATCAAGCTCCTCTTCAATGGCTGTGCAAAGTTACCGGATATTGGCGGGAACTGGAACATGCTATCGTACACTTTGATCCAGAGCATCCCAAACGTGCTCAATGGGTGACATGTCTGGTGATTATGCAGAACATCGAAGAACTGGGACATTTTCAGCTTCCAGGAATTGTGTACAGATCCTTGGGGCCATGCATTATCATGCAGAAACACGAGGTGATGAATGAACTGGATGCAGTCTATCACAGTGCCATCCGTTTTGTCACCAAAGCCCCATACACTACCCACCATTGCAACCTGTACGCTCTCGTTGGTTGGCCCTCGCTTCATACTCGTCGCCAAACCCACTGGCTGCAGGTTATCTACAAGTCTCTGCTAGGTAAAGCCCCGCCTTATCTCAGCTCACTGGTCACCATAGCAGCACCCACTCGTAGCACGCGCTCCAGCAGGTATATCTCACTGGTCACCCCCAAAGCCAATTCCTCCTTTGGTGGTCTTTCCTTCCAGTTCTCTGCTGGCCATGACTGGAACGAATTGCAAAAATCTCTGAAGCTGATGACTCACATCTCCCTCACTAGCTTTAAGCACGCACCAGCTGTCAGAGCAGTTTACAGATCAGCCTATCTGTTAACAGCCCATCTATCTACCTACCTCATCCCCATACTGATATTTATTTATTTATTTTGCTCCTTTGCACCCCAGTATCTCTACCTGCACATTCATCTTCTGCCGATCTCCCATTCCAGTGTTTAATTGCTATATTGTAATTACTTCGCCACCATGGCCTATTTATTTCCTTAACTTACCTCATTTGCACTCACTGTATATAGACATTTTGTTTTCTTTTGTTCTACTGTATTATTGACTGTATGTTTTGTTTATTCCATGTGTAACTCTGTGTTGTTGTATGTATCGAATTGCTACTGTCACGTTCTGACCATCGTTCGTGTGTGTTTTCCTTGTTTTAGTGTTGGTCAGGACGTGAACTGGGTGGGCATTCTATGTTGGATGTCTTGTTTGTCTATTTCTATGTCTGGCCTGATATGGTTCTCAATCAGAGGCAGGTGTTAGTCATTGTCTCTGATTGGGAACCATATTTAGGTAGCCTGGGTTTCACTGTGTGTTTGTGGGTGATTGTCCTTAGTGTTAGTTTGCACCAGTTTAGGCTGTTTCGGTTTTCATTACGTTTATTATTTTGCACTGTTTGTATTTAGATTCGTGTTGCTATAGTCACAATAAACATGGATCGCAATCTACACGCCGCATTTTGGTCCGACTCTCCTTCTCATCAAGAAAACCGTTACAGAATCACCCACCACAAAAGGACCAAGTAGCGTGTCAACAGGCAGGAGCAGCGCGAGGAGACGCGCAATAAGGATTTCTGGACATGGGAGGAAATCCTCGACGGGAGAGGACCCTGGGCTAAACCAGGGGAGTGTAGCCGCCCAAAGGTGCAGCAGGAGAAGAGGCAACAGGAGCAGCCCAAAGAGGAGGTATGGACATGGGAGGACGAATTAGAAGGAAGAGGACCCTGGGCTCAGCCAGGAGAATATCGCCGCCCCAAAGAAGAACTGGAGGCGGCGAAAGCTGAGAGGCGCAGATATGAGGAGGCAGCACGACGTAGCGGATGGAAGCCTGAGAGGCAGCCCCAAAAATTTCTTGGGGGGGGGCTAACAGGGAGTATGGCTACGTCAGGTAGGAGACCTGGGCAGACTCCCTGTGCTTACCGGCGGGCTAGAGAGACCGGACAGGCACCGTGTTATGCAGTGGTGCGCACGGTGTCTCCAGTGCGGGTGCATAGCCCGGTGCGGTATATTCCAGCTCCGCGTGTCGGCCGGGCTAGATTGAGCGTCGAGCCTAATGCCATGAAGCCGGCTCTACGCAGCTGGTCCCCAGTGCGTCTCCTTGGGCCGGCTTACATGGCACCAGCCTTGCGCTCGGTGTCTCCGGTTCGCCTGCATAGCCCAGTGCGGGCTATTCCACCTCGCCGCACTGGCAGGGCGACCGTGAGCATTCAACCAGGTAAGGTTGGGCAGGCTCGGTGCTCAAGAGCTCCAGTGCGCCTGCACGGTCCGGTTTTTCCAGTACCACCTCCACACCCCAGCCCTCCGGTAGCAGCTCCCCGCACCAGGCTTCCTGTGCGTGTCCTCGGCCCAGTACCACCAGTGCCAGCACCACGCATCAGGCCTACAGTGCGCCTCGCCTGTCCAGCGCTGCCAGAGCCTTCCTCCTCTCCAGCGCTGTCGGAGTCTCCCGCCTGTTTAGCGCTGTTAGAGCCTTCCTTCTCTACAGCGCTGCCGGAGTCTCCCGCCTGTTCAGAACTGCCAGTCTGCATAGAGCTGTCAGTCTGCAAGGAGCTGCCAGTCTGCATAGAGCTGCCAGTCTGCAAGGAGCTGCCAGTCTGCAAGGAGCTGCCAGTCTGCAAGGAGCTGCCAGTCTGCAGGGAGCTGCCAGTCTGCAAGGAGCTGCCAGTCTGCATAGAGCTGCCAGTCTGCAAGGAGCTGCCAGTCTGCAAGGAGCCGCCAGAGCTGCCTTTCTGCAGGATGCCGCCAAAGCTGCCAGTCTGCAAGGAGCCGCCAGAGCTGCCAGTCTGCAAGGAGCCGCCAGAGCTGCCAGTCTGCAAGGAGCCGCCAGAGCTGCCAGTTAGCATGGAGCAGCCAGGGCCGCCAGTCAGCATGGAGCAGCCAGGGCCGCCAGTCAGCATGGAGCAGCCAGTCAGCATGGAGCAGCCAGAGCAGCCAGTCAGCATGGAGCAGCCAGAGATGCCAGTCAGCATGGAGCAGCCAGTCAGCATGGAGCAGCCAGAGCTGCCAGTCATCATGGAGCAGCCAGTCAGCATGGAGCAGCCAGAGCAGCCAGTCGACCAGACTCTTCCAGATCTGCCAGTCGACCAGACTCTTCCAGATCTGCCAGTCGACCAGACTCTTCCAGATCTGCCAGTCGACCAGACTCTTCCAGATCTGCCAGTCGACCAGACTCTTCCAGATCTGCCAGTCGACCAGACTCTTCCAGATCTGCCAGTCGACCAGACTCTTCCAGATCTGCCAGTCGACCAGAATCTTCCAGATCTGCCAGTCGACCAGACTCTTCCAGATCCGCCAGTCGACCAGACTCTTCCGGATCCGCCAGTCGACCAGACTCTTCCGGATCCGCCAGTCGACCAGACTCTTCTCTTCCGCCAGTCAGCCAGGATCTTCCAGAACCGCCAGCCAGCCAGGATCTGCCGGATCCAACCACCTGCCTGAGCTTCCTCTCAGTGCTGAGCTTCCTCTCAGTGCTGAGCTTCCTCTCAGTGCTGAGCTACCCATCAGTCCTGAGCTACCTCTGTCCCGAGCTGCCCCTCTGTCCCGAGCGGTCTTTAAGGAGGGTAACCTATCTAGGGACGCTAAGGAGGTGGACTAAAACTGTTATGGAGTGGGGTCCACGTCCAGCGCCAGAGCCGCCACCGCGGACAGATGCCCACCCACACCCTCCCCCATAGGTTTAAGTTGTGCGTCCGGAGTCCGCACCTTGGAGGGGGGGTACTGTCACGTTCTGACCATCGTTCGTGTGTGTTTTCCTTGTTTTAGTGTTGGTCAGGACGTGAACTGGGTGGGCATTCTATGTTGGATGTCTTGTTTGTCTATTTCTATGTCTGGCCTGATATGGTTCTCAATCAGAGGCAGGTGTTAGTCATTGTCTCTGATTGGGAACCATATTTAGGTAGCCTGGGTTTCACTGTGTGTTTGTGGGTGATTGTCCTTAGTGTTAGTTTGCACCAGTTTAGGCTGTTTCGGTTTTCATTACGTTTATTATTTTGCACTGTTTGTATTTAGATTCGTGTTGCTATAGTCACAATAAACATGGATCGCAATCTACACGCCGCATTTTGGTCCGACTCTCCTTCTCATCAAGAAAACCGTTACAGCTACGCTTTATCTTGGCCAGGTCGCAGTTGCAAATGAGAACTTGTTCTCAACTTGCCTACCTGGTTAAATAAAGGTGAAATAAAATAAATAAATAAAAATTGCACGACAATGGGCCTCAGGATCTCGTCACGGTATCTCTGTGTATTGAAATTGCCATCAATAAAATGCAATTGTGTTTGTTGTCCATAGTTTATGCCTGCCCATACCATAACCCCACTGCCACCATGGGGCACTCTGTTCACAATGTTGACATCAGCAAACCGCTCGCCCACACGACACCATACACGTGGTCTGCGGTTGTGAGAACAGTTGGAGGTACTGCCAAATTCTCTAAAATGACATTGGAGGCAGCATATGGTAGAGAAATGGATATTCAATTCTCCTGCAGTCAGCATGCCAATTGAATGCTCCTTCAAAACTTGAGACATCTGTGGCATTGTGTTGTGTGACAAAACTTCACAAAGTGCACCTGTGTAATGATCATGCTGTTTAATCAGCTTCTTGATATGCCATGCCTGTCAGGTGGATGGATTATCTTGGCAAAACCTAACAGGGACGTAAACAGATTTGTGCACAAAATTGTGCGTATGGAACATTTCTGGGATTTTTTATATCAGCTCATGAAACATGGGACCAACACTTTACATGTTGCATTTATATTTTTGTTCAGCGTATAGAGCCAATGGTTTCGTTCTGAACAAAATCTTTTTTTTTTTATCCGTTCCACTGTTCCGACGGGCAAAATAAAGTTCTGAACCGGTTAGAACCCCAAAAAGTACCGGTTAATATCATTCCTTTCTGTTCCTTTTTTTACATTTATTTTTTTACATTTAGCTCAACATTAAATTACTTCACCAATCAGTGTGGATAGAGCAGTATGCTGTGGAGCATTAAGAGGTTAACAAGAACTTAAAAAGTTAATGCATTCTTCTAAACATTTCTCCCTAATTTCTGAATCACTCTTGTAATGGCATCAGCAGGCAACAGTAACCTACTGTATGCTTCAGAGGGGAGGGGCATGTAGCCTACACACCCACCGGCACTAGATTTCCAGCTGGCAGGCAGACGCTGGAATACATTTCTGTGACAGAGTGAGTGAGTGCTTTGCATAGGCGCTTTGTTGCGATATTTGTGGGGCTGGAAAATGCACGGAACGTAAAATAACGTTATTAAGCGGTTCCCATGCTTTTAAAATAATGTTTCTCTTTCGGAACAGTATAGATCGCTTCCGGTTTGGGTTTTGTTCCTCAAATAATTTCGTTATTTTCCAGTTTTAGGTTATGTTCCCTGAACCATTCTAACCCGTATATAACAATTTAATTATTTTATTAAAGTAATCATGGGGCACACTACCATCATGGGGCTTTTATTAATTGTTGTATACTGTGTTGTTACAGAATTCAACCCACAAAATGTATAGTGCATTTAATGTTTTAAAAAAACTAGCAAAACCGAAATTGAAAACCGTTATATATTTTTTTAAATAATTGAACCAAACCGACTTCAAAAAGCACTAACTCAGCACCACTTTTTGCAAATCCAATTAGTTTTCCGCATTGATTAAACTTAATCACATATTATTATTTTTTGAAATGACGTGGAAACAACGTTGATTCAACCAGTTTTTGCCCAGTAGAAAGTTACATGTCACGAAACACCTGAAAACATCCATGGGGCCCGTCAAAAGGGTATAGTACAGCGGGTGCTACACAGTATCAGCCATGTAAAAGCAACGGGTATATATTGTATGTCTTATCAATAAGATATATGGTTGGCACGACTAACTTCCGTCGATTCATTGCCAATGTAGAAAAACAAACACTTAATGTTTACCTAGACAGGTTGCACCATTGAGGTCTGAATACCTCTTTCCCAATGGAGACCTGTTCAACTGCTACTGTTGTAACCTAAAGTTGTACATTTGTGTGGTTCATCCCTATGCAGTTGGTGTGTCCATTAGTTTATGCCTTCCTTATACAAATATTTGCCCATTTTCCAAAACTCACCAAAAGCAACGGCAATCCGCAGACCACTGCGTAAAGTATTACAGGAGGAACAGCGCTGGACGCCTCGGGTCCATGGTAAGGCTTGGTGTAGGCATTGTCATAGCAGAAAAACCCTTGGACGTGCACGTTGAAAGTGTCGGTGTACTCAAAGTAGTATGCCAACATGACAGTCCCAGCCATGATCACCAGCTGGAAGTAAAGCATGGTTGAATGGAACGCCCAGCCGCCCGGTTTTTAGGCTACTGCTGTAACCCGTCCAGTACTCCACCTCGCTCCGCGTTCCATCCACATATATCTCTCGCTACTACAATGGAAGATAATCCATAAAACATCGTGTTTAGGTGAAGAGGCGAGCTCAGTCTTGACACCGCTCAGAGATCCATGCGAGGGTGAGCGCTAAGACAGAAAAAGAGTGTGGAGCGGGTTGGGAACATGAGCGCGTGGGATGGAATATACTTTCCTTCCGTGGCGTGAGAGATATGCGTGGAATGTACGGAACCATAGGCATGCAGACTTCTTACCGCCTTGAGCGATGATGAGTGACAGCGCGCGCCAACCATTAGCATCAGCCACAGGATCTTGTTAACGTTCATGTGTACGACAGCAACATCTGTAGGCAACTAGATTCAGCTAAAGGCCGATTTTTGTCGGAACGAGTGGTTGTTTGTTGGATAATAATAATTTGTCCACCTCAAATTGACCACAACTAAGCCCAAAAGGAGATTGTATTTGAAAATGACATAATTTCACAGCTTCATTGCATTTTGAGACACGATCACACATATATATATATATATATATATATATATATATATATATATATATATATATATATATATATATATATTTTTTTTTTGTGGGAATTTTGGGAACAGATTTCCTATAAAAATGAAACACATTTTTTGACTGAATTCCTAGTGGTCTTTTTGAATAAAAACAAACAAAACATGATTTTACTAGAAACCTTGGGGGTCCACATTTTGTCAGTGTTTAGCTAGACCAAAAAGTTGTTGATGTTTTTTGATCTTCTAAGCTGTGCATCATCCTGGCAGCAAAAACAAATCATATTTACAATGTTCTTCGCACAAACACACGCCTGGTCGTCTAGCATGGAGTGAGAAAAGTCTCAATGTTTTGTCTGTATAGTGTCCCACAATCCACATGAATATTCACCATAACTCACAAATAAAACCTTGATCTGTGAATACATTAAAATGTTTCACAAATGAAACCATGATCTGTGAATGTGTTCAAATATTTTTCAAATAAAGTAATGATCCGTGTGTATATGTATATATTGTCAAGGCTCAGGAGAAGACCCAGATGCCGACAGTTTCGAAGTAACAAAAGTTTATTACAAAAACAGGGGGGCAGGCAAACAGGTCAAGGGCAGGCAGGTGTCAGTGATCCAGAGCAGAGTCCGGAAGGTACAGAACGGCAGGCAGGGTAAGGGCAGGCAGAGGTCAGTAATCCAGGGTGGTGTGATAAGGTACAGAACGGCAGGTAGGCTCAGGGTCAGGGCAGGCAGAATGGTAAAAACCGGGAAAACTAGAAAACAGGAACTAGAGAAAGATAAGAGCATTGGAAAACCGCTGGTAGGCTTGACGAAACAAAATGAACTGGCAACAGACAAACAGAGAACACAGGTATAAATACACTGGGGATAATGGGGAAGATGGGCAACACCTGTAGGGGGGTGGAGACAAGCACAAAGACAGGTGAAACAGATCAGTGTGTGACATATATATATATATATATATATATATATATATATATATATATATATATATATATATATATAATATACCAGTGGAGGCTGGTGACTTGAAAACTTGAGGAGGATGGGAGACCCACGGTATAGGCACGGAATACACGGCAATGACAAAGTGTACTTCAAAAATCATCAAAGACTGATTATTTTAACCTAAAGCATTTAATAAAGACATTTAAAGTACAATATTATGGGAAATGGGAATGGGAATGAGAGGGCTACTTACACCGTGTTGGAAAGGGATCACAGCAGTGATTGAATGAGGGTATGAGGCATGAGTTGGAGTGTTCAGAGGCTTGACCAGTGCAGGCCAGGATTTGACTGGGAAGACAAAAGACTATAAGACAACACACTACATAGATAGACAAAAGAGCTAAGAATGAGTTAGTCCAAGCAAGGAGTAAAATCATTGATGTGTAATAATGTGATTGTGTAAGTGATTAACTCTACATACAGTAATGTGAGAAAATTGATAGGGGTACTCACTGTGCTTGGAGGGGAAACATTCAATGTGCCAGTGGATGAGCGGGCACATGAGACGTGGCTTCAGATTATGTCAGGAGAAAGTTGACAATGGTAGTGGAGTGGAGTAGTCATCACCTCTTAAATCAGGGAACAGGAGGGGACTTAGCTGTAAATACAAATAGCAGATACATTCCATTACAGCTGTGCCATCTTAGGTTTTGACAACACATTTCTCTATGAAGTTAATAAACATCTCAAAATTCATAAAGTCAAACACAGACTGTGCATCTCGCCCACTTGACACAGTAGACCAAGAAACGTTCCTGAATACAGCCTTGATCATCCACATACCTAACGATAACAGACAACTGCAAGCAGACTGGTGCAGGTCCCAGAGCGGTGGGGCAATTTTTAACAGTTGATAAGACTGAAAAATCGTCTCGTTTTCATCCGATACAGCATGTCAGATCTCTAACGTTTAGGTGTAGCCTAGGCTGCTGCAACATTTATGTCATGAGTTTTTGCTTGTGTCTGTCTGGAGTGATTGTTATCATCTTTGCTAAATAAATACAGGAGGAAAGTGGAAAGCCTATCTGAGCGCACACGAAAAAAATTGCTGTGTCAACCTCTCTCTTTAATGTAATGTAACTTTTAATGGATGAGGTGATGGAAGCTATCAAATCATTCGGAATTGTTTTCAACATCCCGGAAAAGACAGTCAAAAGTTCCATATGTTCAGTAAGTAAAGCATCATAGCGTACAATTACCTCTGCAAGCTCCTTGTAGTTGCCCTTGTTAAAAACTTCTTAGGGCTGCAATCCCGTTAACGGGATTGATATGACAACAGCCAGTGAAAGTGCAGAGCGCCAAATTCAAACAACAGAAAACTCGTAATTAAAATTCCTCAAACATACAAGTATTTTACACAATTTTAAAAAGATACACTTCTGGTTAACCTTTTTGGGAAAGGGGGCAGCATCTTCACCTTCGGATGAATAGCGTGCCCAGAGTGAACTGCTTCCTACTCTGTCCCAGATGCTAATAGATGCATATTATTATTAGTATTGGACAGAAAACACTCTGGAGTTTCTAAAACTGTTTGAATGATGTCTGTGAGTATAACAGAACTCATATGACAGGTGAAAACCTGAGAAAAATCCAACCAGGAAGTGGGACATCTGAGGTTTGTAGTTTTTCAGTGGTCTGGCAGAGAGCCTTGGTCTCATGACGCGCGTCCCCGACAGAGTTACCTCTCGTTCCAGTGCCTTTCTGAAGACAAAGGAATTCTCCGGTTGGAACATCATTGATATTTTATGTTAAAAACATCTTAATAATTGATTCCATACATCGTTTGACATCTTTCTAAAGGACTGTAACGTAACTTTTTTGCGTTTTTGTCTGGATGAAATGCTCGCGCCTCATGAAGATGGATTACTGGGCTGAACACGCTAACAACAAGTGGCTATTTGGACATAAATGATGGAACTTTATGGAACAGATCATCATTTATTGTTGAACTGGGATTCCTGGGAGTGCCTTCTGGTGAAGATCATCAAAGGTAAGTGAATATTTATGGTGTTGTTTCTAACTTTGTTGATTCCAAAATGGCAGCTATTCCTCTGACTGTTTTAGGTTCTGAGCGCCGTTCTCAGATTATGCTTTTTCCGTAAAGTTTTTTTGAAATCTGACACAGCGGTTGCATTAAGGAGAAGTCTATATTTAATTCTGTCTGTGAATAACACTAGTATCTTTTGTCAATGTTTATTATTAGTATTTCTGCAAAATCACCGGATGTTTTGGAATTTAAACATTGCTGCACATAAGGCGCCAATGTAAACTGAGAGTTTTGTGTAACATGATGTCCTATGAGTGTCATCTGATGTCCGCTTTCAAAAAGGCTTTACAGCGAAAGCAAACCAAACGGTTATGTTCGGTCAGAGCCAAGTCACAGAAAAACACAGCCATTTTTCCAGCCAAAGAGTGGAGTCACAAAAAGCAGAAATATAAATAAAATGAATCACTAACCTTTGATGATCTTCATCAGATGACACTCATAGGACTTCATGTTACACAATACATGTATGCTTTGTTCGATAAAGTTCATATTTATATTAGAAAATCTCAGTTTACATTGGCGCGTTACGTTCAATAGTTCCAAAACATCCAGTGATTTTGCATAGAGCCACATCAATATACAGAAATACTCATAATAAACATTGATAAAAGATACAACTATTATGCACGGAATGATAGATACACTTCTCCTTAATGCAACCGCTGTGTCAGATTTCAAAAGAACTTTACGGAAAAAGCACACCATGCTATAATCCGAGTACGGTGCTCAGAGACCAAAACAACCCAACAGATATCCACCATGTTGTGTAGTCAACAGAAGTCAGAAATAGCATTACAAATATTCACTTACCTTTGATGATCTTCATCAGAATGCACTCCCGGGAATCCCAGTTCCACAATAAATGTTTGTTTTGTTCGATAATGTCCATCATTTATGTCCAAATACCTCATTTCACAACGCGCGTGCAAGTCCAGCGGAAAGTACTGACGAAAAGTCCAAAAAGTTATATTACAGGTCGTAGAAACATGTCAAACGAAGTATAGAATCAATCTTTAGGATGTTTTTAACATAAATCTTCAACAATGTTCCAACCAGAGAATTCCTTTGTCTGTAGAAATGCAATGGAACAGACCTTGCTCTCACGTGAACGAGCGTGGCCAGCTCATGGCACTCTGCCAGAGCCCTGAATCATTCCCCTCTCATTCGCCCCCACTTCACAGTAGAAGCATCAAACAAGGTTCTAAAGACTGTTGTCATCTAGTGGAAGCCCTAGGAAGTGCAACATGACCAATAGCCCACTGTGTATTCGATAGGCCAAGAGTTGAAAAACTACAAACCTCAGATTTTCCACTTTCTGGTTGGATTTTTTCTCAGGTTTTTGCCTGCCATATGAGTTCTGTTATACTCACGGACATCATTCAAACAGTTTTAAAAACTTCAGAGGGTTTTCTATCCAAATATACTGATAACATGCATATCTTAGCTTCTAGGACTGAGTAGCAGGCAGTTTACTCTGGGCACCTTATTCATCCAAGTTACTCAATAGTGCCCCCAGCCATAAGAAGTTAAAAGCCCATGACAGCCCACTTGGAGTTTGCCAAAAGGCACCTAAAGACTCTCAGACCATGAGAAACAAGATGCTCTGGTCTGATGAAACCAAGATTTAACTATTTGGCCTGAATGCCAAGCGTCACGTCTGGAGGAAACCTGGCACCATGCCTACGGTGAAGCATGGTGGTGGCAGCATCATGCTGTGGGGATGTTTTTCAGCGGCTGGGACTGGGAGACTAGTCAGAATTCAGGGAAAGATGAACGGAGCAATGTACAGAAAGATCCTTGATGAAAACCTGCTCCAGAGCGCTCAGGACCTCAGACTGGGGTGAAGGTTCACCTTCATACAAAACAACGACCGTAAGCACACAGACAAGAAAACACAGGAGTGGCTTTGCGACAAGTCTCTGAATGTCCTTGAGTGGTCCAGCCAGAGCCCGGACTTGAACCCGATCTAACTGGAGAGACCTGAAAATAGCTGTGCAGCGACGCTTCCCACCCAACCCGGCAGACCTTGATGAGAATCTACTTCAGAGTGCAAACGACCTTAGACTGAGGTGAAGATTTACATTCCAAGAGGACAATGACCCTAAGCATACAGCCAAAACAATGCTGGAATGGCTTCAGAACAAGAATGTGAAAGTCCTTGAGTGGCCCAGTCAAAGCCCAGACTTGAATCCCATTGAAAATCTGTGGAAAGACTTGAAGATTGCTGTTCACCCTTTAATTTAACAGAGTTTGAGAAAATCTGTAAGCAAGAATGGTAGAAAATCCTCAAATCCAGATGTGCAAAGTGGATACAGACACACACAAGATGACTCAAAGCTGTAATTGCCATCAAAGGTGCTTCTACAAAGTATTGACTGAGGGGTGTGAATACCTACGTAAATAAGATATTTCTGTATTTAATTTTCAATAAATTAGCAAAAATGTCTTAAAACACATTTTCACCTTGTTATTATGTGGTATTGTGTGTGTAGGTTAGTGAGATTTTTTTTTATTTCATCCATTTTGAAGTCAGGCTGTAACACAACAAAATGTGGAATAAGTCAATATTTCTGAAGGCACTGTATACAGTATATGGATCATGTTTTTTCTGTGAAACATTTTAATATATTCACAGATCACAGTTTAATTTGTGAAATAGTTGTAGATATTCACAGACCATGGTTTTATTTGGAAATAGTTGTAGATATTCACAGATCATGGTTTTATTTGTGAGTTATGGTGAATATACACACGGACACAATATTGATACTTTTCTCACTCCAGTCTGGAGTTCATTATGATTTGTTCTGACAGGAGGTTACTTCAAACTCAAGCATGTGGATAACAACAGATATATACACTCGGTGGCCAGTTTATTAGGTACACAGAAATGGTTCGCTGCTACAGACAGTGAGTCACGTGGCTGTGGCTTGCTATATAAAGCATGCAGACAGACATAGCATTCTGTTACTATTTGTTGAACATTAAATTGGGTGAGTGACCTAAGTGACTTTGAGCGATATGATCGTCAGTGCCAGGCGCACCGATTCCAGTTTCTCAGAAACGGCCGGCCTCTGGGGCTTTTCACGCATGACAGTGTCTAGGGTTTACCGAGAATGGTGCAACAAACAAGAAACATCCAGTCAGCAGTAGACCTGTTGTTAAAAACAGCTAGTTTATAAAAGGACAAAAGAGAATATCAAGAATAGTGCAAGGTAACAGGCAGGTCACAAACGGGCAAATAATGGCGCAGTACAACAGTGGTCGCAGAACGGCATCTCGGAATGCACAACTCGTCATTCCTTTTCACGGATGGGCTATAGCAGCAGATGACCACATCGGGTTCCACTCCTATCAGCTAAAAACAGGAAGAAGCGGCTCTAGTGGGCGTGCGATCACCAACACTGGACAACTGAGGAATGGAAAAACATCACCTGGTCCGACGAATCCTGGTTCCTGTTGCGTCATGCTGATGGCAGAGTCAGGATTTGGCGTAAGCAACATGAGTCCATGGCCCCATCCTGCCTGGTGTCAATGATACAGGCTGGCGGCACACATTAGGTCCCTTGATATCAATTGAGCAACGTTTCCATGCCCCGATGAGCTATTCTGGAGGCAAAGGGGCGTCCAACACGGTGCTAGATGGGTGTACCTAATAAACTGTGTATCTTGAAAAGAGAAAGATTTCACTCTGAAAATAGCCAGAACATAGTGGTAAGACTTAGTAAATGTGACTTTAGTTCCTTCTCCCGAATAACCGAAATCCTTCTCTTTATCCTTGGACAGAAAATCTTTAAGAGACAGAGCTCTGTGAAGATTATATGAAAATCATTGTAATAGTGCTTAAATCCATGCAAATCCAACACTAATGTGTGGCTGTAGAACAATAAGAGAACATTTGCCCAGTGAGATTTGACACATCCTTTATGTTTGATTCCCTCACTTTGTGTAAGAAGTGAATTAGCAATAGGCCGTTACTCTGACTCGGAACATAAAGAGACCACAGTTTGGTATTGGTGGGGACCATGGACTTGCCCCTCTAAACGCCAATAGCCTTACGTAGTATATCCAATATTGTGTTTATGTCCGTCTGTCTTCTTCTTCTTCTTGTTTACATCGTTACTGCCACGGTCCTCCTCACCGTCTTCATAAATCTTGTTGATTATCATCTTTAACCGTGTTCCCCTACTAACCACTTAATTTATGTAGAGAGGGTTTCTGATGGTGATCCAATGAGACTGCGGCTCCTAGTCCAACCTAAGATGTGCCGTGACTGTCACAATCCCTCTTTCTAAAAGTTGTGGCTCAGCTAAACAAGCTGAATGCTCCATAATTTATTCAGCAATCTCATTATTATTTCAAAGGAAATTAGATATTGTTCGAGTGGCCACTCTGGAAATCTTCAATATTTTGTTTTTTTTCACGTAACAAACAAGGCTCACTTTATAAGCAGAAGCGAGGCAATCTGAAGTACAGTAGCCCACAGATTAAGATGATAAATCCTCAGATTATTGATGACAAAAATCAGATGCTGATACTATTATGTATTTGCCCTCATTGTCTCGATCACAAGCTTCTAAGAGACGATATTACTATCGTGGCTTTTGCTGGTCTCCCTTCGATGCTACAGCACAGACACGTGGTTCGAGAGGATAGGGAAGCTTTTACTGTGAATTAATTGAATGTACAGTACACGAGGAATGAAATACTGTGGGCTACAGTAACAACAAGACTGATGAAGTGTCTTGCTTTACTATAATTTACTATTGTCCAATATTCACCAAGAAAAGCTGACACCTCTCATTTTCAGATCCCCTTGACAATCAAGCAGATTGACTAGAAGGGAGAGTCCAGCCTATTCAGTAACATTTTATACTGTGGAAATGTAACTAAGAACATTTGGCTCTTGATAACAAAAATTAATCATGGTTGGTTTTAGTTCCCTCACTTTAACAATATTGTGGCATGCCTGTGTGCCCTCTAGTGGAATATGATGAACAAGAAAATGTTTGCGTCCTAGTCCTGACAAGACGATGACCTCGCTGTTACTGAACGTCACACTAGAGATGAACTGATTAAAAAAATAATCCATTCTAGCCTCTCATGGGTAGACTACAAAAAGCATCAGACCAAATAACCCTAGATTTTAGTTATGTCTTAACTGAGATTATATCCCAGTCAACAAGTCATATTTCATAACGTCAGATCAATGTCACCTTTTCAGTAAAGGTCCACTGCGGGACACCTGAATATATGTACTAAATCAATCCTTCTCAGGTCGGCACAACAGCAATAGACAAAGAAATGCACACAATCCTGCTAGACCCTTTGCAATGAGACAGGGTAGCCTCAATCTGAGTATGAGGTGATGAGACTTGGAATCTAAATAGGACATGTGGAGCATACAAATGGATTTGTCACAATGTCTAAAATAAAGCAGGGTAGCTCAGTCAGCAAGCAAAACTAAACAGCCATCTTGGTTCAGTTACTGCATGCGTTCTCTATGGACACTCTTGGTGGGATAATGATTTATTTTGCATTGTTTTATTGCTGTATAGTGACTAAGGCTTGAGTGGTGGCACAGACAAGGCTTGGAGACATTGCAGGGACAGAGAACACACTTTATGAATAATTTCTTTAACACATTTGTACTGTAATAAGAAGAGACAACAAGGAAAACAGTCTCCTCCATTCGCTTCCTGAGAACCCCATCGCACTAAATAATGAATAATGGAACTAGGAAACCTTCACAGAACAATACGGTTGTGTTGATATAAAGGTACATTGCAGCTTGGTAACTATAGGACTGGTTCAGGGTTTAGTATTAACTGGAGGTAGCATTGTTTATTCCTCAAAGGACCCAGAGGACACGACAGTCTTATTCTTCATCTTCACATGGACCTAGAGTTAGCTAAACCCAAGGGAACTACACAATCCCTCCTTGTAAATTGTGTGGGCAGACTTGCAGTGTACACACCAACTGACAAGGTCTCCGTGGTGAAATTGGATTTTCCGACACTTCCCTACTGCTGATATGTCCTCTATTTTGGGGGTCTCAAGCTTTGCCCACTGAGCGACACTCCTGTGGTAAACTTGTTGTCACAATGTAAAAGGTCAGGGGTAAAGTAAACAAGGTGTAACAGCGCCAATTGCCAATTCAGCACCATTGAAGCAGACCGCAACTGAATCACAATTCCAAAGTTCAGCAAAAAAGGATGGTGGACAGTGACCTTATCAGGAGCCGCCACTTCCCACTAACCAAAACATAAGAAGCCAATATGTGCAGCCGTGTTGACCTTTTCAAACCAAACTTTAGAACTGTACATAATAGTGTATAAATGAAAATAGACCTCTCTATTGTTTTTTGGTATTAATTACGGTCCCCTTTAGCTGCTGCAAAAGCATCAGCTGCTCTTCCTGGGGTCCACATGAGACATGACATAATACATAGTATAGAACATTATTAGTCAAGGACTGAAATACATACAGTACATTTAAAACGTCACACATAGCCTACATATCAGTACATACACACAATATCTAGATCTAATACGTAGTACATTGCAAATTACAATATAATATATATAAAATGTCTCTCTCTTCACAGTCCCCTTTGTGCAGCAAAGTGCTTTTCTATCTGCTTGAAACTGGTTTTATTGCTAGTTTGAGTTCCCTGGGGTGGCATGTAGTCATGGCTCTATTTAATACTGTGTGTTTCCCAGCCACTGTTCTGGACCTGGAGACTGTGAAGAGACTGTTGTACCGATGAGTGCCTGAACTGTGTGCCAACTGTTTGAACAGACAGTTCGGTACCTTCAACGTATCAATGCTTTGCACAAAGACCAATAGTGATGCAGTCAATCTCTCCTCAACTTTGATCAAGGAGAGACTGACATGCATGTTACTGACACTTTCACTCCATGTACATCTAAGTGCGATACGTGCTGCTTTGTTCTGGACCAACAGCAATTTACCTACAGCATGTCCTTCTTTGCCGCACATGACCACACAGCTGGGCAGTAGTCCAGGTGCAACAAAACTTGGGCCTGCAGAACCTGTCTGGTCGACTGAGATATCAAGAAGGCAGAGCAACGCCCTATCATGGACAGGCCTCTTCCCATTTTAGCAACCATTGAGTCTATACGTATTGACCATGACAGCTTGCTTTCTAGGATTACACCCAACAGTTTAGTCTCCTCAACTTGCTCAATAGCCACATTACTCAATAATAGATCTAAATGAGGTTTAGTGTTGAGCGAGTGATTTGTCTCAAAAATTATGCTTTTAGTTCTTGAGATATTTAGCATCAGCCTATTACTAGTTACCCATTAGAAAACAGACCGGAGCTCTGTGTTGTGTCTCATTTATTTATTTTACTGTTGCAGCCAACGTGTATACTGTTTAGTCGTCAGCGTATATAGACACACAGGCTTTATTCAAGTTAAGTGGAAGGTAATTTGTGAAAACAGAAAACAAGATTGGTCCTTGTTGGCTGCCCTGCGGTACACCACAATCAACTGAATTAACAGCGATACTTAAAATGTATTTGCTATTCCCTTTGCCTCACCCCACTCAGCCATACAGTTCTTAAATTCATCATCTATCCATGGGGATTTGGCCGTTCTAACAGTCAGTTTCTTGATGGGCACATGCCTATCAGTAACCGGAAGAAGCAGTTTCATAAATGCTTCAAGTGCAGCGTCTGGATGTTCCTCATTACACACATCAGACCAACATGATTGCTTTTACACAATTTTAGGTCCAATTTTAGGTCCAGTCTTTGGAACTTTGGTTTTTCTAGATATGGCTATTATATTATGATCACTACATCCGATGGGTGTGGATACTGTTTTAGAGCAGGTTTCTGCAACATTACTAAAGATGTGATCAATACACATGGATTATTAAGTTCCTATTTTGTTTGTAATTACCCTGGTAGGTTGACTTATAACTTGAACCAGATTGCAGGCACTGGTTACAGCTTGAAGCTTCTTCTTGAGTGGGCAGCTTGATGACAACCAGGCAATATTTAGGTCACCCCAAAAATATACCCCTGTTTATATCACATACGTACATTATCGAGCATTTCACACATATAGTCCAAATACTGACTTTTAGCACACAGTGGTCTATAGCAACTTCTTACGAGAATAAGCTTTAGGTGAGGCAGATGAACCTGTAGCCATATTACTTCCATATAATCTGACATGAGACCCTCTCTTAGCCTAACAGGAATATGACTATGAACATACATAGCAACACCTCCTCCATTTGCATTTATATCTGTGTGATTATCGAAGCTGGAGACAGGAAGCAGGTACAGGGAGAACGTTTAATAAATAACGGACATGAAACAGGACAGGAACAGCATCTGGACAGCGGACAAAATAACGACATCAATGCTGACACAGGGATGGAACAGAGGAAACAGACAGATAAAGGGGAGGCAATCAAATAATGATGAAGTTCAGGTGGGTCCACTGAGGCGCAGGTGCACGTTATGAAGGGGACAGGTGTGCGTAATGATAGGCAGTCTGGCGCACTCGAGTGCCAGAGAGGGAGGGATGGGGAGCAGGAGTGACAGTAAAATTAAACATTTCTACCTTATCCACTACTGTCCCTTCGATGTGAATAGGGGGGTGCTTTCTCTGCTCTTTCCTGAAGTCCACGATCATCTCGTTTGTTTTGTTGATGTTGAGTTAGAGGTTGTTTTCCTGGCACTACACTCCCAGTGCCCTCATCTCCTCCCTGTAGACTGTCTCGTCGTTGTTGGTAATCAAGCCTACCACTGTAGTGTCGTCTGCAAACTTAATGATTGAGTTGGAGGCATGCATGGCCACGCAGTCGTGGGTGAACAGGAAGTACAGGAGGGGGCTGAACATGCACCCTTGTGGTGCCCCAGTGTTGAGGGTAAGAGAAGTGGAGATGTTGTTTCCTACCTTCACCACCTGGGGGCGGCCCGTCAGAAAGTCCAGGACAGGGCGGGGTTGAGACCCAGGGCCTCCAGCTTGATGATGAGCTTGGAGGGTACTATGGTCCTGAATGCTGAGCTGTAGTCTATGAACAGCATACTTACATAGGTATTCCTCTTGTCCAGATGGGATAGGGCAGTGTGCAGTGTGAATACGATTGCGTCGTCTGTGGACCTGTGGGGCGGTATGAAAACTGAAGTGGGTCTAGGGTGGCCGGTAAGGTGGAGGTGATATGATCCTTGACTAGTCTATCAAAGCACTTCATGATGACAGAAGTGAGTGCTACGGGGCGGTAGTCATTTATTTCAGATATCTTTGCCTTCTTTGATACAGGAACAATGGTAGCCATCTTGAAGCATGTGGGGACAACAGACTGGGATAGGTAGCGATTGAATATGTCCGTAAACACACCAGCCAGCTGGTCTGCGCATGCTCTGAAGACGCAGCTAAGGAGGTCATCTGGGCCAGCAGCCTTGCGAGGGTTAACACGTTTAAATGTTTTACTCACATCGGCCACGGAGAAGGAGAGGGGGGGGGGGGGACAGACCTTGTTAGAGGCCGCGACAGTGGCACTGTATTATCCTCAAAGCGGGGAAAGAATGTGTTTAGTTTATCTGTAAGCGTGACGTCGGTGTCCGTCACGTGGCTGGTTTTCTTTTTGTAGTCCATGATTTCCTGGAGACCCTGCCACATACGTCTCACGTCTGAGCCGTTGAATTGCGACTCCACTTTGTCACTGTACCGGCATTTTGCTTGTTTGATTGCCTTGTGGAGGGAATAACTACACTGTTTATATTCAGCCATATTCCCAGACCTCTTTCCATAGTTAAATGCGGTGGTTCGCGTTTTCAGTTTTGCACGCATTCCATTGATCAGTATGTTGATCAACACATACAGTAGGATCCTGCACAAGCACTATTCGTCATGGTGAACAGCTGGTGCGTGATGTCTAATATTAAAGAAGTCTCGAGGTATTGTTCGCCTTAGGTAGAGTACCTTATGATAAGCTGTCGACTATACTATCTACCAAGAGAGTTCTCATCTGTATTATTCGTAGCCGTCTATTTACCACCACAAAGCGAAGATGGCACTAAGACCGCTCTCAACCAACTCTGTAAGGCCATAAGCAAAGAAGAAAATGCTCACCCAGAAGCGGCGCTCTTAGTGGCCGGGGACTTTAATGCAGGCAAACTTAAATCAGTTTTACCACATTTTTAACAGCATGTCACATGTGCAACCAGGGGGAAAAAATCCTACACCACCTTTACTCCACACACAGAGATACATACAAAGCTCTCCCCTGCCCTCCATTTGGCAAATCTGACCACAATTCTATCCTTCTGATTCCTGCTTACAAGCAAAAACTAAAGCAGGTACCAGTGACTCGCTTAATACGGAAGTGGTCAGATGACGCAGATGCTACACTACAGGACTGTTTTGCTAGCACAGACTGGAATATGTTCCGGGATTCATGCAATGGCATTGAGGAGTACACCACCTCAGTCATCGGCTTTATCAATAAGTGCATTGATGATGTCGTCCCCACAGTGAATGTATGTACATATCCCAACCAGAAGCCATGGATTACAGGCAACATCCGCATCGAGCTAAATGCTAGAGCTGCCACTTTCAAGGAGCGGGACACTAATCCAGACGCTTATAAGAAATCCTGCTATGCCCTCAGACGAACCATCAAACAAGCAAAGCGTCAATACAGGATTAAGATTGAATCCTACTACACCGGCTCTGACACTTGTCGGATGTGGCAGGGCTTGAAAACTATTACGGACTACAAAGGGAAACCCAGACTCAAGCTGCCCAGTGACGCTAGCCTGCCAGATGAGCTAAATGCCTTTTATGCTCGCTTCGAGGCAAGTAACACTAAAGCATGCACGAGAGCACCAGCTGTTCTGGATGACTGTGTGATAACGCTCTCGGTAGCCGATGTGAACAAAACCTTTAAACTCTCCCTCAATGTGAGCAAGACAAATGAGCTGATAGTGGACTACAGGAAAAGCTGTTAACATTGACGGGGCTGTAGTGGAGCAGGTCGAGAGTTTCAAGTTCCTTGGTGTCCACATCACAAACAAAATATCATGGTCCAAACATACCAAGACAGTTGTGAAGAGGGCACAACAAAAACTTTTCCCCCTCAGGAGACTAAAAAGATTTGGCATGGGCCCCCAGATCCTCAAAAGGTTCTACAGCTGCACAATCGAGAGCATACTGACCGGTTGCATCACCGCCAGTATGGCAACTGCTCAGCATCTGACCGTAAGGCAATACAGAGGGTAGTGCGAACGGCCCAGTACATCACTGGAGCCAAGCTTCCTGCCATCCAGGACCTATATAACAGGCTGTGTCAGAGGAAAGCCCATAAAATTGTCAGAGACTCCAGTCACCAAAGTTATAGACTGTTTACTCTGCTACCACACGGCAAGCAGTACCGGAGCCCCAAGTCTAGGACTAAAAGGCTCCGCAAGAGCTTCTATCCCCAAGGCATTAGACTGCTGAACAATTCATAAAAATCGCCACCGGACAATTTACATTTACACCCTCCCTCTTGTACACTGCTGCTACTCGCTGTTTGTTTGTTCCCTATGCATAGTCACTTCGCCCCCACCTACATGTACAGATTACCTCAACTAGCCTGTACCCCTGCACACTGACTCGTACCGGTGCCCCCTGTATATAGCCTCGTTATTGTTATTCTTATTGTGTTACTTTAAAAAAAAGACCCCCTTTTTGTGGTATCCAATTGTTAGTAGTTACTATCTTGTCTCATTGCTACAACTCCCATACAGGCTCGGGAGAGACGAAGGTCGAAAGCCATACGTCCCCCAAAACACAACCCAACCAAGCCGCACTGCTTCTTAACACAGCACGCATCCAACCCGGAAGCCAGCCGCACCAATGTGTTGGAGGAAACACCGTGCACCTGGCGACCTGGTTAGCGTGCACTGTGCCCGGCACAGACCACTGCGCCACACGGGAGGCCTTATTTTGTTACTTTTTATTATTACGTTTTATTTTAGCCTACTTGGTAAATATTTTCTTCTTCTTGAACTGCACTGTTGGTTAAGGGCTTGTAAGTAAACATTTCACGGTAAAGTCTACCCTTGTTGTATTCGGCGCATGTGGCAAATAAAGTTTGATTTGATTTGAAGAAGAGAAGTACTACAATGGATACAAATTACATTGAAGATATCACTATCTCAAATTGCTAATATTACAATAAAATGTGAAATGAATGATTTTTAATCTAAAAAGCTAATGAAGTGTCTAGTCATGCGTGTTTGTGGAGTAGCCTACCATTAACACCTATTTGGCTCCCATTTAACAAAGGGAGTTGAGAAGGCATGCATCTGCCTGCCTGGCTGCGGTGGATATTCTGAGCTGTGAGTGTGTAGGTGTTAATTAAGGACCTTGCATGTTTAACAGCACACCATTGGCAATGTTCCAATACCATTTAATAACACTATTTACTATCTAATCACTGACAGTTATAAAGACTGGAATTTACCTTTATAATATAACTTTTAGTTAGGGCCCCTGGATTTTTCCTGACCATGTGACTTGAACATGAAAAACTCAGGGTGCTCGGGAGTGTTTGTAGTTTATCATAAGGATCAAGAGTTTTTCCTGGTCAACTCACATCTCAGGGCAATATTTATCAGGTCGTTTCAAATAATTGGTCATCAAGGGATGTTACTAAGGTAGTGAGGAAAGGAGGCTGTTCAAAACAATTGGGACGCAACCTTCCCTTTTATTGTAATATTCAAGCTCTAACACTAGATGGCGGAAGTTACCAGCTCTGAATTGTGCACACAAGGTGAAACACATCCCACCCCAAATTTTTTTTAAGACTATGGCCTTGGTTAATCAGTTTTAAATCTGATATCTAAAGTCATTGAAGAATGAGTTCAAATGTGGTTGTTTGTTGGGTTGTTGCCCTTTTCGTTTGCATAAATCTGTTGTAATAACTGTAATAACATTAGAATGTCTGGTGTTTACATTGAAGGGTGAGGAAAACAAACATTTACTTGGGAGTGTCTTCCTGAATGAAGCTGAAATTACACTTACAACGATACCATGATACAACTGTCACCACAACCACCACATAAGAACAAATGGAAACAAAAAATAAAATGGTATGAAAAGTATTCGAATTTACTGACCACGTGAAGGAGTTAACAAAGCTGGAGCTGAGGGTTTAAATCCCATGCTCGGTGGCACAATTCAGCTAACTGCCCCAGTATTCACTAAATTGGCATAAGAAATGGAAGATGTCAGGAATCTCTCACCCAAAGATCTTGTGTGGAATAACAAACAAGCGAAAACCAGCTAAAGTGACTGGATTGGAAAGCATTCTGCATAAAAGGAAACACACGAGGAAAGTTGAGGATGTTTTTGTGTTGTACAGCAATGAAGTTAGAGGTGGGTATTTGTATGTGTCTGTCGGTCTGTCCTCTATCTGTCTGTCTGTCTGTCTGCCTGAATCTCTCTGTTCAAGACCCTTAGGCTACTATAGCAAAATATGCATAAAAGGCTTAGGTGATCTATCTATTACCAGTAGCCTAGATATGCAATTCTGCCTCAATTCCCCTCTGCAATGATTACATGTATTTTGTGTTCAATGACAGATGTTTACATGAAAATTAACAATGAGTGCAGAGCTAGAGGGTCTACAATCGTTATACACACACACGCTTCCAATGCACCGTGTATTCATTCGGGTGTGCGCGTACTTCCATGCGTGCCACCCGTGTGAAAAATAGGTTTTTAGCACACTTGTTCTGACGTCACTTGCATCGATCTTTTTGCATTTTCCTTCTCGTTGCACGTCGTTGTTGTCACCTGCAAAATATTCAATACTCCCAAGGAATACAATGCAATATTTGGATCATGTTTTTCCCACTAGATATCTAAATACGCACATTTATTATAATACCATTCGGTTTTGCGGTTTGCTTCGATAGTGATTTGGTGCGCGAGTGACTGGCTGCAGTGGAGCTGTTCATTCAACACAAGCGCGACACTTGGCGATGAAGCTGAAACCATCAGCTACAGAAGCGTAATCTCTTACATTGCCAAAATTACGGGCGGAATTAAATACAACTCTCTGTCTCCGGCCTCTCAAAGGAGAGACAGGAGGTTCATCATGTCTGCTAAAGAGAGACTAAAAGGGAAGGTGACCAAAGACAGCGTCACCTTGCTGCCTTGTTTCTATTTCGTTGAGGTAGGTGAGTTTTACCATTCCGCGACAGCTCCAATGCGCATTGAACCGCTGGCGCTGGAGTAGCCTAGAGAAACAATGTGTTTTGAATGAATATGCGGTGCCTGACAGCGGAAATGTAACGAAATACAGCTGTATCATATTTTATGCACAACACCACATTGCCTACAGGTAGCCGCGCAGAATGTGTGGCAGTCACGGCGGCACTGTGTATTGGTATGGCAGTCACGTTGAAGGCTAGGATGAATGATGAGGCGGCCCTGAAACTACTTATTCAAGGTTAACGAGCTGGCGGTGGGGACTATCTTCATGTCTTTCTGCCATGTGTCATATAACAGATTCATACAGTAGCCAATCAACTGAAGTGTTGAACATGACAAACCATAAATAATTTCACTCTCATCTGAATAGTCACATCACTCTTGTTTCATATCTGTTTCATTACTCATATAACTCAACTCCCACATCATTTAGAGAGTGTTCATAAAAACTAGTTGGACTATGCAAAAATGACTCAAAGAATTAAACATGTTTAGCCTTGTTTGTTTTCTCCCAAGCAGGGATCATGAATATTAATATGCCATGCCAGTTTATGCAGGCCTACTGTTTTAAACAGCCTGTTACACCCATGTCAAATATTCATGTAGCCAAGGGTTGATGCATTCATTTGCATTTTGTTGTGATTCGAGGCCTAATCGACAGAAAGGTAGTAATGGTACCTGCTGAATCTGGGAGTTCTCCATGATGGTGAAGACTGCTGTGTAGTTACAAAGCATTACTGTGGATTTAGTGACGCTCCACCAAATATGTAGGCCATGTTTTCCATTCATTATAGATCGATTGATGATTAACTATAGATGATTACCTGAAAAAAAACATCATTTGAAACAATGGATTTTAGAATCAGAATCCAAATAGACATCATACAGAATATACAATATCGGAACACTAACCATAAAACATACAACTCTAGAGTGTATTATAGGCTGATTACAGTGGGAATATACAATTTACAGATGGGAAATATCTAAATAAGCAGAGGGAGGGATGTTTCCTTGGCGAATACAATGCAGATTGGCATTCGAGGTCGTTGATGACAAGGTGCAGTAATCGGCCCAATGCAAAGTCACGTAATCCCTATGAGCCTGATGGCCGGTTGATGAGGGCCACCGCAGGGGAGAAACTGTTCAGGTGGCAGGCGGTTTTGGTCATGAGTCTTTGAGAGATGGGGTGTCCGGGGTGGGCGGCGTCGGCGATCATCTGACCTACACGCTTACTTGTCCTGGAGGCGTGCAGGTCCTTGATGGAAGGCAGGTGACAACCAGTGACCTCCGCAGACCAGACGATGCGCTGCTGTTTGCCCTTGCAGCGGGTAGACGCAGATCCAAACCAGACGGTGATAGAAGAGGTGAGGATGGACTCCTTTGGTCACGTTCTCCCCCTATACTAGGCTATATGGCCTGGTTCTTGGATGGACACATTGGAGAGGGCTAGATCCCCATATTAAGTTGAACAAGCTTTCTCATGGGGCTTCTTAAGTACAGGCAGGAGGGTTGTAATGCAAACATGTCGTTGAGATGCAGAGGTTCCCTTTACTTTGTCCGTCAAGCAGATGGAAGTCAACACTGACTTCTTTGGTTTCAGTCACTATTGGAAATATATGCCCTATGGATATGAGGATGAACAACATAAATGTCCTGCTAACTTGTGAGTTGGATGTGGCTTTGACAGTTTAACTGGCCACAACTCCATATTAAGAAGGTCTTTGTAATGTTTGGTATGCTCAGTGTATGTCTGGATTGGAGAATATGTGGGCCGTGCAGGCTTAAAGGCCCAGTGCCTTTAAGCACTGATGTTGGAATTAGAGCTGTTTAAAAAGACCGCCTGAAATTTCAGCCTGTTTTGGCTGGGTGGAGTTTTGGCCTGCCTGGTGACATCACCTGAAGTTAATAATATTTATATTATGTTAATAGACCTATAAGAAAGGAAGTTCCAAACCTAACTGCCAATGACAGCTAGTTTTCAGTTTTCCCCCTCCCCACTCAGACCACTCCCAGACAGTCCTAGCAACATTTTTGATTGAGAAATTGCTCTTTACTAAGAAGCTATTTCTGTTTCTTATTGACCATTGTGATTGAAAGCAATCACAGTAAGGTACTTAATTGTTACCCGGAAAATATTTGATATTGAAATAAAAAACGGCTGCATTGGACCTTTAACGGTCCAACTCATAACAGAGCTGGCTTTAGTTCAATAGTAGCCTCTGCCGAGTCCTCAACAACTGGACGGTCCAGTTTTCAAGGGAAATGGAAAGAGAGCCTGTAACGAGACTTCCGCTTTTGGACGCTAACAAAGCGACCCTCCATCTTAACTCCTCCACATTTACTGGATTCATTGAACAGTGCGCAAGAGAACCTCCCCCAACAGTTATTTTTCTTCTTCTGTTCAAGACCAGTATTTAGGGCAGGGGTATTAAAATCTTACCCTACGAGGTCCAGAGCCTGCTGCTTTTCTGTTCTTCCTGATCATTTATTGCACCCGCCTGGTGTCCCAGGTCTAAATCGGTCCCTGATTAGAGGGGTACAATGGAGAAAAAAAGGCAGTGGAACTGGCTTCGAGGTCCAGGGTTGAGTTTGAGGGATGTAGGGGATCTAGTTTCACGCGTGTCTTTTATGGCTGCTACGTTAGGTTAGTTCAATAGTTCATTCCATTCTATACCATTCCATACCATTCTTGGAAGCAGTGACTGTAGTGGATGGCAATGCTAGTTTTGACCAAATGTGGGTTGCCTTCTCCATCCCCATAAATGCACAACATGTCTGATATCAGTAAAAAGTCAGTGGAAAGGTGAGTAAAAAATAAGATTAGAGTAATGAAAATGGAGAACCACACGGTGGTACAGAGTATCTCATTTTAGCACCATGGAGAGTTCTCTACTCCAGCCTCTATTTCTTCCTCGTTCATTTCTCTTTAGCCGATGTCGACTGTGTTTACTATGCTTGAGTAAGCATAAAGACGCTCAACGGGATATGAAGAACGGCTAACTCTTGTCTATGTGTGACATCAACAAGAAGGATTGCCCTGGGTAAGAGAGAGAGAGAAAAGAGAGAGAGAGTGAGTGATCATTGTAATATAAAAGTGTCATACCATGGGACTTAAATCACTGCCCTGGTGGCCCAGCCTGCTCTACCATGGGTTTGAATAGAAGGGAATATCCAATGAAAAACAAAAAGTTATATCTCTACCACAACAACAAAAAAATCATTATGAAAAGTGGAAACATGTAAAGTGTAATCCACAAACTCAATTGATGTATAATATGTTGGTAAAAGGTATGGTGACTATTTATTCAGAGCTACGGTAAGGAAAGAAAAATGTGGCTGATAAACCATTGGTCGCTCGACCGGGGAAACTGTATTATTCTAACATAAATATTCAATGTGACACTGCATTTTTTAAATATGCCCTTGGGCGGGGAACAACCCACTCCTTCAGTCGATTTACATCGAAGCTCCTTTACGATCGCTTAAGGACAGGCAAGATAATCGTGCAGATCATCGTTTAGTTAAGTTCTTTATGGAGCTCAATTAGTCAATTAACTGGTGGCATCATAGCGAGCAGAGAGCCTACACAGAACCTGGATTGCAGTAATCGAACAGATGCAGGAACAGACTTGCACGGTAAGCTCTTATTAAACGAGCATGAGGTTGCAAAGTGCTATCAGTATGGTGGGCAACCAGGCAGCACAGCTCCTCAGGTGTTTGTTTGCGATTAGCTTTATACCCATCATTTTTTGGCAACTGTAATATGCTTCGGAAATGAATGCATGTGGATGGATTGGATTGTGATGAACAATACGGTAGAAATTGTGGCACTGTGGCTTATAGGCCTACTCTATATATCTCTTCATCATCATTCATGTTATGGAAGGGGCTCAGTTGCTTCAATGGTCCTGTGACAACGCGGCTTGCCTTGCGTCCATCTACCCTACCTATTTATTACTAGCGTTAAGCTAAATATTATTCTGCAGCGTTACCCCAATATTTAGTGCATTGCAACGTAATTTAACTACTATTAAGTCGCCATTGTTGTGTTTGAAGAAATGTGCTGCTTCATTCACCTTTGCTTCTGTGTTTGTTTGGTTATACTGTCATGTCAATAACGTCTCACACACGAGCAGATGGTTTAAGATACGTTTCACAGTTCTTAGTTTACATGGTCCACGTTTAGCTATCATTAAAAGTAATAAATTACTCACTTTAGATATGTATATACATTTTTTATTGTATTTTTTTACCACTTTTTCGCCCCAGTTTGTAGTTACAATCTTGTCCCATCGCTGCAACTCCGTACGGACTCGGGAGAGACAAAGGTCGAGATCCATGCGTCCTCCGAAACACGACCCCGCCAAGCCACACTGACACACTGCTCGCTTATTGACACACTGCTCGCTTAACCCCGGAACCCAGCCGCACCAATGTGTTGGAGGAAACACCGTACAGCTGGTGACCCGAGGTCAGCGTGCATGCGCCCGGCCCACCACAAGGAGTCGCTAGAGCGCAAGAACATCCCGGGCCGGACAAACCCTTCCCTAACGACGCTGGTCCAATTGTGCACTGCCTCATTGGTCTCCCGGTCGCAACACAGCCCGGGATCGAACCCAGATCTCTAGAGACCCCTCTAGGACTGAAATTCAGTGCCTTATATCGCTGCGCCACTCGGGAGGCCACATATATATATATATATATATATATATATATATATATTTTTTTTTTTACATGCAGCAAATATAAGTGAAATCATACAACAATTAATGTGTACTAGAGTTAAAGCAAGTATTCACTGAACAGGAGCTAAAGCAAGTATTCACTGAATACCACATTAGAATGTTGACAGGAAGAAATGTTCTAAGGAATGTTCCCTATTGTAGATCACTTTGATAGTGGTTGTCTGAACAGGAGAGTGGGAGGCTGGGTATCATGAATCATATTGTGAACCCATCCAAGAGACTGCTGCATTCCCAGTCACCTCAACTCATCCTCAGACATCAAGTGGGATTTGGGGACCTTTCAATCATCATGGCCTGTTTACCAATGGCATTATCAATTGAAACTCGAAACGTGAGCTTGCAGCAGCCTTTTAGAGATGTTAATTGTGACATTGTTTCCCCCATGTCCGATGTGTGCTTCCGATCCTAGGGGGAGGCAATGTGCCGCATTGGGTGCCCATTCACATTGCCTCGTGTGGTGGTGCCACATTTTGGAGCAGGGGTTTAGTTTCTCTCTGTTGAGTACGTAAATGTACGGCCTCTGTATTGTTTCGGGCTTAGGGATTGTATGGTTCTATGCTACTATTAGAAAGTGTAAATACTGTGATGTATTTTCAGAAAGATAATGTCACCTCTGTAGGAGTGAGTTGGTATGACCCATTCCAGGTAGGAGAGTTACCAACTAGGATACATGTTTTGACAGTTTGTTTCAGACCTTCAAGGGCTGAAGGAAATGGGTAGACCGCGAAAAATGTATCTGCGTTGTCCCTCTGCGATAGTAATGATGCTTGTTATGTGTGCAGCTTTAAGGTAAAGCAGCTGTCGGACACTGTGAAGTGTTTACCAGACAGTTATTCTGTCTTTTCTGATTTTCTAGGATCCGCTTTGTCAAATATCGAGTTGACAGCCTACCACTATAATCGTGCTGTAAATAGAACAGCTGACTCCTAGAATCCTTCATTTTTGAAGAAGTGTAAATTACTTGTATTAGAGCTCATTCAATGCTTGAAGCTGGAGAAACTCACATGAGCGATAGGGGAGTGGAGTTTCTCCTTACTATGTAACCTTTGCATGACTCTGTGACCTTGAATCTGGTTCCCTGGTGGTCGCTTAGACTGTAACTTGGGCACAGTCTTCTAGTTGGTCAAGAAAACCCCAACCTCATAGCTCTGTGTCCGTTTCTTGTTACTTACAACCTCATGCTAATCACATTAGCCTACATTTGCTCAACCGTCCCGCGGGACACACACACACACACACACACACACCCACACACACACACACACACACACACACACACACACACACCGATCCTGTATTCGTACGAGTCCCTCCTACTACAGTAACACCCCCACCAACAGAGAATGGTTGCTCTCACTGGTGTTACATCTGTAAATGCCATCACAGCCTCTGAAGATGCCTTTGGTCAGCGGCAAAAAGATAAACATTTCCCCTCAAATGTATTTTCCCTTGAAATGCTACGCTTCCATATATATATTTGTTTGGTTAATCAATAGTCCTCACGCATCCTCAGCAGACTGCGTGCTATGCCATTCTGTTGCTGTTGTAATAATGTGTCATCCCCACTGCAAGGGGTACATGGAAACCGCCTGTGTGATTTCTGGAGAAGCACATTTCTCACGGAGCTCTTGGGTTGTTCTGAAGTGGAGTGCACTACGAAGGGAGAATTCATGGGAAATCTACCCTATGTAATCGCTGTGCTTTCATAAACCGCTCGTTTTGTGTTCTCCATGTTCACAGTTCGTGTTGTTGTGTTGGTTCTGTATGCACTATGCGGTGTGGTACACAGTGCTGTTGTGCTTGGGTAACAGATGGTTATCAACAAAGTGCTAGGCGGTAAATCTCTTAAGACTGTGGAATTATGTCGGGATCCAATCACTCTTTAGCGCAATGGTGTTTCATATCAAACCAGTTATCATCATTGTATTCTCTATGTTTCTTAGTTTGCTAAATGAAGTCGCTAATTGGAAACAGGGGCCCCTTTGTGGCCCTGTCTGGAAGAGCATTGCTGTTTAAAAAGGCTAACATCTCAGTGCTCAGGAAGGATGTCATTTTGAAGAATAGTGGGTTGTAATTTTGGTTGGCTTGTCCGACAGGGCTCTTATAGTAGTTTGCTTTCTGTCTGCTGCCTGCCATATGTTATCATGACAGCTTCTAACCTTTTCCCCCCTCTCTGTCTCTCATTTCTCTCTCTCCTCTCTTTCTGAAACATCTGCCTATTGCCCTCCTCTGCTTAATCTCTCTCTTTCTCTTTCTGTCTTCCTCTATCCTCCTCTCAACCTCATCTCTCTCTCTGTCTTCCCTACCATTCCCCCTCTCCCCCTCCCTCCCCACTCTCTCCCTCCAGCTCCCGATCATGGCTTCCTCTGTGGTCAGCCTGTATTTCCTGGAGCTGACCGACGTGTTCAAACCGGTGCGGTTGGGCTACAGCTGCAATGACCGCAGTCTGAGCATGCCCTACATCAGGCCCGCTGAGGAAGTCATCCCTTTCCTCATGCTCTTCAGCCTGGCCTTCGCTGGGCCTACAGCTACGGTCAGTATAACCACAAACCTCATTCCCTCGCTCCCTATTGGTTGGCTGAAGGGTGTAGCATCATAGCCTGTTTCCAGATCTGTTTTTGGCGTCTTACCAACTCCTAGTCACGCCAAACAATGACCATAGAAGTTGGAAAGACAGTACGATCAGATCTGGGACCAAGCTAGTGGCATCAGTGTGCTCTTCAATTTACTTTCATTCCGGTGTTAGCTGAACTCACAGTCAGTGTTCAACCAAATGTATTCTTAGGGGATCACTTCTTAGGGTTTAGGGCCTGTGCTGGAAAACTCACTCGGTCCTGGTTTACTCACTGTGTGTGTGCTTAGTCCCCCTCTAAGGGTTCCATATTCAGATTGTCAGCTAAATTCACTCTTCATGTTTCATTTCTAAGGGCTTACTCACGGCCAGCATGCCCTTAATCTCAGTGTGTTCCCTCCTAAGGGTTCCTCCACATTTCAGTAGTCACATATGGTTTATTCATGCTGAATGAGAGTTCAGGGAGAATCCAACGGGCTTACTTACACTGTCTGAGGTTCACTTCAAAAAGGTATGCCTTTTCATATCTTAGCATGCTCATTTACCTAGACTTACTATATCAGAAGGGTTTTCTCCCAATGGTATGTCACAATGTGTTTACTCATGCAGATGAATTCACTCCTAGGCTGTAGGATCACTTCTAAGGGTTCACTCACCCAGAAGTGTACACTCCCTAGGTTTTTTCCCCCTTTACAGTGGATTTACCTTTAGGGTCTAGTAAAGAATAGGTTTTCATTGTTTTCAAATGTAATATCTCACTCTTCCAAAAGTGTTCTGTCTTTGGGCTTGTAAGGGTTTCAAGTGCCATCACTTTGCTAAAGGTCTTGGTTTTGGAATCGTTTCTTCCATAAAGATAACATCTATGGTTTCTATCTACCGTCTCTTCTCTATATTAGACACTGCTCGTGTGAGAAAACAACAGACCTGAAGGTGTCCGCGATACAGTTTCCCATGGACCTTTTATGGAAAGTGTTGGCCTACACGTTCCAAAACATCTTCAGATTTCTCTGGTTAATAATTGCGTGTTATATTCATACAATCCTTAGCATCACTCTGCTGCTGCTTCTCTCTCTATGGTCCTCAGCAAAAAATTCCCCTGACAGCGTCTCGCTCGGCGACACATTCTCTTTCTCTCTTTCGGCTGTTATCACCTAGGCAACCTGCGGGGTGTTGTGCTTCTTGCGGTGTCATGCTTTGTCTCTCAGACCCATACAGTTTGGCTGGCGCTGTCAGCTTCTATTGGACTGTTGCCCACCTAGGGCCACTGGCTGAACATCAACACAGACAGACAGACAGACAGACAGACAGACAGACAGACAGACAGACAGACAGACAGACAGACAGACAGAACATCTCTCTGGTCCTGTGGTGATTTGTTGTTGTTGTTAAAGCCCTATAGTATCCTACTGCGTGCTTTATTTAACAGGGGGCCCTTGGGGTGCTTAGAATGGCAGTTGGTTACAATAAAGCATAGCCATGATAAGGCCAAATATTGTTATAGCTGAAATTCACCTGCTAAAACCATTTATGTACAGTGTTTCCCCATTTACAGCTTTCCACGGAAGGGCTTTCTTTTGTTTTTTTAATACGTGCATGACTTGGTCTCGAGGTGGAAGCACACAGAGGAATCTAAACCTGGTTTCTTCTACTTTAGCTACATGACTACATTTATCGGACTATGTTACTAGCTTTGCAGTCCAAAATGAAAATGGTTCAGATACTAAGCTGTGACTTGTACTGTTGTTATTTTTTTTTAAGAAGTAGGTCACTATACATCTTTAGTATTATACACAAAAACTACAAGACGGCCATATAAGCATACAAAAAATATTTTCAGTATAATGGCTAATGAGTCCGCCTCTAGCAACATGGGCTATGATGGTTAATGCAACTCCCTATCTCCCTCCTTGAGTCATTAACTTCATATTATCCCCCTTGTTTGAGATATATCATATATATAGATTCTATAACATCAATATTCTGTAGCAGGAGATTATTGATGGACTATAAATCCTGCCTATTTAATTTGTTCCCACTCGCTGATCCTCTCATCATTAAAGTAAATGCATTCAATTATGTATTTAATGTCATGTTCCTCCTACTGTGCCGAACGCATACTTTACATTATACAGTATAGGCTATACTGTAGTAATTGCTCCTAGAATGGACAATTGTAAACCGTTATAGAACGTTTAACCAATTTTGACAACGGGTATTCATTTATTCAGAGGGCATGCCTGTGCAGCATGAATGTATCTCACTCTTCTAGAAGTGTTTTGGCCTTGGGCTTTTAAGGGTTCAAGTGTCATCATTTATTCAGAGGGCATGCCTGTGCAGCATGAATGTATCTCACTCTTCTAGAAGTGTTTTGGCCTTGGGCTTTTAAGGGTTCAAGTGTCATCATTTATTCAGAGGGCATGCCTGTGCAGCATGAATGTATCTCACTCTTCTAGAAGTGTTTTGGCCTTGGGCTTTTAAGGGTTCAAGTGTCATCATTTATTCAGAGGGCATGCCTGTGCAGCATGAATGTATCTCACTCTTCTAGAAGTGTTTTGGCCTTGGGCTTTTAAGGGTTCAAGTGTCATCATTTATTCAGAGGGCATGCCTGTGCAGCATGAATGTATCTCACTCTTCTAGAAGTGTTTTGGCCTTGGGCTTTTAAGGGTTCAAGTGTCATCATTTATTGGTTATGTTTGAAATGTGTATTTTGTCCAATGTCTTCTTTGTTGAAATTCCATTTTTTTTTAATGGGTGATTCTTCCGCCAAAAAAACAAATGTCACCCCTTTAGGATTCTGTTTTTCTACCACGACTTTTACGATTTGAAGATTGAACACACTTTTCCAGTGTTTCACACATACACACATTCACGTATGTGTTCATTATTATTGTTATTATTTGTTCTGAATCATTTTTATAGGGGCTTGAATATTGCAAATAGATTGTGGCTTCAATCATTGTACAGTAATTGTCTGCATTCTTTCCAATCCCCCATATATTTATATTTTTTTTAACAAACATAAATATTATTTTAAATATGCACAGTGCATTCAGAAAGTATTCAGATCCCTACACTTTTTCCAACATTTTATTTTTGGGAAACGGTTATTGTGATTCATCCTATACTGTTCCGAACATCATTACCTCTTAGCAACAGATGTGGGATACATACACACACTCTCCCCACCCTTCCCCCACAAACAACCACAAGCTCAGATGTTCAACAGTTGTTCCATCCTCGAACCCAACTCAAGAGAAGACTTGACGTGCGAATGCATATACAGTCGCAGCTGTTTGAGAAGGCATGCAAAATTGAGCAAGAATGGGGAGGTTTTCAAGTCCTAGCTGAAGGAGCTCGGATACACCCCTTTCCCCTGAAACACACGCACGCTGGTCCCCCGTTGTGACCATTTTCCCAAGCATCTCTGAGCATCTCACATTCTGTATGTGTTCATACATAATTGAAGTTATCCCCTGGAGTTTTCTCCATGTCGATGTTTTCCTCTTTCTCATACAGTCTGTCATTGTATGGTGTTTCCCACCTGTTCTCATGGAGTAGATATATTTCCCCCCGCTGCTTAGATGGTTCAACCCAGATGTACAGTGTTTCCCCAACAGGGTAATTTGTTTCTCACCCCGCAGGTGAGATAGTACGTGCCAGCTGTCGTGGGGAGTTTCCCACGCGGGTCCTGTGGTTTGTCCCAGCTGTGGTCCTGTGTAGTAACCAATCTCTACCTTAGCATGGCACTGGGAGCCGTGGAAGGTGTCAGACTGTAGTAGCTGCCTCTCAGGCAGCCAGTTAGTGTAGCTGCCTCAAAGGCATGTAGTTATTTTAGCTGCCTCAGGTGGTGGAGCAGCCCTGCATTCACTTTAGCCATCTCTCCTTCACTAACAGATGCTGCTATCCACTGAGATTATGAATACATTATCTGTCAGTGTTACCTAATACATTTCTAGTCAATTCAGGAGCAATCCTATGAATAAATTATTTGGTCCAATTATTCAACATACAGAAACTGAACTAGGATGGACCCCAAACCTGGTCTGTGTTAATTAAACCCTCCCTCTGTCTGTCCTTTCTGTCGAATCTCTTCTTAGATAATGATAGGAGAAGGTATCCTGTATTGCTGTCTGTCTAGGAGAAAGACTGGGGTCAAAACAGAGGCCAATATCAATGCAGCCGGCTGCAATTTCAACTCGTACATACGGCGTGCTGTTCGGTTTGTTGGTAAGTTTTGGTATTTTCTTAATCGCGACGTCTTGAAAACATAATGGCGGTATCTAACTTCACAACACGCAGCTGTGTAGTGAACACCCACATTTTCTGCATAGTGTTTTGTCTTGTCTTTTGGTGATTAGCTGAGTAATACCTCCCTTGCTCTCCCACTTCCTGCCCCCCCCCCCCCCCCCCCCCCCCCCCCCCATCACTCTACCAGGGGTCCATGTATTTGGACTGTGCCTGACGGCTCTCATCACTGATATCATCCAGCTGTCGACGGGCTACCACGCCCCGTACTTCCTGACAGTGTGTAAACCCAATTACACCACGCTCAACTTGACCTGTGACGACAGCTCCTTCATCACAGAGGACTTCTGTTCTGGAGGAGCAGACCCAGCCATCATCGACGCTGGCAGGTCAGAGTGCTAATCTAGGATCATGTTTGCCATTTAGATCATAATTAAAGATTAGGACTGGTGGAGGGGAACATTGTCCTAGATTTGAAGGGGGAAACGTAGGAGAAACTTCACCCTGGAGTTTGTAAACACAGGCACTGAAATTGTGCTCTGCAAGTGGCACGCAACGTCGTCTATAGTGGGCCGCCACAGATGGTCATTAGCATATCTCTCCAATGTAGTATATACAGAAGTTATATACATTATTACAGCGAACACCTTTCCCCGCCAGTAAACCAACAACATGCCTACTGTACATCTATCTGTTGTTCATATACTCTACATTGGAAAGCTATGTTACGAAATGCTCATTTGCAATGTTAAGAATAGCGCTAGCTTGCTAAACAACACCCACACTAGCCTCTACCTCAGGAGTGACTCACCGCCAGTCTCAGAGGCATTAGTTTGTTAAAGGCACTTAAAGGAAATAATCACCCATTTTAAATGTTATATCGGCCTGTTTGAACGGCAATACATGTAGCTCGGATACACATGAAAACATGAAATGACCCTGGGAATTGATAGAACATCGCTCAGAGAAGCACAAATACAATATAACATAAAACAATGGGTGAATCTTCTTTATTTTAATGTCTCCACTCTCTCCACCAAGTTGCTTAACTTAATAAATACTGTGTCTGACTCACTGTACAATGTAGCTGTCCTAGCTACGGTCTGCCAGTACAGAAATAAGAAGAGAGCAAGGAGAACCGGAGATGCTGTTCCTACAGCCCACTCAGTTCATCCCGGTGCACTTACGAAACAGGGAATGTGTGGCAGATCTGCCTGAACCCACACACAGACCATTGCAACTGAGTATTTCACAGCTATCATTTTCAGCTCTTACCGAGGCTGTCAGTTTCTGTTTACTCAATATGCGGAATCTGTACTGTGTGTATTCTGTTCTGTCCAGCCTCTCAGGAAGGGAAGTAGGCCTGTGCACATCTGCATGGAGATAGGCCCCTTTGTGATCCACGTTAGAAGGTCCCTCAGTTGTCAGATTAAACATTGTTGATTTTCTTAGGATTAGCATATGTTTTAAGTCCTTTAAGGGTGCAGTTTTTGTATTGTATAAATGATGTAGGCTATGGAATACTTTAATAGGCAAGTGAGTCTGGAGGAGGACCATAGATGAATGACGGCTACAGCACAGTAGGTATGTGCTGCTCCTGAAGTCTGATTGTCCGTCATTTTTAATAAAGTGAATAAACAGCTGTTTGTTGACTTTATTCCTCGGTGGCAAGCTAATGCAGGCTAGGGGTGTGACAATAACTCGCAATGCTTATGCTCAAACTGCTCAAAATATGGTCAGTGATTTGTGGGGCAAATATAACCAACTCATTGCTGTGGCAAATCGATCACGGGTTGCGCCCTTCAATGTGGATCTCCCTTCAGTCCGTCTCACCGTCTCTCAAGCGGAAGATAAAAAAATGACCGTCTCCCTCTCCTGTCGTTCCAGGAAGTCCTTTCCCTCGCAGCATGCCACTCTGGCCGCCTTCGCTGCTGTCTACGTCTCTGTAAGTAATCCAGCTACAAGCACACATACACACACACACACATATCCTTCTCCGCAGCCTAACTGGTCCTCATCCACTGGATGATGACCATGTGTCTTACTCTACAAATGTTTTCCATGTTACTCTATTTCGGGTTTGAACAGTCTCTGTTAAGGTCCACAAAAACATACACATTCCTTGGAATGGTTGAATTGGAACGCAGTCGTAATGCAAATCAAGTTTCGACAAGGCACCTCTGCTAACAATTGAACAGCTATTTTATAGTGTATTGATTCCAGGCCTCTCTACAAACAAGAACAATTTGTTGAATCCATAATGCAACTGGATATATGGTAAATAGATAACTGTATAGACGATAGCTGAATTATTAGCTGTACGGCATCCATAGTAGGAACTCGCCAGTTGTGAGACAAAACTCCTTGGCTGTGGCCGAAATCTGTCTTGCCTACTACTTACTAAAACGGCATACTACATACTGCATACTACATACTCATACTACATACTACATACTATTTAGAACATACTGTTTGGTAAAACTGAATGCAGTATGCAACAAATAACAGCATACTATATAAAAAATCTATACTGTGAAGGCATCATCTAATGTGCAATTGTTACCGATCATTCGTTCATTTTTGTAGAGCGAGTCCCATATTCTGATTATCAGCTGTTGTCAATCGCACGTGGATCTGAAAAGACGATCCTCTTTCTCTATAGTGTGCAGACAATTCTACTAAATAATTAACCGAAATGAGTATGACATCCTGGCATTTAAAGAATGCATATACTTTAAAAGTTTCTCTTTTCGCATACCCAAAATGCCTACTATTTAGAATGTAAGTATGGTGAGTTTTCCGACAAAGCTTCCACAGTTGTCAGTTGGCGACTTCCTAATATGGATGCCTGAGTAATGGCACACTGAGTCTCCTCTCTCCTCCAGATGTACTTCAACGCTACGCTGACGGACTCCTCCAAGCTGCTGAAGCCCCTGCTGGTCTTCACCTTCATTATGGGTGGCATCATCTGTGGCCTGACCCGCATCATCCAGTTCAAGAACCACGCCATCGACGTCTACTGTGGCTTCCTCATCGGAGGTGGGATCGCCGTCTACCTGGTGAGATGCTCTAGTAGATCTCTAGTTGATCACTGATCTTCTAGGTCTTGGTCCGGGGAGACTAACTGGTGACACTCGACGACTGTAGATCTGAGTCTGCGTATGGAAGAGAACCCTATCCCCTATAAAGTGCACTACTTTTTCTGGCCAAAAGAAGTGCACTATATAGGGAATAATGTGCCATTTCGGACACTCCAGGCTCTTGGTCCTGGAGACCGACAAGAGGTGCAGGTTTTTGTTCCAGTCCATGTTGTAACACACCTCATTCACCTTGTAAATGAAATAACATGCCAAATTGATTTAGTTGAATTAGGTGTGTAAGTATCATGATGGAACAAAAGCCTGCATACCCGGTGGGTCACCTGGACCAGGATTGAAGAACACCGATCTGAAGATTCATCTCATTGAAGCCATTCTTTCTAATACTAGAGCACGCCTCTGATATAGCTAGCCTCTCATCTCCTTCTGGCATTTTAGAAAAAATAAGGTGCTATCTAGAAGCTAAAACAGTTCTTCGACTGTTCCCATAGGAGAAACCTTTGAAGAACTATTTTAGGTTCCAGGTAGAACCCTTTTGTTTCCAGGTAGAACCCTTTTGTGTTCAATGTAGAGCTCTTTCCACTGAGGGTTCTACATGGAACCCAAAAGAGTTCTAACTTGAAATAAAAAGAGTTCTACCTAGAACCGAAAGGTTCTCCTATGGGGACAGCCAAAGAACCCCTTTGGAACCATTTTTTTCTAAGAGTGGAACCTCTAGGATAAGGTGCAACTGTCTGTCTGTATATTGATGGATGTAATGAATAGTGGCATGTTTTGCTAGCTTGTTTGTTGAGTCTGTGGTGCTTTTGTAAATAGGGTTCCAGAAATCCAATTACCGGCATGCTGAACAGAGCAGGATGCACTAGTTTTGAGCAATATGATTCATGCTGTTGTATGAGGGTGTCAATGTTTCAACATTATTCAAATACTGTTGGCTATAATTAGGCTACATGGTAATGGATATGTCACCAAAATGAAATGTGCATTGAATTAGCTTAATGTGCAGCATCAGAAATACATAACATGATTACGATTGGTAAAGATACTGTACAATACTGTGCATTTGCTCAAATCCTTTTCAGCAATATGCGGCAAAATATTGGATTTTCATGGTACTGGATCATGGACATGTATAAATAACAGACATGCACATCCCACAAACATTCATGTCACACCACCTACACCCACCCACACAATATCCTCACATTGAGGAATATTAAATCAGAAGTGCTTGAGGCTATGATGTGGCTATGATCGTGCCACTGACAATTTACCACGACAGTAATACAGTTGGCTGCTGCATTATCTATGACTCAGTGACTAAGACATGTCACATGACCAGTGGCACACCAAATCCACTGACACAATCGTGCAGACCTCATGTTGAACGAATGGCTCTTTGCCCTTGCTTGTTTTTTTTTCATGTTTTTTGTCTTAGATATGTTCACTGAATGATGCTTGATTGTGTACTAATGTCTGTCTACAGACGCCTAAGACAATTTTAGACAGTTATAGGTAGATGCAGATATATTAGGTATAGATAGGTAGGTAGAGGTAGCTCAGGATGGTAGTTCAACCTATAAAGAATGCTGTCATGGTCTGTCCTCCCTTCAGGGTCTGTATGCAGTGGGTAACTTCCAGCCTACTCGGGACATGTCCAGACAGCAGCCCCAGCCTCCCCCGCTCCGTGAGCCCCCCAGGAGCAACACCGTGCCCAACGTCAGCCAGAGCGCAGGGCGCCACCTGCAGCCCAACAGCCTCAACAGCATGAACAGCCTGAACAGCATTAGCACCACCGATAGCCTCACCGCTGCCCGTCCCGCGACCCTCCTGACCCGGGTCCCCTCCTGCCGTGAGTCCAGCTCCCTGAACAACCTGAAGAGGGCCAGTGCTGATGTGGAGTGCATCACCTCGTCAAGCACGCTGTGTAAACAGGACAGCCTGGTGACCTTTAACAGTAGCACGTTACCCAGGTCGCACGGCGGCTCGCTCCCCGAAGAGCACCGGGTCCCGCGCCGCCACGCGAGCATCCACGCCTCCATGGACTCCACGCGCTCCAAGCAGCTGCTGTCGCAGTGGAAGAGCAAGAACGAGAACCGCAAGTTCTCACTGCAGGTGATGGACAGTGGGGTGGTGGTGGGACGCCACCATTCAACATCCTCCTCCTCCTCACCCCAGAGGACCATGGAGCTGAGGTGCAGCTCTGAGCCGTCCGCCATGGGCCTGGAGGCGGAGCTCCGTGCTCAGGGCCACATCCCCGCCCAGTACATGAAGCTGGCAGCTAGCATCGTGCCGCTGTCCAACCACCTCCCCCACAATGGGGGCAGCAGCGGCCTGGCCGCGGGGGCCCGCGTCTCCATCCAGTCCCGGCCAGGCTCCTCCCAGCTGGTCCACATCCCCGAGGAGACCCAGGAGCACAACAGCAGCACCTCCACCAGGGAGGATGAGGATGACGAGGACAGAGAGGATAGCTATGTCGGCGGTGGGATCCCTGGCGGGGGAGGCTCGGCGCGCTCCAAGTGGCTGAAAGTGGCCAAAGAGGGCGCCCTGTGCAGGACTAACAGCCTAACTAACCAGCCGCGCATCATGCAGGTCATCACCGTGTCCAAGCAGCAGGGTCTGCTCCAGCACGGCAGCCCCAAGAGCTCTGAGGACGGTAGCGTGGTCAGCTGCACAGGCTCCATCCATTACAAGGCCCTGACGGACCAGGAGCCCGGCCAGGGCATCGTAAGGGTGGAGGCCCACCCGGAAAACAAGCCTGTGATCAAGCCTCCGGATGGCAGTGGCTCCTGGAGGTGGAAGCCGCAGGAGCAACGGGGTAGCATCCGCCAGTCCTTTGAGCTCAACGACCTCAACCGCGACTCGGAGAGCTGCGACTCGCTCAAGGACGGCTACGGCTCCATCGACGGGAGGATGAGTCAGACGGGTACGGACACTGGCAGCGAGCGGGGAGGGGGTCACCCCTATGTGCACCACCCACACTACCACCACCACCACCACCACCCCCACCAGGGCATCACCACCATCCGTGTGACCCCTGTGGAGGGACTAAGTGGAGTGGGCAGCGAGGCCGCCTCCGAGACCCTTTCCATCGCCTCCAGTCGGGAGTCCACCCTGCGGAGGAAGGGCAAAATCATCCTGCTCCCGGATAGAGGTCCAAGTCCGGACAACTCCAGGAACTATTTCAAAGGTGCCTCCCAAACACCGCCCCCCACCCTGGGTCTGGCGTATAGGGAGTGAACAGCTGCACAGTCAGCACTTATTCTTACCATTCCCCCTTACTGCCCATGTGGTGGTCCTATCTGTCCCCCCCCCATGAGTGGCCTTCTACACTGGATCTAGTCTGGACCCCACAACAAGACCAATGAGAACATTCAGCTCATAAACGGCTGTATATTATCAAACCCGTCATGGATTCAGTGGAGTTAGCTGGGCTGGATAAATTGTCCTATGGTCATATAGTTCATTAGAGCTATCTTAGTGTGTCTGGTCCAGGAAGGCCACTGTACAGTACATAGGGGTTTCTCCATTACTCAATAATCTGATCCTTCTTCATTTTTCGCAGTTGTTTTACTGTTAGACCTGGTTTGATAGGACCGGGGCTACCTTTATTGCTGTGTGTTCTTTGAGAAAATGAAACTATAGCACGCACAATAATCCTTTAAGAATGCAGGAGACGCTGGATAATCACCACAAGGTCATTTTGCGCACACTTTTCAACCCTCCTTTCATTACATTAACTTTTATCCATTTGAGAAGCACAACTTCTAACTATTTTTATATAGTGGCTAAAGTGGTTTGAACTAGGAATTTGATACTATTTTGTTATCACCCGGCAAGAGCCTTCGATGGCAATAAACCGTGCAAGTTGTTTATTAAGGGTGCGTTCGTAAATTCTCTCCGGAGTGCCAGAGGGTGCTCTGAGTGCGTTCGTAAATTCAGAGCGTTGTCAGATTGTCTGTTTGTACATTCAGAGCGTTTCACTCTCGGAGCGTTCAGAGCGCACACTGGACGCTCTGGCCGAGGAGTAGAGTTGGCAGTCAACGGCAGTCAATCACCCAAGCTAACTGGCTAAAGTTAGCTAGCTTGCTAGCTACTTCCAGACATAAATGAGAGAACAGCTCACTCTGACCATTTTACTCACCCTAGCAGAGCTGGTTAGGCTGTTTATGTTATCCAGAGCGTCGGTGACTGTAACTGTGCTGCTGGCAACAATTTAGTAACGCTTTTTTTTGCCTATGTTTACTGATACCGGCCATATTCAACAGCTGTTGAGCGTTCATAAATTCATCAGTTATTCTGCTCTCTGGCACACTCAGACGAGAGTGCTCTGAAATCTGAGTAGATAGCCAGAGTGAATTTTATGAACGCACCCAAAGTTGATAGACATTATGTTTTGTAGGCTTTTTCCATTGACGATCTGTTCTCTTTCACAGCATATTAATATCCCTGTGTAATGTGACTGTCATAGTGTGTTGCACTGCATAGCAACTGCATAGTAAATGCATAGCAACTCTAGAGGTGCTTTTCATAATACAACTTTCATACATATAGTACTCTGACAATTGTGAAAATAAATGTTTCTATTTTTTTTGCTATGTACTGTACATATTTATAGTACTCTGATTGTGCTGACAACAATATTCACATGTCCTCATTTGCTTTTTGCTAATTATTGATAGTCTATTTTACCAGAGATGTGTTTATTCAAAGTTGTTGTTTTTGGAACTTTAGCAGGATATGTATTGATTTGGCAGGTGATTTATAAAAGAGCGATGTATGTATGTCATGCTTTTTTTTTTAGCTCACAGTGGTATACAGTGGCAAATACTGTATATTAATAGATGAACAGGGGCAGTGCATACAGTGTGTAAGATAATTGATTAGTAGGGGCAGTGGGTTAACTATGTGAGATAATTGATTAGTAGGGGTAGTGGGTTAACTATGTAAGATAATTGATTAGTAGGGGCAGTGGGTTAACTATGTAAGATAATTGCTTACTAGGAGCCTTAATTAAAAAAAACATTTCTTAAAGATGGGAAATTCAAGAAGGACTTTGAGTCTTTGTGTCCTTTGTTGCCTTTAAAATAAGTATACTAATAAGTATTCACTGTTTTGATAAATATTTTGATAAAGTACCCTTTTTCCTATCAGCTCATATAGCCAACTAAAATCTATAACTGCTGTACATGTTGTGAATGCTACTCACTTTGCACTCAACTCATTTTCAAGTAAATGGATCTATTGATGAGTGCCATAAAAAGGAAACCACTCTCGGGAGAGGCTTCACTTCCCAACCCATTGCTATGCGCACACGAATTGGTCTAATTATCCGGTTGATTTTCCAGATTGGACAATGTGACAGCCAAGCCTGTACTGTGGACTTTGGTTGTACTGTTAGATTAAATTAAATCATACATTAGTCTCCCTTGGGCTATAATGTACAGTGTACGAGTCACGACTGAAGCCCTGTTTATAGCTGGTTCTAACATGCGTCCTTTCTTGATCTTGTTCACATTCTGACTGTGCATTGTGATTGGATAGTGATCAGATCTTTCAGCCCACATTCGGAGGTAGTCAGGTGTGGACAGTTCAACCATTTTAAATCATCGTTATCTCGCCCTTTAAAATCATTGACAGATGTCAATATGTCTTAAAATAAATAAATATTATTTTGAAAGAATAGCAGTCAAATAATTTACATACAGGGAGGAACCAGGAAATCTGGTACCAATGCAGACACAGTGGACGGATTAGGCTTTTCACATCGGATATTTTTCAGAGGTGATCTGATTTGTCAAAAGACCAATTTGTGAAACAAAGATCAGAACTGGGCTACCTGTGTAAATGCAGCCTTTGAGACATTTTAATACCACATTAGATGCATTTCTGAAAATGTGGGCACAATCAGAGTGTGGGCAAGATCAGCACAAAGAACGCATGTTAGCGCCAGGTATAAACAAGTCTTGAGAGATGAGGTTGTATAATGCCAATACCATCCCTCTCCCTCCCACAAGAGGAATAGTAAACATGTGAGTCATAATCGGTCGAAAGCAAGTTTATTATAGTAAACTAAAACTGAAACCAAAACTAATCATGAAAAAACAATTTAGTAAAACAAAATTATTAACAAACCTGTTTGAAAAACTAAAACTATACTGAAACTATTATCTTTGACTCCAAAACTAACTAAAATAAAGCATCATTAATTGTGTCCAGTTTTATATTTTTTATTTTTTTACAAACAAATTGGGTGTTAAATGCGGTTTTCAAGCTTTTGAATCTGGTGGGTAAATGCGTCCAGGAGATGGCGACGTTTCAAATAGGCCTAGCTTGTGAATCGCTACAGAGAGGAAGAGGCGAAGCAAGAGGCTTGAATCTACCCCAAAATCTGTCCATGTGGAAAAAAACAGGCAGAAGCAGAGGAAGTGGGGATTTCTTTGTATGCAGCTGTCAAATTTGGTCAAAACACATTTGAATTGCTAATTTGCTGTGTGAGGCTTATTTGATCGAATAGCCGTAATGTTTATATTGTTAAGTGGACTCACGTGGAATTCCGACAACTTTGAGAAAAACAATTTTGCAGTGATGAAAAAAGTACCCAGTAGTCATACTTGAGTAAAAGTAAAGATACCTTAATAGAAAATGACTCAAATGACTCAGTGAAATGGTGGTGGATCTTTGATGTTATGGGGCTATTTGGCTTTCACTGGTCCTGCGACCCTTGTTAAGGTCAACGGCATCATGGCATCATTTAGCCAAAAGCCTGGTTGTCTCTGCCAGGATGCTGAAACTTGGCCACAAGTGGATCTTCCAGCAAGACAATTACCCCAAGCACACATCAAAATCCAGAAAGATGCAGTCCATAAGCACAGACAAAAAATATCAAGGATCTGGAAGGATTCTGTATGGAGGAATGGTCTGAGGTCCCTCCCGATGTGTTCTCCAACTCATAAAATATTTTAGAAAAAGGATCAGTGTCATAATCTTCGAACACTATCACTAGCTATCACTAGCTAAAAATAGTCTAGGTATTCTTACATGTACAGTACTACTAAATGTAAAAAGCACTGGTGTAAACATACTCTAGAGAAAGTTTCCTATCACCATATGTTTTGCTATTCCAGATCTTTCGCTATTCCTTTTTTTACATTGAGATTGATTTAATAATTTCTAATAATTTTATTGAATAATTTAAAACTAACCTATGACCTTAAAAGTCACCTTATGTATAACTGCCTCCCAGTTGCAAGAAGACGACATCCCAAAAAAACACCCCCAAAAAACTATGCAACACAAATGGCTCCTAGCCTCCCATGCATGCTGTCTGTCCCTAACACTAAAACTGAAACTAAGGGCTCTATTAAATCCATAGCGCTGAAGATCCGCTATACAGCGTGATTGACAATTTAAGGCAACGTTCCCCGCGGGCGCGGCGACTGCATTCACTGTAAACGTTGCATATGTCGGCTCAATCGGAAATTACCTTTACATTTTAACGTGGATCTTCAGCGACACTCTGGCGATACGGATTGAATCCAGCACTAAATAATATCAAAACAAAATATAAATATTTTTATACAACTCAAAACTAAATCAAAACTAACAAATCAGGTCGGAAAACGAACTGAAACTAAGCGGAATTTCAAATAGAAATGTCAAAACTAATAGAAATAAAAGTGAATATAAACACACAACTATTACAACCTTGATCTAAAGTACAGAAGTGAAAAAATAACATTACTTTCACTACCACTGGTTAGTGGCACTGTAACTATCACACCTGATCTATATGTGTGTGACATGCTGCCACTGAACAAGACTATTGTTCAAGGACAAATAATCAATGATTTATATCCAGTTTGTTGTGTACAAAGGTAGAACCATTCAGCAATCTATAAATGTATGTAGGGCGTGTATAGTACGTATATTATAGTAGGCTGATACCTTTACAAAACTGTGCCAAGAGCTTACTGCACATATACAGCAGGGGTCTCAAAGCCATTTCGCCGGGGACCACGTTCTCTTTCAACGAGGTTAAATCAAGGTCAGACCGCATTAAATACGTGTGTGGCCCGTGGGCCGCCAGTTTGAGACCCCTGACATGAGTGTTATGCGCGTATAGAACACTATCTACTCATGAAGTAACATGAGATATCTACCACAGTATCATTTTTTTTTTTTTTTTTTTACAGTGGTCATGATATGTCAGTCGCATTTGGATTGCCAAGATAAGGAATGTAATTCAGTTTGTTTGTGTCTGTACACAATAATATGAACGTAAGATGTATTAAATGAAGATGTTGTTAAAAATGTCCATCGATAATCACGTTTTTTTTTGTGTGTGTGTGTGTGTTTTTCTTTTCAGTGACACTGAATTGATATTATATAAATATTCTACATATTTTTTATGTCTCAAAGGGTATATTGGAAGCGACAGCTTAAGGGGAAAATGTTTCATATTTGCCTGTGTACTTTCATGATGGCTTTAAACTGTGGTCATATCTGCATGGTCATTTTGATATGTACTGTATCTAAAGGCTTATTTTTTTGTATATGACACCTTTTGAAAGTTCTGGCTGGTACCTTGATTTATACCTACTCAATTGATCAATCAATCAACCAATTGATTAACTCGTAATGATTTCTATCACTGTAAATACAATATTTGTAACTTTGCCATGCAGACAATGTTGTTAGGAAAGCATATCTACAGAAATAAAATCATGTTTGGCAGAAGATGTTTTGATGTTTAATAGACTGAGGATGCATTTGTACAGAAATGAAATAGAAATGGAATCTATAATAATCTAGTCATTCTATTTCTATGGTCGAACTGACAGTTGGCTTTATTATACATCTGCAACGTTGGCCTGTGCACATTCAGAACAGATGTGGTGATTGGCAGATAGCTTTGTGGCTAGCGAAACAGAAGCCTCAGTCAGAAGTCGCTCTTATTTAGAGGGTCGAATTCCAATCATTGTGTATAATGATACCACCAGACATACTCTGTATTCCACATTCTAAATACACTCTGTATTTCACTATTCTATGGAGTTGACTATGTCTAAATATTGAAATAAATGTTTGATTATCAAACTAGATTGTTTGTTGATGGTGATATCTTTTTCTGTCTCATCTGTGTCACAGAGACGCATAGTGATGTCATCTTTGTATTGCATGTATACATTATGATGTAATGGTATATGTAATTTCCCTGTGTCACAGAATCATATGTTGATGTAGTTCTTTGGTAGGGGTAGAAGTAGACCGTGATGTCCTTTATCTGTGTCACATACTGTATGCTCATAGTGATGTCATTTCCCTGTGTCACAGAGGCACGCAGTGATGTCATGTCTCTGTGTCACAATGGCATATTGTGATGTCAATTCAGTATCACAGACTTACAGTTGAAGTCGGTAGTTTACATACACCTTAGCAAAATACATTTAAACTCAGTTTTTCACAATTCCTGACATTTATTCCTAATAAAAAATCCCTGTGTTAGGTCAGTTAGAATCACCACTTTATTTTAAGAATGTGAAATGTCAGAATAATAGTAGAGAGAATTATTAATTTCAGCTTTCATTTCTTTCATCAGCCTCTGCATTCCATGACCCCAATGCCCATACTGATTGTTCGCTGCCATAACATCCTATACTCTTTATAATTAATAGAATTGCTGCATAGATGATACACATGGGTGTGCAGGCATGTGATGTTGGAAAGTGACCTAGTTATCATGGGGGAGAGGGAGGTCTTAAGTAGGGCAGAAAGTTGACCTAAATTGAAAGGGAGAGCTCCTGCTCCTCGTCAGCTTAAACAGCATCCCCGAAAACCAAAGGGAATGTGCTGAGGGATAAAAGAAAGAGACAGACCGGTGGTGGAGAGACTATGAGAGAAGAAGAGACAGAGCGAAAAAGAGGGGCTAGCGTTTGAGATGCTTCGGTGGGAACCAAGGAGTAACACATGAGTTGGAGACTGGCCACTGCCGCTTTAGAAGAGAGGCAGAAATCAATGTACCTCTTAAGATGTCTTAGGGACATTATCAAATCAAATCAAAATGTATTTGTCACATGCTTCGTAAACAGCAGGTGTAGACTAACAGTGAAACGCTTACTCAAGGGTCCTTTTCCAACAATGCAGAGATAAAGATACATTAAAAAAAAACTATAATAATGACACAAGGAATAAATATACAGTGAATAATGAGTAAAAATCACATGGCTATATACAGGAAGTACCAGTACCGATCCCATTTCTAGCAGATAAATGCACCAGACGTTCTCAACTGATGGAACAGACTAGAGTTCTGAAGATGGAATGAGAAAGGGACTTATGAAGGAAAGATAATAGGCCCTGTCATGATGTCACTCCATGATGGAGCACTAGGACAGGTAGTGGGGCTTAGGGACAAGGAGGGGGTTCTGTGGTGGAGCGATATCAGGCACTGTGATGAAACTCTGTGACAGAGCAATAGTAGGCCCTCTTATGGAGCTAAGGGACGGAGTGATAGCTGCCCTTCTTAAAACCCCTGAAACCATTATGCCAATTGAGATTAGAAAATTTGAAAACATTTTCCAGTGTGAGAGTGGATGGCCTTCAGTTTGATAAACATACACTTCAAGTTCTGTATTCTACCATGTTTTTTTCCTTAGATACAGTAAATGACATAGCAACAAGACAATTGTAAACAGTTCATGTATTTCCAATTGATGTCAATAGCCTTGATTGATCCTGTATCACTTCAAATATGTTATGAGGACTCAATGATTAATTGCAGTACTGATGAAATACACAAAGGGTACTGGTGTAGTCTAAATCATATATTCACATTTCAGATGGATTTCAAATAGATAATTCTGTCAGGGCCAGTACACGATTCCTCGGCTCTAGTAGGTGAAGCAGTCGGGTGGAACCATTGAATCCTGTCGACATGTTGGAGGAACAAGAAAGACCATGAATGCAACAAATGAAAGTGTGTGCACTAACCACTGTAAATCGCTCTGGATAAGAGCGTCATGCTAAATGACTCAAATGTAAATGTATAATGTAATAATGTACTCCGTCTAAACTCAATCTTGTTCCTGGGCAGCACGTACACAGTACATGGACTGGAGCATTGGCGAGGACTCTACCACTGCATTGTGTTGTCTTCTTTCTCAACTAGGGTCCTATTTAGCCGTCACCAGCAGCCTCTGAGAGAAGTACCGCACGTTTGCTGTCTCAGACACGTTGCCACGGCAACCCCGGGAAGGAGAGCGCGAGAGCTCTCGTCCTTTTTTTCTCCAGATAGAGGAGAGGCAGCGTTACCAGTCTATGCTTTGTGTCAAAAGATGGGCATGAGTGTGTAGCGTTGTGAAACCCGACTACCACACACAAACACATATGCATCCAGAAACAAACCAAATAATCCAAGCGCTCTAATGTGCTCTCTGGCCCGGAGGTGCTAAAACAAAATGAAAACCAAGTCCAATATCCCTTCTGAGGGGGATATGTTTTTTATTCCTGCATTTCTGGTGAGCTGCTGTGAAGCATAATGGTGGAGCCTAGGGAGGTATATAAACAGCAGGATATTGAGATCCTAGATAAGTCATAAAAATGTATAGTGATGACTAGATCAAAGGCAGGGGCATCGATACAACAAACCACTCGAATGAAGTTGTTTCATTCACTGCTTTTAATGTGTCTGGAGCATTCCTTTGAATGCTGAATGGTTGACACGACACTGCAGGGTTTCACTCACTCTATTTTTCTCTCTCTCTTTCTATGTATCTATAGTACCAGTCAAAAGTTTGGACACACCTACTCATTCCAGGGTTTTTCTTCTTTTTTAAAAACTATTTTCTACATTGTCGAATAATAGTGAAGACATCAAAACTATAAAATAACAATTTTATAGCCAACCTTTGCATTGATGACAGCTTTGTACAATCTTGGCATTCTCTCAACCAGATTCACCTGGAATGCTTTTCCAACAGTCTTGAAGGAGTTCCCACATATGCTGAGCACTTGTTGTCTCCTTTTCCTTCACTCTGCGGTCCAACTCATCCCAGGTCATCTGATGCAGCACTCCATCACTCTCCTTCTTGATAAAATAGCTCTTACACAGCATGGAGGTGTGTTGGGTCATTGTCCTGTTGAAAAACAAAGTATGGTTAGTCCCACTAAGGTCAAACCAGATGGGAAGGCGTATCGCTGCATAATGCTGTGGTAGCCATGCTGGTTAAGTGTGCCTTGAAATCTAAATAAATGACAGACTGTTTCACCAGCAAAGCACCCCCACACCATCACACCTCCTCCTCCATGCTTCACGATGGGAACCACACATGCAGAGATCATCTGTTCACCTACTCTGCATCTCACAAAGACATGGAGATTGGAACCAAAAATCTAAAATTTGGACTCATCAGAACAAAGGATAGATTTCCACCGTTCTAAATGTCCATTGCTTGTGTTTCTTGGCCCAAGTCTCTTCTTCTTATTGGTGGCCTTTAGTAGTGGTTTCTTTGCAGCATTTCAACCATGAAAGCCTGATTCATGCAGTCTCCATTGAACAGTTGATATTGAGATGTGTCTGTTACTTGAACTCTGTGAAGCATTTATCTTTATCTCTAATGAACGTGTCATCTGCAGCAGAGGTAACTCTGGGCCTTCCTTTCCTGTGGCGATCCTTATGAGAGCCAGTTTCATCATAGCGCTTGATGGTTTTTGCTACTGCACTTGAAGAAACTTGACATTTTCCGGATTGACTGACATTCATGTCTTAAAGTAATGATGGACTGTCGTTTCTCTATGCTTATTTGAGCTGTTCTTGCCATATAATGGACTTGGTATTTTACCAAATAGGGCTATCTTCTGTATACACCCCCACCTTGTCACAACACAACTGATTGGCTCAAACACATTAAGAAGGAAAGAAATTCCACAAGTTTTAAGAAGGCACACCTGTTAATTTAAATGCATTCCAGGTGACTACCTCATGAAGATGGTTGAGAGAATGCCAAGAGCTTACAAAGCTGTCATCAAGGTAAAGAATAATCTCAAAAATAATATTTATTTTGATTTGTTTAACACTTTTTTGGTTACTACATGATTCCATTTGTGTTTTTCATAGTTTTGATGTTTTCACTATTATTCTACAATGTAGAAAATATTACAAATAAAGAAAAACCCTGGAATGAGTACAGTAGCTGTTTCCAAACTTTTGACTGCTACTGTATTTATTTATTTCAATGTCTCTCTCTTCTCAGGGCTCCGATCTCTGCCTCTGTCTCTCTCCTCTCTCTTTCTCTCTGTCAGTCTCTCTTACTCCATCGCTTCATTTCTTTCAATCCATCTCTCTTCCCTGTCCAATCAAAGCATGTTCTACTCCAGAACTAGGTTTATGAGTCCTGGAAGTCCAAAATGGTCAACATTTTATTTAACATATCAGGATGAAGCACATTATCTTTGTGAATAAGGTATTACAGCTGTATTTAAATAATGCGTGTTCTTGTTCGAAATTTTACTGTTGATGTTAAATTATGCTGCAACTTTGATGCACTACTGCATCATCCAGGCTTTTCATAGCTCGGGGTTACACAGATCCTTCCTTCTTCCTTTGTTTCTTATTCCTTTTGAAATACTTGGGAGAGTTTTATGGCTCCTTAGTTCCTTATTTGGTCATCATCACACTTCTCTTCCTCTCTGTTATTCCTGTCTCAGTGTGAGGTCACCAGACAGACATGACTGAGAATGCGATCCTTCCACTGCCACCTCTCAACCCACAATAAAAATCTACGGAAGGCAGTCATTTCCCAGACACCTTGAGCCAGTCCAGCCCCAGAGTCCATCCTCTGTTGTTTAGTGCCTCAGACTGAGTCAGTAATGAAGTGGCACACTCTATCGCACATCAATCAATCTCATCTCTCTCTCTGTCTCTCTCTGTCTCTCTCTGTCTCTCTCTGTCTCTGTCTGTCTGTCTGTCTGTCTGTCTGTCTGTCTGTCTGTCTGTCTGTCTGTCTGTCTGTCTGTCTGTCTGTCTGTCTGTCTGTCTGTCTGTCTGTCTGTCTGTCTGACTGACTGACTGACTGACTGACTGACTGACTGACTGACTGACTGACTGATAGAGAGAGAGAGAAGAGTTGTTCTCTGCAGCTGAAGACTGAAGCAGGCGCTGTAGATTATTTCTGCATTGTCAGCTTTGTCCTCAGTAATATGATTTATCACTAAAGAGGTCAAACAGTTACTCTCCAGCTATAATACTGTAAGATGTATTGATATATGCCTACCTCTGTGGTATGAATCCGTGATGATATCACTTTGGTCAAAGATAGGAGTGTTATGGGTGATTTAATGTTTGATGGCATCATGTCAACTTCATACATATCATGTTGTGTTACTGTTTACTGATGATTCAGTATCTGTGAAATAAAACAGTAATTGTTTACAAGCAGTTGTTGTGATAAACAGCATTTGTATTTCCCTGAAGCACCTCCCCCCATAGACTTCAGTTCTACCCAAAATGAATGGAAAACTATTCCTATCCCTCCTATAGAGTTATTATCACGTCTTATTCTGTCTGGGATATTCATGGGGGTTTATTCTCTCTAAAACGAAGAAGAGGGTTGGTCTAGAGAATGTAGGTCAGGCCATGAGAGAGAGAGATCCTGTGAATGGGAAGAGAAGAAGAAGAAGAGAATAAAAGTACCGCTTAAGGAAAAATCTGCACGTCCGTTAACTGATCTTCATTTACAAAAGCTACCGCTAATGTAGCTATTACAATAATTGTTCCTAGTCCCTTTGTGGGGTAAAGTGACGGAGTCATTATCTGTTCAGTTTCCACTGGTTATCCACTCTGAGAACAGAGAAAGAATGTCAGCCATTTTGATTTTGAGTACAGTACAATGATACACGCTGCCCAGAAGCTCTTCTGTGGATTTGTAGTTTGCAGTAAGACCATTCTTTATTCCCCTTTCGTAATAATTTAAAAAAAAATCATTACCATGTAACTACTATGTAACAACACTGTTATGACACAGGTATAACAGCAACATAAAGTGTTAGCCTACCTAGCATAATATTGGAACATTGAATATATGACAGTGAAGGTGACAAGTGCAACTTGATCACACATTGTCAAACACATCATTGTCTGTGAAATCACCTGGCAATCCCACGCCATGGAGGGAAGTCACCAGTGACAGCTTGACGAGAGGTTGACACCACAGTGACGACATGACGCTGTCGGGTTCATGTGCGGTTCAGCGGTCTTTCAATTGTATACCGCAGACAGGAACTTAACACAAACGCTCCCACGGCTATGGAATGCCTTCTGCCCACAGTAATGCAATGTGACCACAGTAGCCCTCTCAACAGCACCTCACAAACAGACACCTCAGGTGAATTTCACCCCACAGGGCATGCTCAAGCTACATTACATACAGTGCCTTCAGAGAGTATTCATACCCCTTGACTTATTCCACATTTTGTTGCGTGTACATCCTGAATTAAAAATGTATTCAATTGGGGGTGGTGGGGGGGTTTCTCCCAATTCTTCTTGAAAATTGATTGAAAATGAAATGTAGAGATATCTCATTTACATAAGTATTCACACTCCTAAGTCAATACATGTTATAATCACCTTTAGCAGTGATTACAGATGTAAGCATTTCTGGGTAAGTCTCCAAGAGCTTTGCAAACCTGGATTGTACAATATTTGCACAATATTCTTTTAAAAATTCTTCAAGCTCTGTCAAGTTGGTCTAAGTTTGATTTAAGTCCATACTGTAACTAGGCCATTCAGGAACATTCAATGTTGTCTTCGTAAGCAACTCCAGTGTAGATTTGGCCTTGTGTTTTAGGTTATTGTCCTGCTGAAATGTGAATTTGTCTCCCAGTGTCTGTTGGAAAGCAGACTGAACCAGGGTTCCCTCTAGTATTTTGCCTGTGCTCAGCTCTATTCCATTTCTTTTTACCCTAAAACAACGCCCTAGTCCTTGCCAACTAGCATACCCATAACATGATGCAGCCAGCACCATGCTTGAGCATATGTAGAGTGATACTCATTGATGTGTTGTGTTGGATTTCCCCCAAACATAACACTTTGTATTCAGGACATAAAGTACACTTCTTTGCCACATTTTTTTACAGTTTTACTTCAGTGCCTTATTGCAAACAAGATGCATGTTTTGGAATATTTGTATTCTGTACAGGCTTCCTTCTTTTCACTCTTTAATTTAGGTTAGTATTGTGGAGAAAGTACAATGTTGTTGATCCATCCTCAGTTTTCCCCTATCACAGCCAATCAACTCTGCAACTTTTAAACCATTGGCCTCATGATGAAATCCCTAAGCGATTTCCTTCCTCTCCGGCAACTGAGTTAAGAAGGACACCTGTATCTACCTAAAGGTGCCCTTCTTTGCGCGGATGAACACAGATGAATCTGTGTTTGAAATTCACTGCTCGAGTTAGAGACCTTACAGATAATTGTATGTGTGAGGTACAGAGATGGGGTAGTCATTCAAACATCATGTTAAACACTATTATTGCACACAGAGTGAGTCCATGCAACTTATGTAGGGTTGCCATAACAAAGGAGTTGAATACTTATGGACTCAAAACAATTCAACTTTGACATGATGGGGTATTGTGTGTAGGCCAGTAAATTCAGGCTGTAAAACACATCAAAATGTGAAAAAAAAGTAAAGTGGTTTGAATACTTTCTGAAGGCGTTGTATAAGGCTGTCAGACTGTGCTGACAGAGATTCAAACACTACCCCGAGGAGAGCTTGTTCTGGGGATCTGTGGAGGAGAAGCTGCGTCGGGACAGTTTGAAGGGAAAGTGAAGTTCTGATCCAATGCAGGGGTGCTACACTATAGTGTAAGAGGAGAAAGAGCATGTGAGTGAACAAGATATACTGTATTACACAACATGCCGGGTTTGGGGGGAGTAGAGTGAGCAGTAACAACTCCCCAAAGTGTCTGTACAAAATAGGCGTAGGTGTTACTACGAACCCTGGCCTCATTCTGGTCCATGCTTAATTTATTGCCAGGTTGGAAGTAGGGAGAGAGTAAAACTAAACATATGGCTTATGGTCTGACTCAGCAGCCAGGTCAGCATTTGTGGTCAACGATCAGTCATCAGGTGCTCTCCACAGGATAAGCTCCATAGCAGGAGTTCCACTGAGGGGGAGGTATATTAGTGGAAGCCCCAGGGAGAGCCGAGGCCAGAGGGGATGGAGATGACAGGGGATTGATTGAACGGGGCAGGGCCTGCTGCTCTACAGAGGGTCCAGGATCTGAGCTCTCACTCACTGCTTCATTCATTATGATTCAGGAGCACAGGAGCAGAACACTGAATAGCTTCACCGGAGTGAGGGTTAGGTGTGTGTGTGTGTGTGTGTGTGTGTGTGTGTGTGTGTGTGTGTGTGTGTGTGTGTGTGTGTGTGTGTGTGTGTGTGTGTGTGTGTGTGTGTGTGTGTGTGTGTGTGTTTGTGTGAGAGAGACAGTTTGTGTCAGATGAGACATTTTATGGGTAATACAAATGTGTTGTTAAAAGACTCAACTGCAGTATGCAATATATCCCCAATAGTACAGAGAAAAATTGGCTATGCAGCAAACAGCATATTGCTCTGTACTGCTGGGAATATACCATTTGTAGCTAAATGAATGACTTAAATCATCTCACTCATCTTTCAACAATCAGTACAACACTATCAAGGTCAATAATCGACCCCTTTGATCTGATTTAACATTTAATTAAGATCACACACGGATTCCATTGTGCAATTTCAGGGAGTTGTTTTCATGAATCACAGTCTCAGTAACTGTGGAACTTCACTGAGAGGAGAAACTGGTCTCAGGAGGGCCAGTATGTTTCTGTACTCTCCCGATGGCTCAGCCAGGCATTAATACAACATCAGTCACACACACACACACACACACACACACACACACACACACACACACACACACACACACACACACACACACACACACACACACACTCATTTAATCTCAGGAACACACTAATTAATTGTAAAAGATGTCATACTGAAACATTGATGTAACTAAACAGGCATTGATGATGCTCGTTTGAATGCACATCGGTCAGCTGCATACCTGCTGGACTGGTGGGTCCTCTCATGTTCAAAGACCAGAGACAACAATAATAAAATACTTAAAAGGCAGGGTCGCATTCATTAGAAGTTTTTTTTTAAATACAACCTTTTTACTATAGCAAGCGCCAAATAAGTGCCTATAAAAGAAAAAGGTTTGACGTTTATCTTAAATCAAACATAACTCCCCTTGTGCCAAGGGGAATGGGTGCTTGTTGTGAACACCGGGGAGGGGCAATTGAATGAAAGCTTCACTTTTCCATCACAAAACACCAGAAAATGGCAAAAAAAAAGAGCAGAACCAGCTCAACTGCTTTATACTATCATTTGACTATTAGATGTTCAATGGTTATTTAGAAAAAAATGATCTAAGAAGGAATGATTCAAGCGAGAGTTCAGTTCAGTTCAGAGGGACAAATGTTAATTAATCGCATTAAATAAATAATAATCTTCAGAAATGACTTCGTCAAAGAAAAAAGCTTTATAATGATGGTATAAAAAACGTAGTTCCTAGAAGTTGGAAAAACACGAGGCGTCAAAATTCTGATTTGTGGCACTTTAGCAAGTCTTGATTCATATCAAAAAAAGATCGGACTTATTGAATGTTCCATGTGGTATGTATCAAAGGGCACTTCCTTTAATATAACAGGCTTTTACAATTCAATAGTGGTGCACAATTTCTACTTCAAATATCAAAGGGATGCACTATACTCGTGGAACAACCCATATGATCTCTGTTAGCGCATTGGAGGCAGTCGTAATATGTAGCTACTAGATCGGGGTCGTATTCATTAGGCACAAAACAGAAGAAAATAGACTGAAACAGGGAAAGACTACCTGGACAATAAGAAACACCTCTTGAGATGGGAAAACATGTTTTTTTCAGATTTTTTTTGTTTGTTGCCATTTCCAAAAGGCACTGCTGGAATGACCCATATACAGTAGCATCATCTCTCCTGTGTGTTCTCCTCTGACGTAGAGCGAGCCTTCTATTCAACAGCCAAATTATCCTCCATATCAGGATTGAAGGTAAGACCCAGATGCAGACTGTGTCGGACTAACAATGTTTATTACAGCAACAGAGCAGGGAAACGACAGGTCAATTGACAGTGAAGCTTGATATAGTCATTGCATGCAAGGAATATGGGACAAAATAGTAAACTTTTGAATACCTTAATAGTGACTCTGGCCAAATACTTATAATTTCTTCAAATGGGGGGACTACAGTGTACAAAGTGCTTACATAAAGTGCTTTCATTTTTCAACAATAAAAATGGTATTAAAATACCATCAAATTAGGGGCCTCCCGAGTACTGCATCGCAGTGCTATACTGCCCTACAAAGCAAAAAGGCAGTAATTCTTAATTTGGTAAAATGTCATTTTTGCTACATTAAATACATGCTTAATCATGTGGACAAGTATCCTTCCTCTATTGTATTGTGTTTTGGAGAAAATGTGGGTCATGTTAGCAGTAACTGCATAAAGTTACTGTGAAACCAAGGTAAATTAAAGTACTTTTTCTCAGTTCCACGCTATGTCACCCATGTGTTGTCCGGGTTAGGGGAGGGTTTGGCCGGCCAGGATGTCCTTGTCTCATCGCGCTCAGACGGGCAGGGCACATGCACGCTGACACGGTCGCCAGTTGTTTCTTCAGATACATTGCTGCGGCTGGCTTCCGGGTTAAGCGAGCAGTGTGTTAAGAAGCAGTGCGACTTGGCAGGGCCGTGTTTCGGAGGACGCATTGCTCTCAACCTTCGCCTCTCTCTCTCGAGTCCGCACAGGAGTTGCAGCGTTGGACAAGGCTGTAACTACCAATTGGGGAGAAAAGGGGTAGATTTTTTTTTATATATAATAAAAAAAAACATTTAACTAAAAGTGACCTTCTGTACTGTGACCTCATGTTTATTTATTTGTATTTATTTGATTTAACCTTTATTATATCAGGGAGTCATACTGAGACTAAGGTCTCCTTTACAGATTACATTCATTACCAGTCAAAAGTTTGGACACATCTACTCATTCAAGGGTTTTTCTTTATTTTTACTATTTTCTACATTGTAGATCCGGCTCTCGTGAGGACCGCTACTGGAAAGGAAGTTACCTCTGCTGCAGAGGATAAGTTAATTGAAGTTACCAAATACAAATGAGTTCAAGCAACAGACACATTTCAACATCAACTGTTCAGAGGAGACTGCGTGAATCAGGCCTTCATGGTCAAATTGCTGCAAAGAAACCACTACTAAAGGACACCAATAATAAGAAGAGACTTGCTTGGGTCAAGAAACATGAGCAATGGACATAAGACCGGTGGACATCTGTAATTTGGTCTGATGACTCCAAATTTGAGATTTTTGGTTCCAATCGCCGTGTCTTTGTGAGACGCAGAGTAGGTGAATGGATGATCTCCGCATGTGTGGTTCCCACTGTGAAGCATGGAGGAGGTGTGATGGCATGGTGCTGCTTTGCTGGTGACACTGACTGTGATTTATTTAGAATTCAAGGCACACTTAACCAACATGGTTACCACAGCATTCTTCAGCGATACGTCATCCCATCTGGTTTGCCCTTAGTGGGACTATCATTGTTTTTTCAACAGGACAATGATCCAACACATTTCCAGGCTGTGTTAGGGCTATTTGACCAAGAAGGAGAGTGATGGAGTGCTGCATCACATGACCTGGCCTCCACAATCACCCGACCTCAAACAATTGAGATGGTTTGGGATGACTTGGACAGCAGAGTGAAGTAAAAGAAACCAACAAGTGTTCAAGACTGTTGGAAAAGCATTCCAGGTGAAGCTGGTTGAGAGAATGCATTGAGAGTGCAAAGCTGTCATCAAGGCAAAGGGTGGCTACTTTGAAGAATCTAAAACATAAAATATATTTTGATTTGTTTAACACTTTTTTTGTTACTCCATGATTCCATATGTGTTATTTCATAGTTTTGATGTCTTCACTATTATTCTACAATGAAGAAAATAGTAAAAAATAAAGATAAACCGTTGAATGAGGTAGGTGTGTCCAAACATTTGACTGGTACTGTACATTACAGAAGATACACGCAGCAATAAAATACAAAATGCAAGCCTTCTGAACTGCTCTAGAGGCACCAAAACATCAAATTTAAGAACATTTTGAAGATTCTTGCGCCTTATTTGTGAAACAAAGGTAAATCCTGCTTTTAGTTAACGCAGTAGAGACCAAAGGAATTTCCAGAGTTAACCATCCCTGAGACCAGGTGTGGTAACTCAAATGTCTAAAGTTTTGTAAAGATGTTCGGTTTAGTTGGACTTTTTACAAAAGGGCTTTATAAATGAAAACATAAAAAATATATATCTATATATTTCACCTTTATTTAATCAGGTAAGCTAGTTGAGAACAAGTTCTCATTTACAACTGCGACCTGGCCAAGATAAAGCAAAGCAGTGCGACACAAACAACAACACAGAGGTACACATGGAATAAACAAGGGTACAGTCAATAACACAATGGGAAATAAAAAAAAGTCTATATACAATGTGTGCAAATGGCGTGAGGAGATGAGGCACATCACCATCTACTCATCTATCACTCCAGTGTTAATTTGCTAAATTGTAATTACTTCACTACTATGGAATATAATAATATAATAATATAATAAATAGGCCATAGTAGCGAAGTAATTACAATTTAGCAGATGGTGATGTGCCAGTAGAAATACTGGTGTGCAAAAGAGCATAAAAGTAAATTAAAACAATATGGGGATGAGGTAGGTAGATTGGGTGGGCTATTTACAGATGGATTACGTACAGCTGCAGCGATCGGTTAGCTGCTCAGATAGCTGATGTTTGAAGTTAGTGAGGGAAATATTAATCTCCAGCTTCAGCGACTTTTGCAATTCGTTTCAGTCATTGCCAGCAGAGAACTGTAAGGAAAAGTGGCCGAATGAGGTGTTGGCTTTGGGTATGACCAGTGAGATATACCTGCTGGAGAGCGTGCTACGGGTGGGTGTTGTTATCGTGACCAGTGAGCTGAGATAAGGCGGAGCTTTACCTAGCATAGATTTACAGATAACCTGGAGCCAGTGGGTCTGGCGACGAATATGTAGCGTGGGCCAGCCGACTAAAGCATACAGTTTGCAGTGGTGGGTTGTATAAGGGTTTTGGTGACAAAACGGATGGCACTGTGATAGACTCCACCCAGTTTGCTGATTAGAGTATTGGAAGCTATTTTGTAAATGACATCGCCGAAGTCGAGGATCGGTAGGATAGTCCGTTTTACGAGGGTATGTTTGGCGGTGTGAGTGAAGAAGGCTTTGTTGTGAAATAGGAAGCCGATTCTAGATTTAATTTTGGATTGGAGATGTTTAATATGAGTCTGGAAGGAAAGTTTACAGTCTAGCCAGACACCTAGCTATTTGTAGTTGTCCACATATTCTACGTCAGAACCGTCCAGAGTAGTGATGCTAGTCGGGCAGGCAGGTGTGGGCAGCAAACGGTTGAAAAGCATGCATTTGGTTTTACTAGCATTTAAGAGCAGTTGGAGGCCATGGAAGGAGTGTTGTATGGCATTGAAGCTCGTAGCAATACATCAACCTGTACATGACATCAAAGAGGGAAAACCAACTTTCTGGTAGAGAATGCAGTGATGAGTAACTAAAACTGTTGCCTGTAATAAAGCGCAGTGCACTACGACAATCTGCATCTAACGGCTTTAATGAAGTGGCTGCTGTGTTCATATTGATGACGTCGCCATAGTTTAGGACCAATAGGAAGGTCGACTGAATAATATGCATACTAGTTTTTAGCCGAGAGGCAGGAGCTATTTCTATAGATGAAGCCCATTTTTATTCTCAGCTTCTTACCCAACTCCTCTTTATTATTTTCAAAGGACAGCTTTTCATCTATCCAGATGCCCAGATATTTGTAAGCAGTGACCAGATCAATATGGACACCATCCAAAGTACATATGCTTATTAAATCATCAGTTATTTTTATGCACTCTAGAGAACAACATACTCTATACTTAGTTTTACCTGCATCCAAAACGAATTTCTGGTCAAAGTTTTTCTGTAGTACAATGAAGGCAGACTGTAGTTCAGATAGAGCCTTATCAATCATGGGGGCAGTAGCATATACAACAGTATCATCGGCATACAAGTACAGGTGCATTTATTTTACAGACAAGTCAATATTAGGTTAAACATATGGGTTAATGATTCAGCAATCAGGGGGGCAAAGAGCTGCAGCAAAAAATGGATCAAGCATACCAGCCAGAGTGGATATTTTTTCCCCTCATCAATCTTCAGCAAGGCATCTAGCACCTCACAGAGAGTAAATTGTTGAAATGAAAACAAAGATTCACTAGAAGCTGACGGGTTAACCGTCGAGTCAGCTACAGTCGGCTGGCAGAGGGAAGAGCAGTCGATTGACTGACTGTAGGTATACTGTACAGCCAGGCAGGCTGCAGAAAATGACAAGTTAATTAGTGGGTGATTTCAGAACCAAAGTGGGGGGACAGAAAACATAGGTTACACAGGTTACATTGACCCCCTAATCTGATAGTGGTAGTGGGGTGGTAGATGCCTCGTCTCCCTTATGGCTCAGCTCAGGTGCCTAAATAGTACATTCACCGTAGACAAACATCTTTCCTTTACAGAAGAAAGGCAGGTTGACCCATGGCGGTCAGGGCTATTGTCCAGGGCAGAGAGAATACATTGTCTTACTCGGCCTCCCGAGTGGCGCAGCGGTCTAAGGCACTGCATCGCAGTGCTATATGGGTCACTACAGACCCGTGTTTGATCCCGGGCTGTATCAGAACGACAAAAGCTACATTTTCGAACACATTCACTTAACTTCATAATAATTAATGACCCCTAAGTGACAAGAATCTTCCCACCACAGTTTGATTCATGTGATTATAAATGTTGGCTGTTGGTGTTTTCCCCTTGACCTCTGTGATAGCCCTGTGGAATTTTCACCATGTTGGTCAAACAAGTCACACCTATGAAATCATTTGAGATCACAAGTGCCGATGGGGCTAGAGGTTGTTTCTTGGCTCGGCTGATATAGCATCAGTGTGGCAGCGAACCCTAGTCAAAGTGCAATGTGCCGAATTCCATGACTTTGCTCAATCATTAACTACCACACACTACAGTCCTTTGCTTGTGCAGTATTACACCTATGTTGGAAATGGTGGAGTTTCCACTCTTATTAAAACCCCAGCGTGCAAACTCTGTAACTGTCAATGAAGTATGCAGTGCTTGAAGTGAAATAGGTGCAGTGCCAGCACTTATTTTGGGTGCCAGTAGTCTTTATATTTATGTGCCGCAAATTGCAATATTTTCATGCCAATATTCTATAACAGGTGCTGGAACTCAAGCAGTGAGTGTTCAGGAACGGCCTAATGTCAACTATTTGTTTCATTCATACCACCAGAGAGTTTCAACGATGGACCTTGGTGATGGACAAAATTATTTCTCTGAGTCTTAACAAAAAGGAGAAACACACACGTTTCCTTTTGGCCCCCATTCCCAACAAGAAACAAGAAGGAGCCAGCATTTACCTTTATGAGGGAGGATTAAAACATGATGAGCATTTCAATATTCCACCTAAACCTGAGAAGCCCACAGCATGTGACAGAACTGACAACAGTGATTGTGGGGAAGCTGGAATCAGCAAGTGGAAAAGACGTGGTTGTCACTCACCCAAAGACCAAAATGATTGGCTGAAGTTGTAAAAGAGGGAACTGAAGCACTCTGGGGCTCCATCAGTTTATGAGATGCCCATGGAAACAATAGAGCTGGTGAAGAAAGTAGCCAGCCACAGGTTTGGAGAGCAGATCTCGAAGCCCAATCAGACGATCCTTCTAGCGGGTGACGAAGAAGAGGTGATGCCCGTCATCAGCACCATGATCAACTACTTCCTGGGAGGATGACTTCTGTTTCAAGCTGCCCCTAAAATGACACGGCTGTTGTTGTATAGGAAATCAGTTACCACGAGGGATTTCAGATCCCCTTCTCTTTCAAGGTACCTGCCAAGAGTTAGAGCTATGGGCGCGGTGTGTGAAGCATCTATGTCAACGGATCGAATCTTTAAAGGGAGTAAGAGAGGATCTGAGGATCTTCCGGTATATTTCAAATCCAATCTATCAGCATTGTTTAGAGACAATGCAGCAGCTACTGTCGGAAATAGTCATGATGATAATCACCAGTTTCAGAAGTTCTGGGATGCAGATTTGTATGAGGAGTATGAAGGTGTTTTCCAGACCTTTGTTCAAAATGGAGAGTTTAACTCTGTTCAAAGAAGGATGAAAGTTGTCTTAAAATAAGTTTGATAACTGATTTTGGAAGGGAATATTGAGATATGTAAATAAAGTTAGTTAGTCACCCTTTAGGCCCCTGCCATTGCTTTGTTTAATAATTATATTTAAGTGTGCTTGCTGAAAGCAAGAGCAACTTTAGAAATCCGACATACTTCTTGTTATTCTCTTTCCACTGCCACCTGTAGTGCCAAAAATGTAAAAGCTACCTACAACAAAACAACTTTCAAATGTGCAGGCAGACTGTCTTCAGGTTGCTTATCAAAACATTTTTGATGCTACAAGTGGCAGTGGAAAGAGAATAATAAGAAGTATGTCGGATTTCTAAAGTTGCTCTTGCTTTCACACTCCCACCATACTTGCATGATTCCCAATCCCATTTCAATGGCCATAGCTAAACATAGTAAAAGTTTGGACCGTAACTAGTATTCAACTGTTTATGTCACACCCTGATTTGTTTCACCTGTCTTTGTGCTTGTCTCCAGCCCCCTCCAGGTGTGGCCAATCTTTCCCATTATCCCCTGTGTGTTTATACCTGTGTTCTCTGTTTGTCTGTTGCCAGTTCGTTTTGTTTGTGAAACCTACCAGTGTTTGTTCCCCTGCTCCTACCGGTTTCTTGCACCTGTTTTCTAGTCCTTTCCGGTTTTGACCTTTCTGCCTGCCCTGAACATGACCCTGAACCTGAGCCTGACCCTGCCTGCCGTTCTGTACCTTGCCCCACCTAACTGGATTATTGACCCCTGCCTGTCCTGACCCTGAGACTGCCTGCCGTTCTGGACTCTTTGCACCCTCTCTAGATTATTTACCCCTGCCTGCCTTTGACCTGTCGTTTGCCTGCCCCTGTATTAGAAATAAACTTTTGTTTCTTCAACACTGTCTGCATCTAGGTCATACCTGGAATGTGATAGTTTAAGCTTGAAAAGCCATTCATACTTCAAAATATGCAGATCAATCTGGAATAGTGTGCTTTTATACAGATTTTTGATACCATTATACTGTTTAACTATGACACTTTTAAATATGCATAAACACTTCATAGGTTATAATGGGAGATTTGGGGATTTGCCACAACTCTTGAGTAGAGGTCGACCGATTATGATTTTTCAACGCCGATACCGATACCGATTATTGGAGGACAAAAAAAGCTGATACCGATTAATCGGCCGATTTAAAAAAAAAATGTATTCGTAATAATGACAATTACAACAATACTGAATGAACACTTATTGTAACTTAATATAATACATCAATAAAATCAATTTAATCTCAAATAAATAATGAAACATGTTCAATTTAGTTTAAATAATGCAAAAACAAAGTGTTGGAGAAGAAAGTAAAAGTGTAATATGTTTGAATGAATGCTTATGAGCCTGCTGGTGCCTACCATCGCTCAGTCAGACTGCTCTATCAAATCATAGACTTAATTATAACATAATAACACACAGAAATGCGAGCCGTAGGTCATTAATATGGTCGAATCCGGAAACTATCATCTCGAAAACAAGATGTTTATTCTTTCACTAAAGTACGGAACCGTTCCATATTTTATCTAACGGGTGGCATCCATCAGTCTAAATATTCCTGTTACATTGCACAACCTTCAATGTTATGTCATAATTACGTAACATTCTGGCAAATTAGTTTGAAATGAGCCAGGCGGCCCAAACTGTTGCATATACCCTGACTCTGCGTGCAATGAACGCAAGAAGTGACACAATTTCACCTGGTTAATATTGCCTGCTAACCTGGATTTCTTTTAGCTAAATATGCAGGTTTAAAAATATATACTTCTGTGTATTGATTTTAAGAAAGGCACTGGTGTTTATGGTTTGGTACACGTTGGAGCAACGACAGTCCTTTTTCGCGAATGCGCACTGCATCGATTATATGAAACGCAGGACACGCTAGATAAACTAGTAATATCAACCATGTGTAGTTATAACTAGTGATTATGATTGATTAAGTTTAATGCTAGCTAGCAACTTACCTTGGCTTCTTACTGCATTCGCGTAACAGGCGGGCTCCTCGTGAGGCAGGTGGTTAGAGTGTTGGACTAGTTAACCGTAAGGTTGCAAGATTGAATCCCTGAGCTGACAAGGTAAAAATCTGTCATTATGCCCCTGAACAAGACAGTTAAGGCCGTCATTGAAAATAAGAATGTGTTCTTAACTGACTTGCCTAGTTAAATAAAGATTTTTAAAAATATAGTTAAAAAATTAACAATTTCCGATTGTTATAAAAACTTGAAATCGGCCCGAATTAATTGGCCATTCCGATTAATCGGTTGACCTCTACTCTTGAGAGCTATCATCACCAAACCAAAGTTGTACAGACTGACTCAACTTAAATTGAGTGTCAACAGATTGTTTATACTACTTGTACTTTTTAAACTATTATCATTTTACATATGCATAAATGCTCAATAAACTTCAATGTTCAAATTGGATCCGCCACTGCCCTTGAAACGTACTACAAACACCAACCCAATGTTGAAATGTGCAGACTGATTCAACATACAGTAGATTGCTTGAACACATGCTTTTGCTACCAATCATACTTTATAAACTACAGATGTTGGATCTTAATTTGATCAATCTTTTCTTGCTGAGAATTTTCCTGCAAAGCATGAAATTAAAACTTATAGTATATTTGTGTTTAAAAAGGCTTCTAAAGTTTGTAATTTTAACCCCTACAAAAATGTATATTAATGGCCTCCCGTGTCACAGCGGTCTAAGGCACTGCATCGCAGTGCTAGAGGCGTTACTACAGACCCAGGTTCATTCCCGGGCTGTGCCACAACTGGCATTGGCCAGGAGTCCCATAAGACGGTGCACAATTGTCCGGGTTAGGGGAGGGTTTGGCCAGGGGGCTTTGCTTGGCTGGTTGGCTTGTTGCGCTCTAGCGACTCCTTGTGGTAGGCCGGGTGCCTGCAGGCTGACCCAGGTCATCAGTTGAATAGTGTTTCCTCCGACACATTGGTGTGGCTGGCTTCTCAATTTTGCTGGCGAGTGTCAAGGAGCGCGGTTAGGAGGGTCATGTTTCGGAGGACGCATGACTCCACCTTTGCCTCTCCTGAGCCCGTTGGGGAGTTGCAACCATGAGACAAGATTGAAAAAGGGGGTTACATTTTTGGGGATTAATTATAGTCCACATTTCTTGTTGCGGCAGGATTATTTTCCTGTTTTAGCAAATTTGCACCAATTAAGATCTGACATCTGTATAAACTTGTTGTATCCCTATTAATTTAAACTCAGGCTTCAACATTAAAAACTGAAATCACTTCACAGAATGTTCAAACGTAAACATTTTGAGAGCTTAAAACACATTACATGGTTTATAATGCTATAGTACTGCCTTTAGCCTACTATACTAGCCCATAATAACACACTATAATAACTCCTCACTTACAAACCACTGCAAAATCAAATCAAATCAAATGTATTTATACATTTGTATTTAGTTGCACCCCTAAAAACTAAAAACATTTCTCATAAGAAACTAGCTCCCTGGTACATTGAAAATACCCGAGCTCTGAAGCAAGCTTCCAGAAAATTGGAACGGAAATGGCGCCACCCCAAACTGGAAGTTTTCCGACTAGCTTGGAAAGACAGTGCCGTGCAGTACCGAAGAGCCCTTACTGCTGCTCGATCATCCTATTTTTCTAACTTAATTGAGGAAAATAAGAACAATCCGAAATTCCTTTTTGATACTGTCGCAAAGCTAACTAAAAAGCAGCATTCCCCAAGAGAGGATGGCTTTCACTTCAGCAGTGATAAATTCATGAACTTCTTTGAGGAAAAGATCATGATTAATAGAAAGTAAATTACGGACTCCTCTTTAAATCTGCGTATTCCTTCAAAGCTCAGTTGTCCTGAGTCTGCACAACTCTGCCAGGAACTAGGTTCAAGAGAGACGCTCAAGTGTTTTAGTACTATATCTCTTGACACAATGATGAAAATAATCATGGCCTCTAAACCTTCAAGCTGCATACTGGACCCTACTCCAACTAAACTACTGAAAGAGCTGCTTCCTGTGCTTGGCCCTCCTATGTTAAACATAATAAACGGCTCTCTATCCACCGGATGTGTACCAAACTCACTAAAAGTGGCAGTAATAAAGACTCTCTTGAAAAAGCCAAACCTTGACCCAGAAAATATAAAAAACGAATCGGCCTATATCGAATCTTCCATTCCTCTCAAAAATTTTAGAAAAGGCTGTTGCGCAACAACTCACTGCCTTCCTAAAGACAAACAATGTATACAAAATGCTTCAGTCTGGTTTTAGACCCCATCATAGCACTGAGACTGCACTTGTGAAGGTGGTAAATTACCTTTTAATGGCATCGGACTGAGGCTCTGCATCTGTCCTCGTGCTCCTAGACCTTAGTGCTGCTTTTGATACCATCAATTACCAAATTCTTTTGGAGAGATTGGAAACCCAAATTGGTCTACACGGACAAGTTCTGGCCTGGTTTAGATCTTATCTGTCGGAAAGATATCAGTGTGTATCTGTGAATGGTTTGTCCTCTGACAAATCAACTGTAAATTTCGGTGTTCCTCAAGGTTCCGTTTTAGGACCACTATATATTTTACCTCTTGGGGATGTCATTCGAAAACATAATGTTAACTTTCACTGCTATGCGGATGACACACAGCTGTACATTTCAATGAAACATGGTGAAGCCCCAAAATTGCCCTCGCTAGAAGCATGTGTTTCAGACATAAGGAAGTGGATGGCTGAAAACGTTCTACTTTTAAACTCGGACAAAACAGAGTTGCTTGTTCTAGGTCCCAAGAAACAAAGAGATCTTCTGTTGAATCTGACAATTAATCTTAATGGTTGTACAGTCATCTCAAATAAAACTGTGAAGGACCTTGGCGTTACTCTGGACCCTGATCTCTCTTTTGAAGAACATATCAAGACCATTTCAAGGACAGCTTTTTTCCATCTACGTAACATTCCAAAAATCTGAAACTTTCGGTCCAAAAATGATGCTGAAAAATTAATCCATGCTTTTGTCACTTCTAGGTTAGACTACTGCAATGCTCTACTTTCCGGCTACCCGGATAAAGCACTAAATAAACTTCAGTTAGTGCTAAATACGGCTGCTAGAATCCTGACTAGAACCAAAAAAATTGATTATATTACTCCAGTGCTAGCCTCCCTATACTGGCTTCCTGTCAAGGCAAGGGCTGATTTCAAGGTTTTACTGCTAACCTACAAAGCATTAAATGGGCTTGCTCCTACCTATCTCTCTGATTTGGTCCTGCCGTACATACCTACACGTCACAAGACGCAGGCCTCCTAATTGTCCCTAGAATGTCTAAGCAAACAAATGGAGGCAGGGCTTTCTCCTATAGAGCTCCATTTTTATGGAATGGTCTGCCTACCCATGTAAGAGACACAAACTCGGTCTCAACCTTTAAGTCTTTACTGAAGACTCATCTCTTCAGTGGGTCATATGATTGAGTGTTGTCTGGCCCAGGAGTGGGAAGGTGAACGGAAAGGCTCTGGAGCAACGAACCGCCCTTGCCGTCTCTGCCTGGCCGGTTCCCCTCTTTCCACTGGGATTCTCTGCCTCTAACCCTATTACAGGGGCTGAGTCACTGGCTTACTGGGGCTCTTTCATACCGTCTCTAGGAGGGGTGCGTCACTTGAGTGGGTTGAGTCACTGATGAGTCACCCCTTGGGTTGTGCCGTGGCGGAGATCTTTGTGGGCTATACTCGGCCTTGTCTCAGGATGGTAAGTTGGTGGTTGAAGATATCCCTCTAGTGGTGTGGGGGCTGTGCTTTGGCAAAGTGGGTTGGGTTATATCCTTCCTGTTTGGCCCTGTCCGGGGGTGTCCTCGGATGGGGCCACAGTGTCTTCTGATCCCTCCTGTCTCAGCCTCCAGTATTTATGCTGCAGTAGTTTATGTGTCGGGGGGCTAGGAGATATCAGCTGATGTACGAAGGGCTATATAAATTGATTTGACTTATATAGCCCTTCGTACATCAGCTGATATCTCAAAGTGCTGTACAGAAACCCAGCCTTAAAACCCCAAACAGCAAGCAATGCAGGTGTAGAAGCACGGTGGCTAGGAAAAACTCCCTAGAAAGGCCAAAACCTAGGAAGAAACCTAGCGAGGAACCAGGCTATGAGGGGTGGCCAGTCCTCTTCTGGCTGTGCCGGGTGGAGATTATAACAGAACATGGCCAAGATGTTCAAATGTTCATAAATGACCAGCATGGTCAAATAATAATCAACTGTTGGTAATGATAAAATTATACAGGCGACATTATGGACATGTCCAGACTTGTAAACTAATATATGTCAGCGTAGGTGACACAAACAACAATGGTTTAATGTCACTATTTGGACATATTGTAACATGTTGGTGTCCAACGAGTCAGAAAGCTGACAATCAGGCTGTGGTGTCACAGTTGGATGTTTCTAATAACACTGCATCTGTAGGGAAGAGGCTGACTGCTGTTTTTTTAACATTTTTAATAAAGGCCTCTCCTGATTTTCTCTTCCTGTGGGTCTCTCCACAGTAAGCTGCTTGACACAGTGGAGGGCACTGCAGAACATGCAATCCTTGATTGCCCGTGTAGAAATTCACCATGGCAACCATGGCATGTAGACAGTGTGAGCTCAGCAAGCTGGAGCAGTCAACTCAAAGAGCTCACACACACTTACAAACACACGCACTGACACACAGTACATATGAACACACACACACACACAAGTGTGTGCATGGATGCACGGGCACAAGCTAGCACATGCACACACACAAACACCCACATCTGGACCAATCAGAAACTCAGATATCAAGGCTGAAATGCATGCATGTGTGTGGGGGGGTGTGTGTTTGCATGTGTGTGTGCGCGTGTGTGTGCGTGTTTGCGTGGATAAGCATGTACGTGCGTGCTTGCCTTCCTGCATATGTCTGTGTGCGAGTGTGCAGAGACCAAGACATTTGAGAGAGTGAGAGTGCATGACTATTCAATACAGTACAGTATGCATATATATGCGTGAGTAAGTAGTTCTGAGTTGATTAGATGTCAGATTAAGGTTCTCCACTGCAGAGAACACAGTATAAACCCGATCTCTGTATCGAGTCTGTGGTTGCCTAGTGGTTAATATTCAACCTCCAGGCAATCCCAAATGAACCCCGCTCCCCCCTGTAGCCAGAGGCTGTAATCCACAGGAGGTTGGTGGCACCTTAATTGGGGAGGACGGGCTTGCGGTAATGGCTGGAGCGGAATAAGTGGAATGGTATCAAATACATCAAATACATCTATTTGTTTGAGCCATCCTCCCCTCAGCAGCCTCCACTGCTCTAATCCCAGGGGTTAATCCCATTTGATATCAGCTCGGCTGAACCCAGAACAGTCAACAACAAGGGTGAAACATTCTCATCAGAAGGTGTCAGAATTGACAGGCTGATCCACAGACAGAGAGGGAGGATGTAGCTGTAGCTACCAGGCTGCCAACAACCTGTCTCCCCTGATAGATTATGTGTTCCCATTTCAAATCAGTGTCACAAAATTAGAGTGTTATGCTGTACACCTTTACAAAAAAAAAGGTTATTTGTTTGTTCCCATAGGAGAACTATTTTTGGTTCCAGGTAGAAGCTTTGGTGGTGAAAAAGGTTATACATAGAACATTTTAGTGGTGAAAGGGTTCCACTATTTTGCAGAGGGTTCTCCTATGGACACAATTGAAGAACCCTATATGGTTTAGGTAGAACCTTCTTTTCTAGTCCAGGCTTTTGATTTGATTTTCTTTTTTTCTTTCATGTCACTGATTGGCCACCGAGTTTTCTTGCCTAGTGTCCCAGGTCTGAATCAGCTCCTTATTAGAAACAGAGAAATAAACAGGATTGTTTCGGCCCTCTGCAGAACGGGAGTTGACTATCCCTGCTCTATTCATTCACCCATACTGAGTGGATTGGTGACAAAAAAATGTAAGAGGTCTTATGCCTCTGTTTCGCCTCTTCCTCTCTGGTGTCACTTAAAAGAAAGACTGGTTGTGATTTGCCATCCATACTCATTGGATCAGTGTTCATTTCCAGTGTTAGATGAGATGTATCATACTGCCACCTGCTGGTCAATATGATAATAAAGCACCTAAAGTATCACAAGTATCGGATCAGCTGTGTTTATAGTCATAAGGGTATAACATAAGCAATTTGCTAGAACTGGACAAATGAATTGAAATGGGGACCACCGTATTCATCAACATTTTTAAATATACATTTCTGGTATTTTACTTCCTAAGGATTCCAGGTCGTCTGTCTTTACCCTGCTGTTAACCACTTGGCATTCTACATCATTAGATTAGATTCAACTTCATTGTCATTGAACAAGTACAAGTACTGTACAACAAAATGCAGTTAGCATCTGACCAGAAGTGCAAATAAAAGAGTACAAAAAATGTACAAGTAAAACAATTAAGTACAATGTATGTTATTAAGTGGGATGTATAAATATGCAATGAAGGCCAATGGCAAGTACAAATGTGCATTGAAGGCAAATTGAAAGTGCAAGGAGACATGCAACTGAAATGCAGGGATAGGAGCAATGAGGTTACCGAGGTAGACATGTACATGTACAACTGAATAATGTCCTTAATCAGACTTTGCAAGCAATGTCAGAGTCCAGTAGGACCGTGAAGAGTGTGCAACAAGGTCCCTGAGAGGCCACACTAAGCGGTGGGCGGGTGGATAGGGCTAGTGCCGTGTCACAGAGTTCAGCAGGGTTACAGTAGCTGGAAGAAACTGTTATTGAGCCTGCTAGTGCGGGAACGTAGAGATCTGTACCGCCTGCCTGATGGTAGGAGGGCAAACAGTTTATGGCATGGATGTGAAGGGTCCCTGAAGATGCCGCGCGCCCACCGCTTTCCCTGGAGGTCTACAATGGCAGGGAGCTGGGCACCAGTGATGTGCTGGGCGGTTTTCACCACCCATTGCAGGGCCTTCCGGTCGGCCACGGAGCATCCGCCAAACCACACTGTGGCGCAGTTAGTCAGAATGCTCTCGACCGTGCAGCAGTAAAAGTTCACCAGGATCTTGGGAGATGGGCAGGCCTTCTTCAGCCTCCTCAAAAGGTACAGGCTCTGCTGCACCTTTTTCACCAGGGTTGAGGTTAAGGGTCCACTAGAGGTCATCGGAGATGTAGACACCCAGCAATTTGAAGCTGGGCACACGCTCCACCTCAGTGCCATCAATGAGAACTGGGGCGTGGCTGCAGCTTTTAGACTTCCTGTAATCCACAAAGACCTCCTTGATTTTCTTTGCATTGAGGGCCAGGTTGTTGTTAGAGCACCATGCAGCCAGGTGCTTGACCTTCTCCCTGTAGGCATTGTCACTGATCGGGCCTAACACGTGGTGTCGTCTGCTAACTTGTCGATGGTGTTTGAACCGTGTACAGGAACGCAGTCGTAGGTGAAGAGGGAATACAGGAGGGGGCTCGGCTTCCAGCCCTGTGGCACACCGTTGTTCAGGTTCAGGGTTGAGGAAGTGAAGTTGTCTAACCTGACAGACTGTTGGTTAGGAAGTTCAAAGTCCAGTTACAGAGAGAGGGGCTGATCCCTAGGTCATGGAGTTTGGTGACCAGCCTAGGGGGAATGATCGTATTGAATGCTGAGCTAAAGTCTACGAACCACATTGGTTTTGGTTTTGTCCCGGTGGTTCAGGGCAGAGTGTAAAGCTGTGGAGATGGCGTCCTCTGTAGACCTGTTCGGTTGGTAGGCAAACTGGTGGGGATCCAGTGTTGGAGGGAAGCAGTTAAGGTAGGCCAAAACCAGTCTTTCGAAGCACTTTATGATCGTGGGGGTGAGTGCAACAGGTCGGAAGTCATTCAGGCTTGATGCGGTCGACTGCTTCGGCACTGGGACAATGCTTGTGGTCTTGAAGCACGTGGGGACAACCGCCTGGGCCAGTTATAGGTTGAAAATGTCAGTGAAGACCTCGGCCAGCTGCCCAGCACATGCTCTGAGCACACGAGCGGGGACGCCATCAGGACCACCAGCCACTCACGTGGCGTGAGTAGCAAACAATCATCTCCAGTCTGTGCGTTGAAACTTGTGCTGTAGTAATGAGTCTGACCCCTCTGGACACACTTTGACCGTCCTCACTGATGGTTTCACGCGTTTAATGAGGGGTAAATACTTGGGGAGTAGGAACAGTGAAAGGTGATCAGATTGTCCCAGATGGGGGAGGGGAATGGCTTTGTAAGCCTCCGGAATGTTTGTATACACGTGGTCTAGTGTATTCTCTCCTCTAGTGAGCTAGGAAACATTCTGGTGGAATTTGGGAAAAACAGTTTTCAGATTTGAGTGGTTAAAATCCCCTGCAAGTTTGCTGTTAGCTAATAGCAACTTGCAGTTCCTTCATTGCTAGTTTAGCATTAGCATCCGGAGGTATATAGGCTGCAGTAACAACAATGGATGTAAACTCCTGAGGCAAGTAGAAAGGCCTGCACCTAATCACTCCAGATTGGTTGAGCAGTGACAGCCCGTTATGTTACGGTCTGTACACCCTGCTTTGTTTACATAAATGCACAGGCCACCTCCTCTGGTCTTACCAGAGTCCTCTGCCGTACGATCAGCCCTGAAGACGTCGCGCCCCTCTAGCCCAATAGCGTTGTCGGGTATGCTGTTGTTTAGCCACGTTTCCGTGAAAATCATGACGTTGCAATCCATAATCCTTTTTTGTGAGATGATTCTTAGTCGTATTTTGTCCATTTTGTTCACCAGAGACCGGACGTTAGCGAGGAAAAGGCTAGGTAATGAAAGCCGATGTGGGGTTAGCTTTTGCCTAGCCCGGAGGCCACCCCGCTTCCCTCGCCTTTGTTTACGATCTCGACGCCGCCTCCGGGCACTTCCTCTCCCAAATTTTTCTGTCTCCAGGGCATCTTCGCGATCTCCAGTGGAAGATGTAAGTTGTCAAAAACTCTCTTCGTGCATTGTGTTCCAATATCCAGGAGTTATTGTTGGCTATATAAAGTGTACATCAGGCTGTACTGAGTGAATAAACTAAGAACGATTAGGTAAATTACTGCTAATTCGCAAAATCTGGGTAGACGCAGAGCCTCGCATTGTACACGTGCCGCCATCTATATAGGCATCATGGACATATTCTCATGAATAATTCTCCAGTCTGCACTTTCACATAAACGTCAACGCAGCAGAGCGTTCTCATCTGTCTATCCCGTAAACATATCATTGGTGTATCCATGCTCTGAGTGTTGAGGTATACTGAGCTCATGTCAAAATATAACTTGAAAAATGTCTCAATGTTTTGACAGTGTTGAAAGCCAGGTAGGTGAGTAGTTTGTTTTTGCTGACTGCAGCCAAAACTTGTAATAGGTACAAGGTGCTAGGTCATAGGCTATACAGAGTTGTAATGAAACAACTCTCAGAAGTCACAAGGACCTGTGTCTGTAATGTGGTTTCAGGGCAATTTGTATTATTCTGTATGTAAATATGACACTCCGTTTTATATAGTTCGTTACGTTAGGTTACATTATGAATGGAATAGCGGCTGTACAATATCATACGAATTATAGAATATATCATACGTCTTACCCAGACGTCCAATAGCATACAAATTGGATGATTTACATTATAATATGATTTGGGGGACGTATAGTATTATACGTCTTCCGCTGAGACCAAATTGCTTGTTGCGCTGTGAAAACAAAGGAGAATTATGAGGAGAATTTACATTGGTGATTATGGGAACTAACGACAAAGGTTAGGATAATTTACGTAGCAGGTTAGGTGAAATGGGTTAAGTTTAGAACAAGGGTTAAGGGAAGAGTTAGCTGATATAAAACAGTTGTCCCCGACGCGACTTGAACATGCAACCTTTGGATTGCTAGAAGGTTGTGTATTAACCCCACCCATCCTCTGGGACACTCATCTGCAAACAATCAATTAATGACAAGTTTGCCTTGGCTGCGTCTACCCAGTTAATGGCAAGTCGCTAGAATTCAGTATCTATGACAACAGCCACAACAGAGCCTGCACTTGACCTTGAGGTCGAAAGACAGCAATAGACCGCATATAAAATGATCTGATCTATACAGTAGACAGCCTACACTCTTAGAAAAAAGGGGCTATCTAGAACTTAAAACAGTTCTTCGGCTGTCCCCATAAGAAAACCCTTTGAAGAACCCTTTTGGTTCCAGGTAGAACCCTTTTTGGATCCATGTAAAACCTTTTCTACAGAGGGTTTTACATGGAACCCAAAATAGTTCTACTTGGAACCAAAAGGGGTTCTACCTGGAACCAAAAAGGCTTCTCCTATGGGGACCCCCGAAGAACCCTTTTGGAACCCTTTTTTCTACGAGCGTACAGATTGTAGAATCTGCCTATTAACTCAACATTTTACTCTTGCATTTTCATATGATGTGCGATTTCATAATGTTCCCATTTGGATTTACTTCTGCTCCTAGCCATGTAATCGCATCATACTTTTGATTGCGGGATGACCTGATTCTGCATGTAAACAGGGAGTCTACAAATCATATTTTTCTGGTTCGCCGTAATATTCCCAAGTGTTTTTGTCAGACAACTCTTTCTTTGAGTCCAAAATGTTGCTGCATTTTCATCAACAGTACAGTGGGTGGGTGTCACAGTTCTTATGCAACCGTCCTTGACTGCAAAGTTAGTAACAGTCTAGAAAAATAGCGGCTCCTTGATGCTTGATGTTTTTATGGGAATGACCACGCCATGTGGTTGTTTCCCACTGACCTGACACATACCTCTCTCGTATGGTCAGTATGACACAAGGATGTATGGTCAGAGTTCTAAGATATCATTGAGACATAAAAGCTAGAAGAGCCACGCATCTAGAAATGGTGGTTCTCAATGTTCAGCCAATTGTGACTGCTTTGAACAGGTCAACCTATGAATAAAATCATTTTTCTAAATATCTCAAAAACTCTTCCAGCAGATATTCAAGACAAATGAAAACATATTAGCGTCAGTGGATCCATAATTCACAATGGCTACAGTTCAAAAACCTCATTAGCTTTTCTTCTATGGCAGACCTCTGTAGATTGACGAAGAGGAGAAGTGATCAAACCACAAAGGGCCGTCTGGACAGGAGAAGGGTCATACGAGACAAACAAGGTAACAGAGGCAATAAGAGGAAAAAGATGGATAGGCAGACACACGGAGATAATTAGAGAGGAGGTTGAGAGAGGGAGAGAAATGGAAGAGAACTGGAAAAGCAGATGAGACCGTGAAGAGTAGCAGAAACAGAGGAGACGGTGTAGGAAAGGTTGATCGAGAGAAAGCGATTGACTGGAAGAGGATGAGAGGAGAGTAGCAGGGTCAAGGAGAAAGAGGGCGAGGGTCTTGGAAGAGGTCGGACTCCCTGAGGGCACTCTTGAATAGTGTCTGAGAACTATGGCTTATGGTATTTCTACAGGATCAATACTGCTTCCCATTGGAGAGAGAGGAGAGAGAGGCCCTGATTGAATTAGGGCTGTAAGTAAGTTAAGTGGCCACACGTCTGAATGCAACCATACAAACATGATGCCTCTACCCTGAGCACAGGACTGCAACTTCCATTGTATCTCCCACTGTACTAAAGCACAAGAGAGAGAGAGACCAATTGCAGGACGCTAATGAGACAAAATGAACTCGGAATCCACTGAGCGAATGAACTGCTTTGGAACTGAGAGAGCACTTACCAATTTATAAACAGGCTGGAGAGAGAGATAGAGAGCGAGAGAGAGAGAGAGAGAGAGTGAGCGAGAGAAAAATAGCAGGGGAAGAGGATGTATTGTGTAATGTGATGTTGTGTTGCATGCCTTGTCCATGACAATAGCCAACCCCACTGGCCACCACCACTTAGCAAAAAAGCAGAATGGGCGTTGTTGACACATACGTATAATCCCCAGACATTGAGTTAGACAGGGTGCGACAATCTGATAGTTCTTATGGTCAGCGTCGCTGTCCACCAACACCAAAACAAGGCAGCCAAACAAGCACACACACCACACACTCCCTCGCGGTCTATATAGTTTCTCTCTACGAGGCCTGAACTTGCGAACTGTGTAATCCTAGCCATTACCTCCTTGCCCTGGGTTGTAATTCTATAGTGGAACCTTCATGATGGTCAGGGGAATGTCCACTCCATGTAATCTATAGCTATGCCATACGTAGGCACAGGAGTTTTATCCTGACTATTTTCTCTATACAGACTATACTGTAAGGCCTGGAGTTTTTCCTGGTCAGATCACATGGACAGGAAAACTCCTGGCCCTAGCTATGTGTCCCTTCCTTGTGCCATCGCCTCACTGATGAGACAGGACAGGGTAGGGTGGGTGACAGATGCTCTCTCTAGGTGGGCTGACTGCAGCCGTCATTGAAGGTGACAATACACCTTCTGCCCATCAAAAACATTTAGATGTCACTGGAGTATATTTACAGAACGCTGTAAAGCAGGGGTGTCAAACTCCTTCCATGGAGTGGCCTAGTGTCTGTTTTTGTTTTTGTTTTTTCCTTTCAATGAAGAACCTAGACAACCAGGTGTGGGGAGCTCCATACTTCTTGGGGACCTTAATTCATCACTCAAGTACAATGGAGGAGCGAAAACCTGCAGACACTCGACCCTCTGTGGAATGACTGACACCTGTGCTGTACTGTGCTGACGGCTGTACTTGGATGACCTCTGTTAAGAGCGGTACCTTTAGAAAATTCAGAATAAACTGTTGTGTGTCTTTATGAAGCATAGACCTGTATGACTACATGCAATTTGCCCTTTCTGTATAACAATCATCAAGATATTTGATTGTTTTGAAGAATAGGAACACTGTTATATGAATCCAAGAGAACCAAGGGATCTTCATTAGAGTCTGCACTGAGAATACCCCATGCCCCCGAGGTTGACATCTTTTTTTTATGGGAGCGCAAACAAACGCAACACCACGTGGGAATGTCTCCCACCTAGGTGTGCTCTGTGAGCTGTCCCACGCTGAGGTGATTGGTGGACGTGTTATTGTTTGACCAGCAGGGATATTCTGTACCTATGAGCTCACTGTTGAACGTTCCACTGACATGAGAGAAAGACGAGCACATGGACATGGATATTGCATCGACTACTGTACAACACCATTGAACATCTATGGGTGGGGTCTAGAGTGGCTAGGAAGACGTTCCACACCGCCGAAACAAGTGAATGCGTTCGATGTATAATATATATATTTTTTTTTAAACATTGAAGATTTATTGAGTTCTTCAGCAGTTAATCTGACCAAATAGACCACCAACCCAAAGCAAGGTATCACACAATTCAAACAATTTGGCGACATAGCTCAAAATGGCATTCCTGGAAATTGGCAGACAGAAATAAATACACTGAGCACCGAGGAGAGAACAGGCAGAGAGAGAGAAGCCGCAAGTGAAAAAGTGAAAAGACAAGGGTTAGATATTGCTGTACTGTCAGAACTAGAAGCACAAGCATTTGGCCACACTCGCAATAACATCTGCTAAACACGTGTACTGTACGTGACCAATAAAATAGAAATATAGAAATATCATGACTCTCTGTCATGTTATGTCTTGGATTCCATTCAATCGGAAACAGATTTTCATGCCAATATTCGAGAATCCGCATTAAGAAAACATGTGTATTTTCAGACTAGCAGTGGTGTTTCAACCAAACCACGGAGATCTTTATATCTGTGCCATTATAGCGCCCGTGGCAGCGCCATTGAGGGTGCAACCCATAGGAATCCCGACCCAGTTCACTACTTTGACTACTTTAAAATGTCAGAAACATCGTGGAAGCCCTCTATGGTGCTGCCCACACTAAAACGGTCTTTTGGACACAAGAGGTGTCCATCATTCCCTATACCCCAAAAAGGACTCGTTGCTGATAAAAATCGGTGTGTGATGACATAGTGCACACAATAAATGTACTTTTTCGCTAAACTTTTAAAGCACCGAATACAAATCTAAATGTGTTTTCCATGGCATTTTCAAGTCCGCTGTAGTTCTGTCACACTAACTGTTGCATTAAATAGCAAACGTGCCTACTCTCTTGCCAGTGCCCGTACACTGTGAGTAGGCTGTGCGGGTAGGCTAGTCTTCACCAATTAGATTACTATGGATAAGAGCGAGGATATTTGCATTTATCAAATGAGAGTCAAGCATTGATCATCATGTCACCAGAATAAGAGCCCCGATATTTATTGGAAAGAAGCATCAAGATCACCGTGCACTTTCACCACCCTGTGAAGTTCATCATTATTAATTTCATCTGTAACCTAATAAACTGCATAGTTTCCTGAGTCACAGTGGGAGGAATTCCCATCATATCATCGCGTGACTAGCAAGTTTACTTCTTCCGTATGATGGTTATTATATTAATATTACATAAATATTTGCGCATAATGGCATTACCACACCATTTCTCGCATAATTAATTTTCTCGGTGTCTGTTCACTTCTGTCAAGGTCAAGGAGGAGCAAAGCAAAGATTGATTTTTTTTTTTTTACAAAACAAAGAGAAGCTTTGTTTCACAGTGAGATGAAGAGAGAGAGAGCATATGGCTTTCTCAACATTTCAATTAAGCCCACCAGTCATTGAGAAGTGTTACTTATGACACTTGCACTGTTGCAATTGGTGTAAAGGCAAGCTGCCAATCATGCGTAACCCTGGCTCCGGTCAATCCCCACACACTGTACCTGACTGTCGCGTTGTGCAGGACAGAGCGCTGTCCACTTGAGAAGTATAGTGAATTTGAGAATTTGAGCCACCAAGGCATTTATAATCCATATCCTGCCTTTGTTCACTTATATAACTGGTGAGTGTTATTGCTATTTACTCAAACCATTACTTTTTGTTTGGCAATGTTGTAGAATTTGGCCATGAGTGCACTGATACCTGACATGGAGAATAGTTTAATTTATACGTTATATTATACGTTATATTAACTATGCAATACGGTATACCTTTGTATAGGTTTTAACCTATCTACGGTGTACTTTTGAATGGTTGCAACATCATTTCACTGTTATGTTCAATTGCTCTTTTTTTTATGCGTGACGATATAAAACAATTGGACAGGGTGACTGCGGGGTCTCCATTAATCCCTTAAAGCTTCGCTTAAACCTTTTCAGTTTTCACCATCTGTTGGGTGCATTCAGAACCTGTCATGGCATGCGACGACATGGGGATTCAATGTCATTTTATAGGTACTTTTACTTGGGACACTTTGTTCATGCATGCGACAACTGCACACTCGCAAGCTATTCTAATTTAGGACTTTGGGAAAAAAATACCATAATAGGCATAGAATACACAGTACTTCTGTTTCATTCTTTGTCCATGATTTGTGCATTCAGGCTATATTATTGACAAACGCTTTGCTTGAGCCCTTATCAGTCCTCTTTGCTACTGGAAAGACATATACACCCATCAAATAACAGCATGAAGGAAGAGTGCACATTTAATTGTTTGCTACATTTTGAATACTGCTCGACTATCGTCCATGTGCCATTTTGAAAGCCATGTGTCCACGCAATTATTGTTGTGCAAGCAGATGCCCTAGCAGATTTGCTGCCTGGATAAGTCACCAATGATCAGCTTAGGGCAGGCAGCTTAGAAGGAACTGACCATCACAGTTTAGAGCTTCCACTCTTCACTATGTGGAGAGATTGAAGCACATCCGATTGTTCTGCGCGGGTGCTGGGGATCCGAGTATAAAGAAAAGCAATTAAGAGTCTGCATATTGCTGTATAGTGTACTTAGCTACCAAGTGTGATCGGGGCCCGACTCTAGCCTTCTGGGGGCCTTGCACGAGATTTGGTTGGGGTGCTGACATGGTTAATTGAGTGACGGTCGGTGACTGACAACAAGAGAACAATTGGGTTGGGGGCCCCTTATCGCCCTGGGGCCCTAAGTGACCGCTTATGCCTGGAGTGTGAGGTATCAGGCCAGGTTAAAAAAAAATGCATTGTTGCTTAGGTCTTTCATTAGGTCTCACATTTTCTTAGACTTCTCAGAAGTGATGACCTAAGGGTCAAAAGGGTGTCCAGCCTAATTAGTCACACGTATATCACACACTTCACAATGCTGACCAGGGTTGTGGTCAGTGAGTACCATTTCAATTTAGTCTATTCAGGAGATTCATTGAAATGCCACTTCAAGAATTGATAAGAGCCATTCATTTTTAATCAGGATTTTGTGCTTTTTTCCCTTGTTTTACATTTTATTTCACCAGGGACGGATTTTCCAATTCTTGAACGTAATTGTTTATGCTGAAAGCTGATGCACAGAGTTGTGTGATGATGATACGTGTTGTAATCAGCATTGGCATAACTGGCCCTATGCCACATGACATTACTGTGTCACAAAGGCTTCAGGTCAATAACCTGTAGTACTGTATCTACTACGACCATAACAGCAGCCCAAATGTTTATACATTTGTAAATGAAGGACAATAGCTGTACTTCAGTTCTAAATATCACCTGTTTGCTTAGCTCTGTTTTCGAAGAGACAGACACACATTATTTGCAGCAGAATGCAGCACTCGCTATTTTGACCTGCTATTTTTAGACAGCGCTTCACTATACAAGCATGCAATGCAAGAGGCGTGGTTCGGCCAGATCATTCCTCTATGTACAGTATGTAGATGCCTCACCCCATTTTTTCCCCCATGGGAAGCATTGAGTGTTGTGTGGTGAAAGGTGGCAACTGGTGCTCCTCTGGCATATTGTGTTGGTGAGGACATAATGATGGGAGCATCTTTCTCATGTTCTACCACAGTGCTTCCCACCCCTTGGCTTGATGTCAAGGTATTGTCTGAGTAGCACCGTACCTCACCCAGCCTCGGTAATGTTGGCTGGAGACCGGAGACATTGGATGTGATTATACATACAGATATAGCTCCTCATTGCAATCATTCTCTGATCTGACAGAATGCCATTCCATTTGGACTTCATACAGTTGAGGCTCCTCAGAGGAGGAAGGGTAGAACCATGTGAATTTCATTTTTTTTTTAAATAGTGATTTATTAAAAACGTTATCCTTTTTAGATAAAACTATACTAAATATATTGGGGCAGCAGGTAGCCTAGTGGTTAGAGCGTTGGACTTATAAGCGAAAGGTTGCAAGATCGAATTCCCGAGCTGACAAGGTAAAAATCTGTTGTTCTGCCCCTGAACAAGGCAGTTAACCCACTGTTCTTAGGCTGTCATTGAAAATAAGAATTTGTTCTTAACTGACTTGCCTAGTTAAATAAAAAAATATTCACGTCACCAAATAATTTATTAATACACTGTTTTGCAATGAAGGTTTACAGTGGCCTCAGCAGCAATTTGTATGATAGCACCATGGTGTAGTCGGAGGACAGCGAGCTTCCGTCCTCCTCTGGGTACATTGACTTACAAAACCTAGGAGGCTAATGGTTCTCACCCCCTTCCATAGACTTTCACATTAATTACGTCCTCCAACCTATCAGAGCTCTTGCAGCATGAACTGAAATGTTGTTCACCCAATCAAAGGATCAGAGAAGGATTCTAGTACTAAAAGCATAAGCTACAGCCAGCACTGCAGTGTGTAAAATGTGGTGAGTAGTTGACTCAAAAAGAGAGAAAGACAATAGTTGATGAGTTTTTAACAAATTAATTTCTTCAAAATTAAGGAGAAGCAAGAGAAAGCGAAAATATTTGGTCGTATTTTTTAAACTTTCACTTAGCTAGCGAATGCAGCTAGCTTGTTTAGCCTACACAAACACCCGGCTCAAACAGAGAGGGATGCTATGTTAGCTAGCTGGCTATGGCTATCCAACACTGGAAATCTTCCAAGTCAAGGTAAGCTTTTGGTTTTATTAATTGATTTCCACCGGGGCCTACCTGTGTAACTGCTAAACTGCTTTCTGACTGTGCACTGCATGATTGCAGTGGGTTTACTAATGCGTTAGTTCTAGCAGCTATGTTGACTATGACGTGACAAGGATGTAGGCTGTGTGTAGCAGTTAGCGATCATGATATGAAGGTTTCGCTTGGAAAGTTTTTATTTGCCTGGTCACAGACAGCTGATGAGTTGTGTGCTGAAGTCCACGAGCGAAGGGAAACAGTGACAGGGACGAAGGGAAAAGATGAGAGGAGGAGAGCACGTAGATAGTAGCTAGAAGGAATTATACATACAATAGGCAAAGTGATCATGGTGTTTTTATATGGCCACTATGAAAGTGAAATGTGTTTGCATGTGATCAGGGGTGTATTCATTCTGCCGATTGTATTGAGAAACATTTCTTAAATGGAAGCAAACGGAATTGAAACAGGGATAAGTTTGTCCAATAGAAACTCACATCTGCAACTGTTGGACTAATCATTACACTTAGATCAGCTAGATGCAGGCAAGTGTGTGCAAAGCTGAATTGAATGTGTCGATGTCATTCACCTTAATTACAAAACATCCTCTTAACCTGTGCAGCTACGTTGTGAATGTTCATTCATAGGCTAGGTTATAAAACCTCATAATGGCTACAGGGAAAATTCAAGTATCGTTTAGTAGCCTAAACCTATCGATGCTACATTGACCAGGGTGAATGGAATACGAATGACAGTCATCCAATATGCTGTAATACAAATAAGGCCATGCTCATTAAAAATATAATTCTCCCTCATCTTAAACTGCACTGACTGCCAGACTTTGGTCTGACTCTCTCATTCTAGTTTTAGATTTACTAGAATTAGATCGTAGCGGGTTTACCAAATACTGTTCTATCCTCATCTGGCCCTAGACTGAGAAGTATGATGTGGTGCATCTGGGTCTGCTCAGATCAAAACATATTGACAATGCCTGGACACAATGCCTGGACACAATTCCTGGACACAATTCCTGGACACAATGCCTGGACACAATGCCTGAACACACCTACTACGGGGGTTCAAAGGCACTTCAATCTTTTGTCTTTCCCATTCACCCTCTATTTCTCAATTGTCTCAAGGCTTCAAAATCCTTCTTTAAATCTGTTTCCTCCCCGTTATCTACACTGATTTTCAGAATTCCCTGTTAGAGGACTAGCAGAATCAGAAAGGAAAAAGCAGTTATGTACAGAATTTTTTTTGACAGTATCTGGAAGACATCTGTTTTATGTTCGTACCTCTATGTGAATAGCAGATGTGGAGGCTGCAGCTGTGTCATCACATTAAGGGGGCTATCTGTCTGAGGACATAGCCTAGCTGGAATATCTGTGGGGCATGGTGAGAGACAGGGGGAAAAAGTGTCAGGAGATCAGGGAGGTGCTGGCATGCCTTTTCAGGCCCATAGGTCATCCCTGTCACTATCACCACACATAAGCACAACAGAAGCACCCCTGACAGAATGTGACAGAGTCCATAAAGTCCATGCATTTTTGCACCTTGTGATGTTTGTAAGTATGCGTATCATCACACCAGTTGACTTGCTTTACTATATCTATACCCCTCCCAATTGATATGGCGAGTTTGGAGACTCTTGCCTTGTAGGCCAGAACATTTCTGGAGTAAGATCCGAGGGGTTTGAATGCCTTGCTCTCTCAGACCAGAAATACAGTTGAGTGTTTTAGTGGCTAGACCAGACTCTTGTTTCAGGTATGATCAGGTAGGCTAAAACCCAGACCTGGGTTCAAATACTACTTGGGGTATTTAAATAAGTATTTATATATTTTATATTTAAACACAACCTCCTGTGTCTGTGACATTGTGGAAGTCAAACCCTTTTGTTCCGGGTCAAATTTGTCAAGTCACTCTTTTAATCACCACTGACGCTTGTCCTGTTTTTAACAGTTGAAAGGGGATAGTTCACTTTGAAGACAAGTCGAAAATAATCTGAATCCCTTTAGCTTTCCCTCTCAACCCATAGTGAAGCTCTATACGTTGCATACAGGATTGTACGTGCCAAATGATCACTTTTTAGCTACTGTTTTTATTCTAGTTTCTCTATTAAATTTCCTCCCCTCACTTTTCAATTTCTTTGGTCCAGGGTCAGTATGGAAGAGGCAGAACTGGTAAAGGACCGACTCCAAGCAATAACGGTAAACTGACCTGGAATCAGTCTGGTCCTCTTACATCAGATCAACTTCTGAACAATACCTGTTTCGAGTACTGTAGTAAGATTCATAACTATATTGTGTCTGCAGGATAAGAGAAAAGTCCAAGAAGACATTGTTCATAAAAAGCTGGAAATAGACCAGGAGAGGTTAAAGCTTCAGCACTTAAAGGTACAGTAAGATAATGTGATGACGTGATCAAATTATAGTTACTTACTGTCATATAGTCAGACCACATAATTTCAACAACATTGGATGAATTCGTAAGTCAACATCTAATGACAGTGAGAATTCTAAGCACCAAGGCTTTCTGACAGTTTGATATTTTATGGTCACTGCAGTTAAGCAGTCCATTAAAATACATATCAGCGTGTAAAAAAAAAATGAATGTCTCAGGACACTTAAGCCGTAATGTTTCCTCTTCTGCTTTGAACAGAAAAAGTCTCTGAGGGAACAGTGGCTCATGGATGGAACGAGCAACCAAAGCCCACAGCAGAGAGAGACTTTGAGGGGAGATCAACAACAAACTAAACTCCTCCAGACCAGCATCGACAGGTACAGTAAGCCGAGACAACTCATACTCCATTTGAGCATGTATAAACTGATCTATGTTTACATTGCTGGTTTAACATGGCTGCCTGATCGAACATAGGCCGTATTATGTTGAGAAATGCTTTTAGCAACAGTTGGTTAAGTGTTATGTGAAAGTGCTGGTTAGTGTTATAAATCTTACTCATTTAAAACATCTGTTCCGCTTACAGTCAAGTGTTGCTTTTCAAGAACATATACATCTGAATGGAATTAGTAGAGGTATTTTTATAAACATATATTAACTCTATTTGATTATATGTTATAAAGACATAACATAATAAACCAGTAATAACATTATCTGATTTCTATGCTCAAGAGACAGTCACTGCATCAACACACTGAAGACAACATGTATTGGACAGTCTGTGGTGAAGGGCAGTCCATCCATTGTCCAGTTAGACCTAAATCCCTTAGATGTGTACCAATTTGACCAAGTGGCAGTCAGTGCATTCCCTGAAAACCCTAAGGTGCTGGTAATAAGACAACAGCAGAGTGATCTTTAGGTCCACCAACTCCAGTAACTGAGACTTTTTTAACCTAATGAAGACCACCTAGGATTGAAACAATTGTCATTATTAAAAGGTGGCATAAGGAGTGATATAGTGTTCAGGTCTTTTTTGTTTCTTTAGTAAGAGAGAAGGACATCTCCAAATAGTCTCATTCTGCACTCCTCCCTCCACTCAATGGACACTTGTTAATATTTCACAGAGTAGGTGCCATTCTGTTAGGGTGGTACCACTTTGGGATAGTGTCATTTGGACTGTAGGTGTCAAAGTGTCACGCTTGTGCCAGTTGGCTGGGACGGCACAGCGTTGATGGGGTTGGCAGAGGAGGGATGCCGGGGCCGTTGACCTCAGGTCTGTCTGATGCCAGCCATGATCAGTTTGCCAATTTACACCTTTGACGAGACTCCAGTCAGAGCAGAAAGTCTTCAGAAGATGAGAAAACAGTCACCTCACCGATCCTTTTCCTCACCCCTACTCCGCGAGGTGATATGACCTTTGAACCCTCTTCGTCTGGGCTTGCAGGATGGAGAAAGAGATTGAGGCTCTGGAGAGGGAAGAGACGATGATTTCGAAAAATGAGGGCTTCATACTGAAGAGGCTGAAAGCTATTGAGAAAACACCTGAGGAGATAATAAAGGTACTTGGACGGTACGGTACTTATTGACATTGAGCTATTTCTGTCTTAGATGTTTTCGCTTTGGCCACAATGAGAGTACTGTAGATGTATATCTAACACGGTTGTATCTGAATGTTTTATTTGAGGTTGGTGACTTTTAGTCTCTTTGTTTTATGTGATCTTATAGGACGCAAAGGAGAATTTCCAAGAAGGTAAGTCCTTTTCCCAGCTTGCTGATTACGTTTTTGTGATTGTAATTATTGGCACCGTTGACAAAGATGAGGAAAAAAGACTGTACAAAACAGATAATACAAATCGTAACCTTGGGACTATAAGGTTATATCTGTACAAAGCATAGTTCTGAGATATTAGGCATTAACGTTTTCACATCCCAGATCTCAGAACTGTTTTGTAATGAATTCTTCTTTCATAACCCATATCCACACCTTAAAGGTACCTACTAAAGTGCAGAGTATCAAAATCCTGAGACAATTGTAAATTAGTTTTTTTTGGGTGGGTGCAATCGCAGATAGAATCTTATGGCTCTGAAATGTCAATCTGGTTTCAGCCATTATACCTTTATTTCAACAAGGAACACAGACTGAGACCAAGGTCTCTTTTACAGCTAGGCCCTGCGTATACATGTTTACACATACAGTTTCGGTACAATGATTAAGAAATTACACAAGACAAACAAAACGATCACAGATAACACAAAAAAAATACTACAGCAGACTGTTACATTTACACATACTTTAGGTTATTCCCCTAATAGCACAATAACTTGTATTACCCAAAGCAGTTACAAGCAATACAAAAATGCTCCAATAAATGTTTAAAATGGGCAAGGGGGACAAGAGTCAAGTTTAAGTTTGGTCTGCAGGCGATTCCATATGCAAGGAGCGTAACACAAAAAGGCAGCCATTCCCAACTCTGTGAAGATTGCCGGGGCCTCAAGTGTGATCCACGCTTGAGACCTGGTTTTATGAATTATAATTATAATGTTGATGAGTGATGATAAATAAGATGGTCGTTTATTCAGAAGTGCTTTATAGACAAACAAGAGAGCATGTTGTTCTCGTCTCACGGACAGCGAAGTCCAACCCACATTTTGATATAAAACCCAGCGGTGAGTTCTGCAGCTAGCACCCGTAATAAACCTAAGTCCGCAATGATAAGTAGCATCCAGCGGTTTAAGTGTGGATGCCGTAGCATGCATGTAAATACTATCCCCATAATCTATAACAGACATAAAAGTAGCTTGCACAATTTGTCTTCTATTTGTGGAGGACAAACATGTCCTGTTTCTATAGAGGAAGCCTAGCTTGATCTTTTGCCATTTACAAAGTTCGTCAACATGCATTTTAAAAGACAGTTTATCATCCAGCCATATCCCTACGTTTTTATATGAAGAGACCTGATTTATTTGAGAGCCATCTAAACTCGTAAGTGCAAGTGTATTTTCATCCAACTTGTTGAACCTGTGTTAAAATGTGTTTTCTTAGCATTTAAAACAAGTTTCAACTGTAAAAAAACAACCCTTCTAATATCTTCAAATCTGTGTCCAGCTGCGATAATGCTTGGTCAGCCGTTGAAGCAATAGAGTACATGATAGTGTCATCAGCATATAGATGAATTTTACACTTTCTTACCTCATCACCGATATTGTTTATGTAGAGAGTGAACAGTAATGGACCAAGTATAGAACCTTGTGGGACCCCTTTAACCAACTCCAATGGCTCCAATTGGATGCCGTCGACTCTAACAGCCTGACTTCTATCCTTTAGATAGTCATGACACCAACGACAGGCATCCGATCCCAGTCCTATTGATGACAGCTTACCCAAAATTATCGCATGGTCTACAGTGTCCAAAGACAAATCTATGAACAAGGCGGCACAGACAAATCTATGAACAAGGCGGCACAGTACTTTCCATTATCTAGGGCATTAGCAATATCATTTACAACATGTACAGTGGCCGTAGTGGTACTGTGTTTATGTCTGAAGCCAGATTGATTGCTAGAAAGAGTATTGTTAACAGTTAAAATGATTGTAGTTGCCTATTCACCAATGACTCTATAATTTTAGCCAAACAGGAGAGCTTAGAGATGGGCCGATAATTATCCAACTCACTACCATCACCTCCCTTGAGGAGTAAAACAGAAGCTGTTTTCCTACGACTAACGTTTGATTGAAGATGTGCGTCACTGCACTAGCAATGATAGGTGCCACACACTTGAGTAAATATCGATTGTCAGCACCTAACGATTTCTTTGAATCTATAGCAGATATGACCTCATCTTCTGTGACTTTTTGAAAATTAAAAACCGGCTTACTGTTATCCACTTCAGGTGGGGGCCGAGGGGCTGAAACAATAGACTGGTCAGGATCATATTGGCAATTTTTTCTTTAAAAAAAGAACACCAGCAGAAATAAAGTGCTTATTAAAAACACCACAAATTTTAGTTGGGTCACTGACGATCCCAGATTCCGATGTAATTTGCTGTGGCAGGGACGTCGAGGAGTTTCCTCGTTTAAGTGAGTTAACGGTTTTCCAGAATTTAGTAGGGATCACCAGCAGACTCTGTCATAACACCTAGATCTTGCCTTTTTTATTCCTCCAGTCCATTTATTTCTCAATTGCCTAAAAAGCAGCCAATCAACTGTTTCGCCAGTTTTCCTCGCCAAGGCCCATGCTTGATTCTTTTGCTGGAAAAGGATTTTCAAATCAGAGGAGAACCAAGGATTAGTTAATTTTTTTACCCTAAGTCGCTTTAACAGGGCCTGTTTAACAGCAATGGAGGTAAAAATGTATGAAAAGAAAGAGAACGCTAAAACTGGGTCCATTATGTTGTTTGTGGATAAAAGCTCTGTCAAAGGTCATGGATAAAGGCTTGCTCTGAGAAGTGTTTATAGTTTATCTTTAGAATTATACGGGGGTAAGGGTTTTTTAGCCTGATACATGCAATAGGGCAGTGGTCACTGATGTCATTTGCAAATAACCCACTAGCTATATATTTGTGAGGTGTATTTGTTAAGATAAGGTCTAGTAATGTAGATGTTTCCGGGTCTTTTGGATTAGGATGGATAGGTATAGTTATTAGTTGAGTAAGATTTAGTTTGTTACAAATGTCTATTTAATTTAAGCGATGCTGGCATCAGCCAGTCCAGATTGAGATCTCCGATAATCCATAATTCAGAGATTGCATAATTAGACATTAACTCAAACAATTTGCATAGAGCAGATATCGGAGCTGAGGGTGGGCGATAAACACCCGCTAGCGTTAATAGTGCATTATGAACAAGGACCCCATTTAGAACTAAACATTCATACTGTTTCAGAACAGAAGTTGAAATTGACACAGTGACATCTAGGTTGCATTTAACATATATAGAAATACCTTCACCTCTGTAGACATTGTACCCAGCTAACAGAACATCGGAGTTTGGAACAGAGAAACAGAGCCAGGATTCGGATATAATCAATATGTCAGCATGTGATTGTGAGACCAGTATTTCAATCAAATCTAACTTTTGGATCAAGCTTCCAGCATTCAAATGAATAATTCCAAGGCCACTATTTTGAGAGCTCATATCAGATGGAGCATTCAAGGTAATATTAGATGAGCGATGCTTCCTCATGTAACTACTGACGGGCCTGAGTTGGATGGAGACGAGATTACATCTAACAATACCCCTCTGCCTGTGCGAGGAAGTGGCAACACGGTACATTGACAATAGTGTAACAATAACATAAAGTCCATCAAAAATTTAATCCATGTTATCAGCACCTGTAGTGCTATTTAAAGCTGGGAGGGGAACAATGAATATAGTCTGATGTGGAATCGACCAATTCCGAGTATCAACCCCCATGGCTGTATATTCTCACATGCTCTGTATGAGACTATAGTGAGAGCCAGGTTTGAGGAGAGAATGCTTGTACCATACCTATTCAGATGTAATCCATCCCGGATAAATACATTTGGTCGAATTAGGAAAGCTGTAAAATTGTCCATATATTGTATGCTTATTGAACAACCGGCGCCGACAGAGATGGCCGCCTCGCTTCGCATTCCTAGGAAACTGCAGTTTTTTGTTTTTTTACGTGTTATTTCTTACATCGGTACCCCAGGTCATCTTAGGTTTCATTACATACAGTCGAGAAGAACTGCTGAATATAACAGCAGCGTCAACTCACCATCAGTACGACCAAGAATATGACTTTCCCGGAGCGGATCCTGTGTTCTGCCTTCCACCTAGGACAACGGAATGGATCCCAGCCTGCGACCCAAAACAACGACGTCGTAAAAGAGGCAAACGAAGCGGTCTTCTGGTCAGGCTCCGGAGACGGGCACATCGCGCGCCACTCCCTAGCATTCTACTCGCCAATGTCCAGTCTCTTGACAACAAGGTTGATGAAATCCGAGCAAGGGTAGCATTCCAGAGGGACATCAGGGACTGTAACGTTCTTTGCTTCACGGAAACATGGCTCACTGGAGAGACACTATCGGAGTCGGTGCAGCCAGCTGGTTTCTCCACGCATCGCGCCGACAGAAACAAACATCTTTCTGGTAAGAAGAGGGGCTTTATGGTTAACAAGACGTGGTGTGGTCACAACAACATACAGGAACTCAAGTCCTTCTGTTCACATGATTTAGAATTCCTCACAATCAAATGTCGACCGCATTATCTACCAAGGGAATTCTCTTCGATTATAATCACAGCCGTATATATTCCCCCCCAAGCAGACCTGGCTCTGAACGAACTTTATTTGACTCTTTGCAAACTGTAATCCACATATCCTGAGGCTGCATTCATTGTAGCTTGGGATTTTAACAAGGCTAATCTGAAAACAAGACTCCCTAAATTGTATCAGCATATCGATTGCGCAACCAGGGCTGGTAAAACCTTGGATCATTGCTATTCTAACTTCCGCGATGCATATAAGGCCCTGCCCCGCCCTCCTTTCGGAAAAGCTGACCACGACTCCATTTTGTTGCTCCCTGCCTACAGACAAAAGCTAAAACAAGAAGCTCCCACGCTGAGGTCTGTTCAACGCTGGTCCGACCAATCTGATTCCACGCTCCAAGACTGCTTCCATCACGTGGACTGGGATATGTTTCGTATTGCGTCAAACAACAACATTAATGAATACGCTGATTCGGTGAGCGAGTTCATTAGAACGTGCGTTGAAGATGTCGTTCCCATAGCAACGATTAAAACATTCCCAAACCAGAAACCGTGGATTGATGGCAGCATTTGTGTGAAACTGAAAGCCCGAACCACTGCTTTTAATCAGGGCAAGGTGACCGGAAACATGACCGAATACAAACAGTGTAGCTATTCCCTCCGCAACGCAATCAAACAAGCTAAGCGTAAGTATAGAGACAAATTAGAATCGCAATTCAACCTGCTCAGACACAAGAGGTATGTGACAGGGTCTACAGTCAATCACGGATTACAAAAAGAAAACCAGCCCAGTCACCGACCAGGATGCCTTGCTCCCAGGCAGACTAAATAACTTTTTTGCCCGCTTTGAGGACAATACAGTGCCACTGACACGGCCCGCAACCAAAACATGCAGACTCTCCTTCACTGCAGCCGAGGTGAGTAAAACATTTAAAGGTGTTAACCCTCGCAAGGCTGCAGGCCCAGACGGCATCCCCAGCCGCTCCCTCAGAGCATGCGCAGACCAGCTGGCTGGTGTGTTTACGGACATATTCAATCAATCCCTATCCCAGTCTGCTGTTCCCACATGCTTCAAGAGGGCCACCATTGTTCCTGTTCCCAAGAAAGCTAAGGTAACTGAGCTAAACGACTACCGCCCCGTAGCACTCACTTCCGTCATCATGAAGTGCTTTGAGAGACTAGTCAAGGACCATATCACCTCCACCCTACCTGACACCCTAGACCCACTCCAATTTGCTTACCGCCCAAATAGGTCCACAGACAATGCAATCTCAACCACACTGCACACTGCCTTAACCCATCTGGACAAGAGGAATACCTATGTGAGAATGCTGTTCATCGACTACAGCTCAGCATTTAACACCATAGTACACTCCAAACTCGTCATCAAGCTCGAGACCCTGGGTCTCGACCCCGCCCTGTGCAACTGGGTACTGGACTTCCTGACGGGCCGCCCCCAGGTGGTGAGGGTAGGTAACAACATCTCCACCCCGCTGATCCTCAACACTGGGGCCCCACAAGGGTGCGTTCTGAGCCCTCTCCTGTGCTCCCTGTTCACCCACGACTGCGTGGCCACGCATGCCTCCAACTCAATCATCAAGTTTGCGGGCGACACAACTATGGTAGGCTTGATTACCAACAACGACGAGACGGCCTACAGGGAGGAGGTGAGGGCCCTCGGAGTGTGGTGTAAGGAAAATAACCTCACACTCAACGTCAACAAAACTAAGGAGATGATTGTGGACTTCAGGAAACAGCAGAGGGAACACCCCCCTATCCACATCGATGGAACAGTAGTGGATAGGGTAGTAAGTTTTAAGTTCCAAAGGCGTACACATCACAGACAAACTGAATTGGTCCACCCACACAGACAGCATCGTGAAGAAGGCGCAGCAGCGCCTCTTCAACCTCAGGAGGCTGAAGAAATTCTGCTTGTCACCAAAAGCACTCACAAACTTCTACAGAAGCACAATCGAGAGCATCCTGTCGGGCTGTATCACCGCCTGGTACGGCAACTGCTCCGCCCAAAACCGTAAGGCTCTCCAGAGGGTAGTGAGGTCTGCACAACAAATCACCCGGGGAAAACTACCTGCCCTCCAGGACACCTACACCACCCGATGTCACAGGAAGGCCATAAAGATCATCAAGGACAACAACCACCCGAGCCACTGCCTGTTCACCCCGCTATCGTCCAGAAGGCGAGGTCAGTACAGGTGCATCAAAGCTGGGACCGAGAGACTGAAAAACAGCTTCTATCTCAAGGCCATCAGACTGTTAAACAGCCACCACTAACATTGAGTGGCTGCTGCCAACACACTGACTCAACTCCAGCCACTTTAATAATGGAAATTGATGGGAATTGATGTAAAATATATCACTAGCCACTTTAAACAATGCTACTTAATATAATGTTTACATACCCTACATTATTTATCTCATATGTATACGTGTATACTGTACTTTATATCATCTACTGCATCTTTATGTAATACATGTATCACTAGCCACTTTAACTTCTTGCTCCTACTTGAGACGCAGATGTCTCAAGTAGACACCTGGAAATGCAAATGCGCTACGCTAAATGCTAAATGTACTCGTTAAAACTCAAACCTTTATCAAAATTCACATGCAGGGTATTGAATTAAAGCTACACTCGTTGTGAACCTAGCCAACAAGTCAGATTTTTAAAATGCTTTTCGGCGAAAGCATGAGAAGCTATTATCTGATAGCATGCAACACCCCAAAATGCCTGAATGCGACGTAAACAAAGACTTTGCTTATCCGGCGCTACACAAAACGCAGAAATAAAATATAAAACATTCATTACCTTTGACGAGCTTCTTTCTTGGCACTCCTATATGCCCCATAAACATCACTATTGGGTCTTTTTTTCGTTTAAATCGGTCCATATATACCCAAAATAGCTTTCTATGGAAGCTGTGTCATTCAGAAAAAAACATTGTTTTTAAACGCTGCGTCATTTTTTAAAATTAAAAAAGTCGACGCTAAACTTTCACAAAACACTTCGAAATACTTTTGTAATCCAACTTTAGGTATTAGTAAACGTTTATAATCTATCAAAATGATTACAGGGCGATGTATATTCAATAGCTCCTCGTCTGCAAATCAATGGCTGCCAATGTGCAATTTCAAAACATCCTGGTGGAGACCGGAAGAAACGGAATCCTGTTAGTTGGATTTTCCTAGAAAAAACTCCATTGAAAATGACGACAATGGCGACATCGTGTGGAATCTGTATGAATTGCATGCAGGTCGATAATACATTTTGTGCCCTTTTAACAACCCATGAAAGTGACTTATGGAAATTATTTTTAGCTTTCAGAGAGCAGTTTTTCTTGCGTTTTTCAATGAAACACATGATCTGTTATAGTCACAGCCGTGATTTAACCAGTTTTAGAAACTTCAGAGTGTTTTCTATCCACACATACTAATCATATGCATATACTATATTCCTGGCATGAGTAGCAGGACGCTGAAAAGTTGCGCGATTTTTAACAGAATGTTCGAAAAAGGAAGGGGTAGACTTAAGAGGTTTTTAAACTATGCCACTTTGTTTACATACTCATCTCATATGTATATACTGTACTCGATACCATCTACTGCATCTTGCCTATGCCGCTCTGTACCATCACTCATTCATATATCTTTATGTAGATATTCTTTATCCCTTTACACTTATGTGTATAAGGTAGTAGTTTTGGGAATTGTTAGCTAGATTACTCGTTGGTTATTACTGCATTGTCGGAACTAGAAGCACAAGCATTTCGCTACACTCGCATTAACATCTGCTAACCTTGTGTATGTGACAAATAACATTTGATTTGATGATTTGATTTGATTTAACCTTTAAGCCAGATGTGTAGCTGGCGTATACGACTGAAATTATTATCCGTAGAGCGTGGAGATGGGATTCGACCTGAAATAATGCATTGTTAACCTGATTGGAGTAGAGTATGAATCAGTGATTTAAAGGTCTTTTTAAGTTGCTCAGATTGATGTAGTTTAATATCATTTGACCCTACATGGACTGTGATAGCTGTGGCAGTCGGGTGTTCACTAATGAGTAGCGGTAACATACAGTCAATGTCCCGGATCCAGGCACCCGGGTAACAGATGGTCTCTGTTTTCCTAATAGAAACATTTTGGATCATGGATGAGCCCACAATAAGGACAGTGGGACTGCTGCTTGGTAATTTTCTTAAGTTCCGTCTCTCTTGAGTTATCTTCCTCCTAGAAAGTTGTTTGGGGCTAGTTGTAGAGCTGTTTCGTTGTTTAGATGGCGTGGGTTCACTTGCTTCCGGGCAGAGTTGTTTGTTCCTTTGGGGCCAGCGGCAGAGACCTCCGACTCTTCCAATACCCGGTATCTGTTTCCCAGTTCCAAGGCATCACTTTGCCTTGGCGTTTTCCTGCCAGGATTCTTTGGTTCCGTATAATGATCCATGGCTCCTGAGGCAGAGCAGAGGAAATGGAGCAGACCGGATGCTTGAGTATAGCTCCCTGTCATGGCCAGGGCCCTTCTAATGGGATCAAAGTTTGTCTCACAGCTGCAGGCTCTTCCCGAGCCATGGGCAAGTGGCTTCGTTCACCACGTTTTTGGCAGACTCAAGCAAAGAGTCAATCAGCTGTTCATCTTCTTTAATCTGATGAAGAATAGACACTCTACCCTCCAATTCAGCAATTTTCTGGGATAGTTGCTGACAATTGGCACATCCAGGGGTGAGTATGGTCATTATTCCGAGTTGTTAGCTAGCAACGCTAACTAGCTTTGGTGTGGGGGTAGGCCCAAATCGAGCTAATACGCTAGCCAGCATTACGGAGCTACCGCAAGTCCAATACTGAGTCATCTAGCTATTTCCTTAGTCTGGATAAGTCGATGAGGAAGGTTCTAGGTTCTACAAGGTTCTATAAGGTTCTGACACTTAGACATGTTCAGTTTTTTAAAAAACTGTAGCTATTTGAATACATAAATGATTGAATAACAATATTGGACCAAGATTGAACACATAATCAAATACATAAAATGTATTATGATCATCAGGCTTGTGATTGGATGGAAGATAGAGCCTTGTAGCGCCAAGTTAAATGGGTTTATGCAGATAGAACTTTCTAGTTTTAAAATGTTTTCACTTAAAGGGATTCTTCGGGATTTTGGCAACGAGCCCTTTATCTACTTCCCCAGAGTCAGATGAACTTGTGGATACCATTTGTATGTCTATACGTCCAGTTTGAAGGAAGTTGCTAACTAGCGCTAGTCATTGGGCTAACAATGGCTCGCAAAACTAGCTCTAACTTCCTTCATACTGGACACAGAGGTATAAAAATGGTATCCACGAGTTCATCTGACTCTGGGGATATCGATAAAGGAAATAAACTATTCTTTTAATTTAAAAAATCTAACTTATGAAGAACCATCTAAAGATCAATTATATGTGACTAAGTCCTTTTTGACAAAAATGCCAGACGGAACCTTAGGCCTCGAAATACTGAGCTATATTGTATGCTCCACATTTTAACATTTATTTAATATTTATATATTCATACAATTGCTCAGAGAAAGAGATTTTGTTTGAAAAGTATATATTTTTTTCTTTAAAGATGGGAATCCAAATTATGGCACCACTGTTCCCTTTTACACAGTCGTACTC